>NC_134090.1:8182117-8502117 GCF_000715075.1 Nicotiana tabacum
GTAGATTCAGTAAGGGGTGATTATGAAATGGCGGCTGTAATTATTGAAGATGACGAGTTGCCATTTGAGATCCCGCCATCAATTGAGGCTATAGAGGGCGTACCCTTTCACGATGCCGAGACTGGATTTGTAGGGCCATCTGTGAGAGTTTCAGATCCTTTACGGCGAGAAGAGCCCTCGTCCTCGTGACCGACTGATGTTCCTACTCTGTTGGCTGATAGGAGAAGTAAAGGTGTCATCGAGGATGGTTATGAAATAGGCTCCGACATCGACACAGATGAGGTGAGGATTATGGGGGAGGGGTTTACCCGGATTGAGGTAAGATTCCACGTGGATCATTACGATCCCTATGGATCAAGACTTACTAATAAACACAGAGAACGTGGCCCCTTCCCTGGGTCCCCTCTGCTCCGATGTGGAGGGTAAAACTCTTGAGAAACTGGATTATGCTACCCTATCAAGGATTATAGTCGGCCTCGCACTCAGGGTATGTTTCTCGACTTTTATTTTTCAAGTTCAATGCTTTCTGCTTCGTTCTCACTTTCTGTTCTCTTTTCTTCTTTTTTTAGACTATGGTTTTTGAGATTGAGAGTTCCCGATGAGAGGCGAGGCATAATGCTATTTTCCAGAAGATGGAGCAGAAGTATCGCGAGTCATGTAACAAGCACTGCGAGATCTGCAGACGGTTCTGTGAGAGCAACAATTTCCGGGCTCTTCGAGCTGAACCGAAGGAGAAGGATGACTAGTTGGTAAGAGTCATCGTAAAATACAGCGTTCTCGATGGAGGCGTTAAGGGATAAGGAAGAAGAACTTGAGGTGAACAAGGGGGCCGAGGCTCAATGTGCCGATCTTCAAGCCTAAGTGGTATCGTTGCACGCCTAGCTCAAGGAGTGTCAAATCAAAGTGGACACTCTGGGTGGCGAGGTTGCTAAGAAGGCAACAGAGTTGGAGAAGGCGGAGGTAGCCCGGTTGGGGGCTGCGAGGAAAATGGAGTCTTTGGAGATCGTGGTCCGTGTTCTTCGTTCTGAGCGGGAGAGTGCTTTGGAGAAGGCAAAGCTCAGAGAGGAGTGGCTTGATGAATAGATAGGGGAGATGGAAAAAGAGGCTTCAGGCCTTGGTGACCGAGTTGTTGCTCTCGAGGCCGAGAAGGCACAGTTATTGGCTCAGCCATCTTCTTCCCACACTTCTTCTTTTCGTGATATTCTGCGGGATCTGTATGAGAAATGGATCCACACCGAGGCCCAACTAGATATATTTAGAGATATGATGGGGACAGGAAAAGTTTCGGAGGTTGAATTTGAGGATGGTCGTGCTAAGGCACGTACAGCTCGTATTGCTTGTGGCTATGATCCCGCTACATTGGAGGCCGGTGATAATGAGGAGGATGCGGGCGTGGATCGGATTGAACAGGACACCTGGTATAAGGATGAGTATCCCGATGGTGATAGAGATGGCGGAGAGGCGGATGCTGATGGCCTAGGCGGTCAAGTTTATGGCGTTGCTAGGTCAGGCGGTGATTAGTTGTTTTTGCTTTCCTTTTAGCCGTGGACTTGTGTACATTTTTGTGGGCATCTTTTTCAGCCTTTGTAAAAAGAATATTTTAAGTATGAAAGGCTAGTTCTGTTACTCGTACCCGATTCTTTTTCTTCTGTTTGAGTTTGTATGCCTCTTTTCTTCTGTTGCTTGGTTGCCTTAGTCATAAAACTTGGTTCAAATAAGTTGAATGAGGTTGAAACAAAACCTAGGTTTGAGCATGGCCGAGGGCTAGTAGGTGTTGGTTCGAACAAGGTCAAACATATCGCATGTTTGTTTATGGCCGAGGGCCGAATAGGTGTTAATTCAAGCGAGGTCGAGTATAACCTACACTTAGTTATGGCCGGGGGCCGAATAGGTGTTAATTCAAACAAGGTCGAGTATAACCAATACTTAGTTATGGTCGAGGGCCGAATAGGTGTTAATTCGAGCGAGGTCGTGTATAACTTATACTTAGTTATGGCCGAGGGCCGAAAATGTGTTAATTCGAACGAGGTCGAGTATAACCTATACTTAGTTATGGCAAAGGGCCGAATAGCTGTTAATTCGAACGAGGTCGAGTATAACCTATACTTAGTTATAGACGAGGGTTGAATAAGTGTTAATTCGAATGAGGTCGATTATAACCTATACTTAGTTATGGTTGAGGGCCGAATAGGTGTTAATTCGAACGAGGTCAAATGAAAACTATATTTATTTATGGCCAAGGGCCACTTAGGTGCTAATTCGAACGAGGTCGAACGTAACTTATTTTTAGTAATGGCCGAGGGCAACTTAGGTATTGAGGCGGCATTGTTTTGGCTGTGCGTTTGCCAAAAATATGGGTGAACTTCATGCATTTGTGCTTTGTTCATACACTTGGAGAAATTTACATATTTTCCAGGGACATTCCAGTCTCAGTCTATCTAGTGTTGGCTAACATTCCAGTCCCAGTCTATCTAGTTCCTTTATTGGTCGACCTGGAGAAGTATATTCAGAGGTTGAGCAATGAACTAGCCATTATGCGCCTCCATCCATTCGCACTTCCACTTGAAGTTTCCCCCTTGTCGCCTCGTTAAAAATCTCCTTAAGAAAACCTGATTAGGACAAAACTCAAGTGAGGGAAAAAAGAGTACGACTTGGAGGACGCTTTTTCTTAAAAGTTGAAGTACTTGAGGTAGGTGATATTCTAGTTATTTGTAGTAGTTTTCCTTCCATTGTTTCTAGTGGGAATGACCCTTTGTTTTCTGATGCTGTGATTTTGTATAGGCCGTCCCAATTTGTTCCCAGCTTGCCTTCCATTGGTCTGACTTTTGCCTTTTTGTTGTAATAACGTTTTGCCTGTTGGTTTTGGGCGATCATCCTTATGCAGGCCATATCCCTACATTCTTCAGCTTCGTCGAGCTCCTGCCTTTTGCTTTTGTTGTTCATCGGTGTAGTGCCCTTTTTTCTCGCAAAATTGGGTTTCGACACGTGACAACTCTTTTAGGGAAGGTGCTAAAGGTGCCAGAGCTGTCATACCTCCTTTTTACCCGAAAGGGATTTAGGGAGTTTTTCCAATTTAAGTGACATTAATCGAAATGGGATTATTTATTAGATTCAGAATTTCCACCTGGGATAATTTATGGTGTCCCAAGTCATCGATTTTAAATCCCAAATCAAGGAAAATTGACTCTGTTTTACAGTCCGTGAAACACAGAAATCCGGGTAAGGAATTCTGTTAACCCGGAAAAAGGTGTTAGGCATTCCTGGGTTCCGTGGTTTTAGCACGGTCGCTCAACTATTAATATTTTTTCCTAATTATCTGATTTAATACAAGCTTTAAGACTATTGTGCATTTTTAGCCTTTTAAACCGCTTTTTATTTATGGAATTTATTTTTTCTGGAACACGTTACGATTGTCGTACACTTGTTTATTTTTATACATGTCGCGAATTAGCACACGATCTACAACATGTACACAATTAGCATATCAGGATCAAATACGTAAAAATCAGATAATAAACAAAAGCCAAGTAACAGTTATTCTAAGTTTGAATTCTTGAATCCTGAACCAGAAGTTCTGGGTTCTATCCTCAACAAAGTCGCTAGAGCTGTCACACCTCCTTTTTCCCGGGGAGGGGGGGATAAGGAGTTTTTCCAATTTAAGTGACATTATTTGACACAGGATTATTTATTTAATTTCAGAGTCGCCACTTGGAATAATTATGGTGTCCCAAGTCACCGGTTTATTTTAAATCCCAAATCGAGGAAAATTGACTCTATTTTTGGTCCGAAAACATAGAAGATCGGGTAAGGAATTCTGTTAACCTGGGAGAATGTGTTAGGCATTCCCGGGTTCCGTGGTTTCAGCACGGTCGCTTAACTATTAATAATTGTCCCAATTATCTGATTAATTACATGTTTTAAACCTATTGTGCATTTTTAATTTTATAACCACTTTTATTTATTTATGAAATTTGTTTGAACAAGTCGCAATTGTCGCGCACTCGTTTGTTTTGTGCACACATTGTGAATCGAGTCATGGGAACCGTACCCACGATCCACAACATGTTTATTTTTATTATTGTTCGAAGTTGAGGTCGGGTCACATGAAATGCACACCTGAATTGGGGATTATGTATCGTGACCATGCCACGAAAACCGTACCCATAGCAATGATGATTTACTATTTAACTCACTTAAAGCAAACTATGATGTTCATGATTATTTTTCTAAAGCTAAATTTGGGATTATTGCAAGGTCATGAGATATGAATGTGGAGTTATTGGAGGTCAAAAATATTTTGGCTATTTGGAGTATTGACAAGTATTCACCTTTAGAAAAATTTGTGACTAATCCATCTTTTGAGTTATTTTAATAACTACTAATTTAGGCCATATAGACTAGCTTTATCAAATAAAACTTGGCCCAATGACCCAACCATTTGAAAGAGTAGAAATAAGAAAGCTGTAATGAACCGACCGGTCGTTTCGAGCTCGAGCGTGCCGTTCAGCAGTTTGAGGCCATGAGCAGCTTCACTTCAGGTATTACGACTTATACGAATGGTCGGAACTGAATTCCAGGAAGTTCAGAGTTGATTTGGAAAGAGAATTCTCATTTCGGAAGTTTTAAGTTGGAAGAATTGACTAAGATTGAATTTTTGAGTAAACGACCTCGAATTCAGGATTCGAAGGTTCCAGCAGGTTCGTATGATGATTTCGGACTTGGGCGTATGTTCGGATCGGGTTTTGGAAGACCCGAGAGCGTTTCGGCACCTATTATGGAAGTTGGGCGTATGATGATTTCGGACCCGGACCGTGTGTTGCTTTGGTTCTACTGAAGTGAGTTAAGTGAAAAGTTTTTATATGATGAAGTGTTAATCTATTAGTGGTTCCGGAGTTATGATGAAAATCGTGTTCTATAGTATATTGGCATGTTGGGTGCAGTGAGTGGTATGGAATTTGAAGTGAGGATCAAGGTTGCAGTTCGATGTTGCCAAGGATGTCACGAGCTCGGATGAGCAGTAAAGGAGTTTCGATGTTTAAAGTAAGTGGGTATTGTCTTCAGCGTCACCTGAGATCGGTGTTTTATGAAAAAGGCTTTGCATCCTGGTTAAGGATTCTTGATCGTTTTTCAGCGTTAGTGCGGCCGGTGGTTTGGATGTACAGACTTGTTATCTGTTATGGAAGGTTGCGGGAGCGTGCCCCATGGGAAGGTTGTATAAGTGTGGCATACAGTCACTTGATTTATTGAAGCGTTAAACCAAGCATGAAGATTGTGGTGATATCGTTAATTTGAGAATTGATGCCTGGAGGGCACTCGATTTATTGGGTCGTGGACTGTGGAGGATTACTCCGGTTATGATGGATGTTCCTATGTGTTATGGGAAAAGAGGGTTATTATGGACCCAGGAAAGATTATGGACTTAGTTTGGTACAATCAGAATTGGCATGAGGTCTTGAATGGATTTAAGTGCGAATATGGGCTCTATATCAGGCCAGATGTGTTCATTTCGGCATAGCTCTCCTTATGGAGGAGTATTCGGACGTTGGATGTTATTTCATCGTCGGCTATTTCATATAATGTTATATTGTGCCGTGTGAGTTGTGAACGAATCGATAATTTTTGTATGTATTGAGATTCCGCGTCGCGATGATGTTATATGAGCAGAATGGCTCTTGAGATTCAGATCGTATATCGCACCTCAGTTGTGCTTGAATTTTGTAGCTTATGGCACTATATGTCTTCCCATGGATGGTATTATGCACTTAGCGTGCTTGTGACAGATATTCGGTATTTTGTTGTAATGAGCAATCTAGCTCGGTGTGTATCTCCTTATGTGAACTTTATATGTGGATCGGGTCGCACGCCACCATGGGTGTGTTGTTTGGATCGGGTTGCGCACTGCAACAATGTGATATTGAGTACAGTTCCCCATATCTATATTCATGTGTTTCGTTTCCTATTTTTCTGAGGAAAACTAATATTAGATGTGTGCCCACATCGCAGGTATGATTCGCGAGCGGGGTAATTAAATTTCCTTTTCAGAGTTCGCTTTCCTTTTGTATCATGTTCGAATTGGTAGCCTATTGGCACATTGTGGCATCATATGAGACTGTTGATCATGTCCGAGGTGGCTTATTGCCTAAGCAGTTCGTACTGGGTGAGATGAGATCATTGGATTTAGGATCAGTGCAATCGGATTATATGAAGTATATTAAGGAGCAAAGACCATTATTTGGTTCAGAATGAGGTGATGGTTCTTATCAGGAGTATGGACCCAATGAATTGTTGATTCGGCAGTTGGTTATGAATTTCTATACATCTCTTCCATCGTGGCGGTATTGTAAAGAGTTAGAGCAATACCTACGTATGTCATAAGGTGCAATTGGAGCATCAGATTCGTGGAATTTCGACTATTATGCTCAGAGAATGTTATTGTGGTCCTGTAAATAAAGCGGTGCAAGGTGGGAATTCTGCAAAGGTATGCAGTCATGTTCTGGTACATCGTGTGGTGATTGATACGGTCGTTTCGAGCTCGAGCACACTATTTAGCAGTTTGAGGCCAAAAGAAGCTTCACTTCAAGTATTATGACTTATACGCATGGTCGGAACTGAATTCCAGGAAGTTCGGAGTTGATTTGGAAAGAGAATTCTCATTTCGGAAGCTTTAAGTTGGAAGAATTGACTAAGATTGAATTTTTGAGTAAACAACCTCGGATTCGGGATCGAAGGTTCCAGCAGGTTCGTATGATGATTTCGGCCTTAGGCGTATGTCCGGATCGGGTTTGGAAGATCCAAGAGCGTTTCGGCACCTATTATGGAAGTTAGCATTTTTGGAAGAATTTCATAAGTTTGGGTTGAAGTGCATCTCAGTGTTATTAATGTTCATTTGGGATTCCGAGTCTGGGAATAGCTCTGTATAGTGATTGTAGTGTTGGGAGCGCGATCGAAAGTGAATTCGGAGGTCCGTGGGTCATTTTGGAGTCATTTGGCTAAAGATAGAAATTTGAAGGCTTTTGAGAAGTTTGACCGGAAGTGGACCTTTTGATATCGGGGTCGGAATCTGATTTCGGAAGTTGGAGCAGGTCCGTAACATCATATATGACTTGTGTACAAAATTAGAGATCAATCGGATGTGATTTGATAGGTTTCGACATCGAATGTTGAAGTTTGAATATCTCAAGTTCATCAAGTTTGATTTGGGGTGTGATTCGTGATTTTAGCATTGTTTTATGTGATTTGAGACCTCGAGCAGGTCCGCATTTTGTTTTGGGATTGGTTGGAGTCCCGGTGGCCTCGGGTGGATTCCGGATGGTTAACAGATCAAAATTGGAATGTGAAGAAGGACTAAAGCAGCTGGTATCTGGTGTAACCGCACCTGCGAGGTTTTGGCCACAGGTGCGGAGCCGCAAAAGCGGCTAGGAGGGACGCAGATACGGTCATATAGTCGCAGAAGCGAGACCACACATGCGGTTGTTGAGGCGCAGAAGCGGAAAGGGCAGCCTGGTGAGAAACCGCAGAAGCGGGTAGTGGATCGCACCTACGGGACCGCAGAAGCGGTCAAGTGACCGCATGTGCGGAAATGCTGGAAGCAGTAAGATTCTTTTAAGTCGGGGTTGGGTTTATTTCAACCCCATTTCTTCCATTGGAGCCGATTTTGGAGCAACTTTGAGGTGCCATTTTCGTCATCAAATATGAGGTAAGTTAATTTCACCCCTTGTGAGTTAAATACATGATATATTCTGGATTTGAGCAAGAAAAATTTGTAGAAACTTTGGGTTTTGGTGGAAAGACCTAGGATTGGTATTTTTGGGTTTTGACCACGATTTTGGGCATGAAATTGAGAGTAAATTATATATTTGAATTCGTGAGGTTATGGGTAAACTTTATCTTTGAAATATTTCTGAATCCGGGCATGGGAGACCGAGGGAAATTTTGTCAACTTTTCGACCGGGGTTAGGAATTGTTATAAATTGGATTGTAATGAGTAATTGAACATATATTAATGGATTTGCATAATTATTGGCTAGTTTTGGAACATTTAACATCGATTCGAGTCTTCGGAAGGGCGTGGAATGCCGGTTATGGATCTTCGGAGCGAGGTGAGTCTTCTTTCTAACCTTGTAAGAGGGAATTGTCCCCATAGGTGAAATAATTGGTTATGTGCTCCTATTTGTGGGGGCTACGTACACACGAGGTGACGAGAGTCCGTGCATAGCTATTATTGTGTCTAAGTCCGGATAGTCTAGGACCCTAAAGCATGTTATACTTGGAATATCTATAATCTTATTGACAGTTGAATTGTTTAAATCCTATCGAATTGGTAAATGAGTTTCAAAAAGGGATTAAACTTCATTTTCTTAAATCGTTAAAAAAGAATTGGCTTTCATTTGGATAAATGTTCCCCGATAAATTCTTAATTAGCTGTTTGACTGTGTCTATCTATGTGTGCCTGTGTCACATGTATGATTCACGAGCAGGGTGTTTGTTTATTTATGTTGACCGCGTCGCATGTATGATTCGCGAGTGGGGTAATAGATGCATCTATGGTTCACGTCGTTCGACCCTCGACAGTGCACATTTTACATTTATGTTGGATGAGGCCGTAAGACCTCGGCATGATATGCGCATGCTTGTATTGCTTGCCTGAGAATTTTAAATGTTGATAATTGCCTTTCCTGGCCAGAGATAACTTGATAAAGATAATGAAAAATAAATCTTGGGAAATTCTTTATTATTTGAGAAGTTGTTTACTTGCTTTCTGGTGTTATGAGTTAAAATTTTGCTTCATTTAATCCATGAATTCCTTACACTTTTACTATATTATCATTGGACCATTAGTAAGTGTCGAAGTCGACCTCTCGTCTCTATTTCTACGAGATTAGACAGGATACTCATTGGGTACATGTTATTTTCGTACTCATTCTACACTTGTTGTGCATTTTTGTTACACAGGTTCATATATGGCTAGTGGCTTAGTGGCATAGCGGCATGGTTGATACGAAAACTTAGGTGAGCTGTATTTATCGATACGACCCGCAGCCAGCAGAGTCCCCTTCAGAGTATTTTACGATATTTTTTATTTCTGTCCACCTTGTATTCCGGACAGTTACTGGATTTTATTTCATTCCCTAGTAAATGCTCATGCACTTGTGACACCGGGTTCTGGGATGATTATGGGGTATCTTGTATTAACTTCTTATCATTCATATTTGATTTGAAATGATTATCTTTTACTAGTGAAATTGAAGGAAAATCATAGTTTCCAAAATTATCAAAACGAGAATTTAATTAAGTATTTTGGTTGGTTTGCCTGACAGCGGTGTCCGGCGCCATCACGACCCTTAGTGGAATTTGAGTCATGACAACATGGTATCAGAGCACTAGGTTCCCTTAGGTCTCACGAGTCATGAGCGAGTCTAGTAGAGTCTTGTGGATCGGTACGAAAACGTGTGTACTTATCTTCGAGAGGTTGCAGACTGTTAGGAACACTTCCCTTCTTGATTCCTCATCGTGCGGTTTAATTCCTTGAGACTTATGCCTTTATTTCCTTCCTATTCAATATTACATGACACGAACCGCTTGTTATAAATCGAGAATTGAAGGATTGTAATGGTACTACAGATGTGGTGCTGGATGTTTCTCCTGGTGTAGTTGGTTGGGCTATTGTCATCGCCTTGTAGAAGGATTTTTTTTCTATCGTTTCGGCTTAATAGTTGTGTTTCTAAGAGCTTGGAGGTTATGCACAGGTTGCTGTGATGCTCACGATTGGTTATCGCACAATATTGACTTGATGATATGATACTTGCCTATGTGTTAGGGAGGTAAATGATTTGAAAGGAAGTCCACTCAGTACACGATTCAGAGATCTGATATTTCATTTCCGGCAGAGGAAAAGCAATTGGCCTATGAATGTCCGAATTTGGGGTGATGGAGTAACGAAACTTGGTATTTTCAAGCATGGTGGAATTTTCATCTGCGATGTAGTGTTGACGTCCTCAATTGGATGTGTTAAGTTCGCCGGTGTTATGATCTTCTACGATTCGCCTTTGGGGCATTTTATTGTACAAAAGTACGGTAGAAGCGGTTGTCAGAGATCGCGAGGTGCGGTGGTTCAGGATTGAATCGGTGCTTCTAATGTTGACGGCTCGAGAACGATGATCTTCGGAAAGTTTTAAAGTTAGTAGCGATTTGTGGGTTCAAGTGCTACGAAGATGGATTTTATTTAAGGAAACAACTGAGCAACAAAGGATGAGGAAGGACATGTGGGGAGTGTCAGGTGGTGGTTAAAATTTCTAGAAGGCTAGGTATAAGAAGCGAAGGTCGAGTAGTTAACTAAAGGAGTGAGTTCCGCCAAAGCGGGAGAGTGGCGGAGTTGCATGTGGGTTTTGTGGTAGGATGAATACGCACCTTAAGGAAAGTTTGGAATGATTTGGGAATTTTAGTAATTGGTGATTGGGGTCTACGGATGTAATTTGAAGTATTGGCTATTACGCGGTGGAAGATTGGATATGACGGAAGGGAGTTGCTTGATATGAAGGGGGATACAACATGACCTGGGATAGTAGTATATGGCCGCACATTTAATTGATGTCCATGAGGAGTGAATGGACTTGTGCAGCTAGTGAAGGAGCACGGGATCGGGAGGGTTTATTGATGTCGTAGGGATTGTACCCCGTGCAGCGATGTTGGAAGATGCCGGAAAGTGATTTCCACGGGTGGGTTATTCCCTGTGAGCAGGTTAGCGGTCGCATGGTTGGAGAAGATTCTGGGAAGGACTTTACTGGCCATCCAGTAAGAGGTCGAATATGGGGTTATTGATAGGGAATCAGAGTGTTCATGAAGTGCTAACGGGATGGTTTCAAGGAATTTGGCGGTTTGATTGAGCAAAGTCATGTTAATGGGAGAGAAAGAATCTTGGTGGGTTCCAGAGTTATGTAATAGTGGCTTCAAGCTAAGTGGGAGAGTCCCACTGCCTACAATTGGATTGCATGGTCGTCAGATTTCCGGTTATTAGCATATTGATGGGTTATTTCGGCTAAGGGAGAGTAACGTAAGAGGTGATTTGAGCAAAGGAATTGTTAAATGTGTGTTATGGTTGGCCTTATTGGCTCATGTTCAGACTTGGGGAAGGATTCAGGATTTATGCCTTGTATAGATGCGAGTTTCAAGGGAAGTGATTTTGTCGGGTGCTTCGTCGAGAGGGTATTCATGTGCTAGAGGATTCATGGAGTTGATTATATTCGGGGCCAAGCCAGAGCGGGTGGCTCTCAACAACGGTCCTAGTGGATTCAAAAGGTAAAGTATGGTGCCTAATGAGTTCGAGCCTATAGGTGCGGTTAAGAATCAAGCTTTTGTAGCAGCTTATGAGAAGAAGCCCAGAATGTTCTATGATGTTTTGACTTGTAGTGTAGCATTTGGGAGGAAAAATGAGAAAAAACTTCGGATTCGTAGAGGGATTATCAGAATGGGCATACTAGTTGAGGATGCGAATGTGCGCACAAGAGAGGTATGAAATGGTTCGTGGGATTTGAGATAGCATGGTTTAGTGATTCAAGGTCTCTCGGAATGAGTGCGGATGGAGTGTGTTATGTGTTGAATGGAGTTATTATTATTTCTAAGGAAATCAAGGATAAATTAGAAGAAGATAGATTGGTTAGCCATAGTTCAATTGGCATATTGGTGGTAGTGATCAGTTCCTTCAGCGTGATCAAGTTATGCAAGTGAATTGTGACGGTACGTGTGAGGCTTGTCGGCCGCCGTAATTGATGTTATTCAGATATATTCTACTGTTATGACCCGTTATGTGTAGGTGAATCCCGGAAGGGCTATGGTGACTTAGACCACTACTTAGAGAGTTGCATATTCTACGGTTATGGGAATTCACCCGTGTGTTGCTTTGGTTCTACTGAAGTGAGTTAAGTGAAAAGTTTTTATATGATGAAGTGTTAATCTATTAGTAGTTCCGGAGTTATGATGAAAATCGTGTTCTATCATATCTTGGCATGTTGGGTGCAGTGAGTGGTATGGAATTTGAAGTGAGGATCAAGATTGTAGTTCAGTGTTGACAAGCATGTCACGAGCTCGGATGAGCAGGAAATGAGTTTGGATGTTTAAAGTAAGTTGGTATCGTCTTTAGCGTCACCTGAGATCGGTATTTTGTGAAAAAGTCTTTGCATCCTGGTTAAGCATTCTTGAGCGCGTTTCAGCGTTAGTGCGGCTGGTGGTTTGGATGTACAGATATGTTATCTGTTATGGAAGGTTGTGGGAGTGTTCCCCACGGGAAGGTTGTATAAGTGTGGCATGTAGTCACTTGATTTATTGAAGCGTCAAACCAAGCATGAAGATTGTGGTGATATCGTTAATTTGAGAATTGATGCCTGGAGGGCACTCGATTTATTGGGTCGTGGACTGTGGAGGATTACTCCGGTTATGATGGATGTTCCTATGTGTTATGGGAAAAGAGGGTTATTATGGACCCAAGAAAGATTATGGACTTAGTTTGGTACAATCAGAATCGGCATGAGGTCTGTGAATGGATTTAAGTGCGAATATGGGCTCTATATCAGGCCGGATGTGTTCATTTCGGCATAGCGCTCATTATGGAGGAGTATTCGGATGTTGGATGTTATTTCATCGTCGGCTGTTTCATGTAATATTATATTGTGTCGTGTGAGTTGTGAACGAATCGATAATTTTTGTATGTGTTGAGATTCCGCATAGCGATGATGTTATATGAGCAGAATGGCTCTTGAGATTCAGATTGTATATCGCACCTCAGTTGTGCTTGAGTTCTGTAGCTTATGACACTATATGTCTCCCCAGGGATGGTATTATGCACTTAGCGTGCTTGTGATAGATATTCGGTATTTTGTTGTAATGAGCAATCTAGCTCGGTGTGTATCTCCTTATGTGAACTTTATGTGTGGATCGGGTGGCACACCACCATGGGTGTATTGTTTGGATCGGGTTGCGCGCCGCAATAGTGTGATGTTGAGTATAGTTCCCCATATCTATTTTCATGTGTTTAGTTTCCTATTTTTCTGAGGAAAACTAATATTAGATGTGTGTCTGCATTGCAGGTATGATTCGCGAGCGGGGTAATTGAATTTCCTTTTCAGAGTTCGCTTTCCTTTTGTATCATGTTCGATTTGGTAGCCTATTGGCACATTGTGACATCATATGAGACTTTTGATCATGTCCGAGGTGGCTTATTGCCTAAGCAGTTCGTACTGGGTGAGATGAGATCATTGGATTTAGGATCAGTGCAATCTGATTATATGAAGTATATTAAGGAACAAAGACCATTATTTGGTTCAGAATGAGGTGATGGTTCTTATCAGGAGTATGGACCCAATGAATTGTTGATTCGGCAGTTGGTTATGAATTTCTATACATCTCTTCTATCGTGGCGGTATTGTAAAGAGTTAAAGCAATACCTACATATGTCATGAGGTGCAATGGGAGCATCAGATTCGTGGAATTTCGACTATTATGCTCAGAGAATGTTATTGTGGTCCTGTAAATAAAGCGGTGCAAGGTGGGAATTCTGCAAAGGTATGCAGTCATGTTCTGGTACATCGTGTGGTGATTGATACGGTCGTTTCGAGCTCGAGCATACCGTTTAGCAGCTTGAGGCCATGAGAAGCTTCACTTCAAGTATTATGACTTATACGCATGGTCGGAACTGAATTCCGGGAAGTTCGGAGTTGATTTGGAAAGAGAATTCTCATTTCGGAAGCTTTAAGTTGAAAGAATTGACTAAGATTGAATTTTCAAGTAAACGACCTCAGATTCGGGATCGAAGGTTCTAGCAGGTTCGTATGATGATTTCGGACTTGGGCGTATGTCCGGATCGGGTTTTGAAAGACCCGAGAGCGTTTCGGCACCTATTATGGAAGCTAGCATTTTTGGAAGAATTTCATAAGTTTGGGTTGAAGTGCATCTCAGTGTTATTAATGTTCGTTTGAGATTCCGAGTCTGGGAATAGCTCTGTATAGTGATTTTGGTGTTGGGAGTGCGATCGGAAGTGAATTCGGAGGTCCGTGGGTCAGTTTGGAGTCATTTGGCTAAAGATAGAAATTTGAAGGCTTTTGAGAAGTTTGACCGGAAGTGGACTTTTTGATATCGGGGTCGGAATCCGATTCCGGAAGTTGGAGTAGGTCCGTAACGTCATATATGACTTGTGTACAAAATTTGAGATCAATCGGATTTGATTTGATAGGTTTCGATATCGAATGTTGAAGTTTGAATTTCTCAAGTTCATCAAGTTTGATTTGGGGTGTGATTCGTGATTTTAGCATTGTTTGATGTGATTTGAGACCTCGAGCAGGTACGCATTATGTTTTGAGATTGGTTGGGGTCCCGGAGGCCTCGGGTGGATTCCGGATGGTTAACGGATCAAAATTGGAATTTGAAGAAGGACTGAAGCAGCTGGTATCTGGTGTAACCCCACCTGCAAGGTTTTGGCCGCAGGTGTGGAGCCACAAAAGCGGCTAGGAGGGACGCAGATGCGGTCATGTAGCCGCGGAAGCGAGACCGCACCTGCGGTTGTTGAGGCGCAGAAGCGGAAAGGGCAGCCTGGTGAGAAACCGCAGAAGCGGGTAGTGGATCGCACCTACGGGACCGCAAAAGCGGTCAAGTGACCACATGTGCGGAAATGCTGGAGGCAGTATGGTTCTTTTAAGTCAGGGGATGGGTTCATTTCAACCCCATTTCTTCCATTGGAGCCGATTTTGGAGCAACTTTGAGGTGTCATTTTCGTCATCAAATATGAGGTAAGTTAATTTCACCCCTTATGAGTTAAATACATGATATATTATGGATTTGAGCAAGAAAAATTGGTAGAAACTTGGGGTTTTGGTGGAAAGACCTAGGATTGGTATTTTTGGATTTTGACCACGATTTTGGGCATGAAATTGAGAATAAATTATATATTTGAGTTCGTGAGGTTATGGGTAAACTTTATCTTCAAAAAAATTCTGAATTTGGGCTCGTGGGCCTATGGGCAATTTTGTCAACTTTTCGATCGGGGTTAGGAATTGTTATAAATTTAATTGTAATGAGTAATTGAATATATATTAATGGATTTGCATAATTATTTGTTAGTTTTGGAACATTTAGCATGGATTCGAGTCTTCGGTAAGGCGTGGAATGCCGGTTATGGATCTTCGGAGCAAGGTGAATCTCCTTTCTAACCTTGTAAGAGGGAATTGTCCCCATAGGTGAAATAATTGGTTATGTGCTCCTATCTGTAGGGGCTACGTACGCACGAGGTGACGAGAGTCCGTGCGTAGCTACTAATATGTGTAAGTCCGGGTAGTCTAGGACCCAAAAGCATGTTATACTTGGAATATCTGTAATCTTATTGACAGTTGAATTGCTTAAATCCTATCGAATTGGTAAATGAGTTTCAAAAAGGGATTAAACTTCATTTTCTTAAATCGTTAAAGGAGAATTGGCTTTCGTTTGGATAAATGTTCCCCGATAAATTCTTAATTAGTTGTTTGAATGTGTCTATCTATGTGTGCCCGCGTCACATGTATGATTCGCGAGCGGGGTAATAGATGCATCTATGGTTCACGTCGTTCGACTCTCGACAGTGCACATTTTACATTTATGTTGGATGAGGCGTAAGACCTCGGCATGATATGCACATGCTTGTATCGCTTGCCTGAGAATTTTAAATGTTGATAATTGCCTTTCCTGGCCAGAGATAAATTGATAAAGATAATGAAAAGTAAATCTTTGGAAATCCTTTATTATTTGAGAAGTTGTTTACCTGCTTTCCGGTGTTATGAGTTAAATTTTGCTTCATGAAATCCATGAATTCCTCACACTTTTACTATATTATCATTGGACCATTAGTAAGTGTCGAAGTCGACCTCTCGTCTCTACTTCTTCAAGATTAGACGGGATACTCATTGGGTACACGTTGTTTTCGTACTCATACTACATTTGTTGTGCATTTTTATTGCACAGGTTTATATGTGGCTAGTGGCTTAGTGGCATAGCGACATGGTTGATACGAAGACTTAGGTGAGCTGCATTTATCGAGATGACCCGCAGCCAACAGAGTCCCTTTCAGAGTATTTTACGGTGTTTTTCATTTCTGTCCACCTTGTATTCCGGACAGTTACTGTATTTTATTTCATTCCCTAGTAAATGCTCATGCACTTGTGACGTCGGGTTCTGGGATGATTATGGGGTATCTTGTATTAACTTCTTAACATTCATATTTGATTTGAAATGATTATCTTTTACTAGTAAAATTGAAGGAAAATCATAGTTTCCAAAATTATCAAAACGAGAATTTAATTAAGTATTTTGGTTAGCTTGTCTGATAGCGGTGTCCGGCGCCATCAAGATCCTTAATGGAATTTGGATCGTGACAAAGCTCATTTGGATAAGTCCCAGATTTACACATTGTCCATACTAATAGGCAATTATAGAGCTTAACCTTATAAAATCCTAAACAATTAAAAATTAGCCATGTAATCAATGATATCAAATAATACACAATTTACATGAAATTTACCAACAAAACACCCATCATAGCACGATTAATACTTAGCTTAAAGGAATCAAAACAACGATTCTATATTCATATATCTCAAGGGAATTAAAGCAACAAACAACTTCAGAAGAATAGAAGCAATAAGATTACATTCAAAATTAATGAAGTTGCAATGGGGAAGATGGACCTTTGTTACTGAAAATTTTTCAACGGGTACAGTGCAAAATAATCTCCAAAGAAAAAGCAATCCTCGAGCGAGCTATGGACCATGATTTCGAACTGGAATTGCAACCTCGAATAGAAACGAGCTTCAATTCTCCAGAATTTCTATATTTTAGAAGCAGAAACCAAAGCATAAATCCAATAGATGTAGTTAGATTTTGTAGATCCACCACAACAAAGTTTTCAAATAGAGTTCTTTATTCAATACTCTTTAGATGTTGAGAAAACATCAGTAGATAAAAAATTACCGAAGCTACATAAGCTAATTGCCTCCATTGAAACTCCAAAATCTATGTGTTTGTAATATATCTTTGGGAGTGTTTCGGTTTTGACAATTGGTTAGGCAGAGGTGTCGGCATTTTTGTTGTGGGGGGTGCGGCTTTTTTTTTTTTTTTTTGATTTTTTGTGAATGGAGTGGGGTCTGGTTCATTGCTGTGTGTGTTCAAGAGTGAAGAAGTAGGAGCCGCTCCAATGGTTTTTTAGAGGGTTCTACCGTTTCTTCTTGTGTGTTAAGAAGATGAAGCCCCTTTTGTGTGTGTTAGCTGGTAGGGTAGGTCGTAGGAATTAGGGGTTTTAAACGGTTTTAATTTGGGGTGTAAAGGGTATTTGGCTCAATGGGCTAATCCGAAAATTGAACCTAAAAGATGGATTGTCTAGCCCAAATTTTATTTTTTTCCCATTGAACAAGACTAAATATACTACCTTATTTACTAATTAATCCTACTTAAGTATAAATAATTATTAAAATAAAACTAACTGTTAAAACAAACTTATTTTTTGGTATTTTTCAAATATCATACTAAGAGAAAATAGAGTTAGATTAAAATCATTACAAAATTAAAATAATATTCCTGAAAATAAAGTGGACCTATTTTTTGTATTTTTGAATTTATGAAAGATAGTTAAAACAAGATAAAATATCAATTACCTAAATAAAAGAAAATATTTTTTTTTGTAATTTTTATTTTTGTGATAAAATAAAGTTAAAAAAAAAGTCAAAATTAGTTGAAATAGCAAATTAGGCCTAAACTAAATGTTTAAATTCTAAAATATGTAAAATCTTGGGAGGGTCAAAAATTACATGTCTACAAAGTGCGTTAGGGCACCTATTTGCAAATGACTCTGATTTAACTAGTTTGCATCACCAAAGATATAAGAGCTCAAATTACCTTGAAGAGAAGGTGTTAGACACTCTTCGAGGTCCACAACTGTGGGTCCTGACCGAACTCGAATTATATGAATTAATCAGACAAAAAAAGACAAATGAAGCAAGAAGTTTGGGAAAATTCATTATTAAAAGATTTTGAATAAACACAAATAATTAATTTGAAGATAAAATGGGGATCCTAAGTTTTTTAGCCTAAAGGATCACTCCGTGCAACATAAAGTTACTCGTATTATTCAGCGGGCATAGACTATCATCTCCTGTACCCGATTACTATCTTTAAGTTTTTACCTAAGCGCACTAGTTGATTCTAAACCGTGCCTTATGTGTGCACTACCCGTCCCATGCATATGGCCTAAGAGGCATTTGGACCTCTATTTTGGGTGGTTCTAGACTTAACTTAGGCTGCTCAAAAATGATAAAACTAGGCGACATACAAAACAAGTTGGACTTCATGTAAAGGCAATTAAGGGTTCAAGTTAGCCTCCACACTTAGACAACAAATGCACGCGAACAAATTCTTACATTAAGCGTTAGACAGTTTTAGAATTGAGACAAATTAAAACCATTAAGCCCTATAGACATGGTTTCTATGTGACCTCGTACAGGCAGCTTCAGATGCAAGGTGTCAGCTTATAGACATGATTTCTAAATAACTATATAGTTTAGGGGAATCTGGTATTGCATGTTGATTATTGAAATTATAAATTACGTGATTAACCCAATAGATATGATCTCTAGGTGATTTACGCAGTAACTGGCAGTGATAACCATTGGAAATACACAAAATTACTCAGTTTGATCCTATGGGTATGCTTTCTAACGGTGGCATAGCTAAGCAACGAAACAGTGTCTGAAAGTTCAATATTAACACTTTAAAACGAGTGGTAATATCATACAAGCAGGATTTCTAATGATTAGCGATTGAAATTGACTTTTTTATACTTAGCCCCTATAAGCATATCTTCTAGGTGAGCAGTATTATAACAACATCAAATTAATCAATTAAAGTCTTATGGACATGATTTCTAGATGAAGATCAGTAGAACATAAGCTAATATAATCCTATGATCATAGTATCTAATGAATATGCTACAATTGAAAGATTGATCATTTTATTTCTTATAGGCATGATATCTAATAAATCACATAGGAGCAGAGTATGTTGAACGAATTAAACACTCATGTCCTATAGACATGTTATCTAACAACACGTAGGAGCAGAGCATGTTGAACAAATTAAACACCTATAGGCAAGATTTTTACCCGTTTCATGCAAACATTAGAATCTACTCATTCCCCATTTTTTACTAACACCCAGTTGTTCATGACAAAATTATCACAGGCCCAATAATAAATATAACTACAAGTATTGTACAAATAATAACGGTAGGCCCATAGCAGGACCAAAAAGAGACACCCAGCATTGTCTGGGCCTTCAATAACTCTCACGCAGCATACCCAGGAACCATATTCATCAACACAACTAGGGCTGCTTATCGGACGGATTGGGCGGTTATTTACTCTTAACGGTTTGGCTTATCGGTTATCGGCTTTTAAATGTATTAATCCGCTAGCCACCCGATAAGATATCGAGTGGATTGGTATCGGTTTAGCTCTAATCGGGCAGTTTATCGTCCTAATTCAATCTATATTGTGTGCATTAATTATTTGTTGACCGCCTAGCATACAAATTTAGAACAGGAATTTACAGATGAGTCCAGACATACATATGTCTGTTAACGCCTACATTACATCCAATATGTTAAATCAACAATATTGAGTAGACTACACAGATTTCAGAGAACCCATTTGTTACCCAGGAAGAAAAGTTCACTACCTTAAATCAACAATATATTATATAACTTCAACGTCACTACTCATAGGCGTTAACATATGAGTCCAGACATACATACGTTTGTAACGCCTATCATTACAATATTACATCCCAAAGCAGACTACATTACATATGAGTCCAGACATACATATGTCTGTTAACACCTAGCATACAAATTAAGAATAGGAAATTTCAGTCTATATTCAAAGTGAGTCCAGAATACATATTTCAAAATGATTAATCCATAAGTGAGCAGACTACACAGAAATGTTTGGCCTTCAGCTAATGCCAAACGGTGCTTGAATTTCTACAGCTTCAAAGTTCAAACAACAGCTTAATCCATAAGTAAGCAGATCCCTGTAAAAAATATGCATACACCAAATTTCAGCATTAGGCAACGAAGTAAAGACTGATAAATACTACGGTCTTGAGGCAATAAGAAGAGTCGAACAGATTTATCCTCGTTTCTATTTTCTAAGAGAAACTGCAGAATTAAGTGCATCCCCAATCCACATTTCAAATTTTATCATGCAAGGTTGCCAATGCAATGAAAGATCAGGGCCAATTAATCTATAGGACTTTTGTTATTACTTACTGAATGTCTGGATCCAAATTACATGGAAACATAGTCAAATTAGACACTGGAAAACCTTGAACACTTCTATATCTCAAATAAGTGCACAAACTTGAGCAAGTACAAACTATGAGAACTGCTAAACAGGCCATGAAATTATGATAAACCAGCAGAAGCGTAGAGTTGAATGCTGCATCACGAAACCAGAATGTCCTATAACAACAATAAACTGATGTACCAGTTACAAGAGAACACTGCCACTGCACATTCTGAAAACATCACTAAGCATGCAAAGCTAATTCTATTTATGAATGCCTAATAATCGTTTCACAAAAGAGAACAACAGAAAAGAGGTCAAAGAAAAATGAGAAAGAGAAGGGAAGTGGTTTAAGACAACTTTCATTCAAGTAGTGAAAGCTTGAAAGTTGTTCAAACTTGAGGGGAATAACCTCAAAACCAACAACACGAGCAGTGCCCGTCTCAAGATCCTCGTGATACATAACCTTGAAATTCAAATGGTTATTCATAAAATAACTTTTCTCTTTCCTATGAAAACCAACTTTTACAGTAAACAAACAAATAATAACATTCAGATATAACAACAAAACAATAAGATTCAGACCCCAACAAAACAGTAAGATTCAACACTTGAAGCCTTGATGGGTTAAATTCGAGTTCTTACAAGATATATTAACACTACACGTCAATTAAGGAAGGGTCTTTTCCATTGCTAGCTAAATCTGAAGAAAAAATTTAAAATAATGAGTCACTGCAAAGTAATGAGAATAACAAGTTGCTTAACAGATATTTATAGAAGCCATGTATGAGTTGTTTAACAAATTAGTCATTTGCAACTATGGTATGATGTAATTAAGGAAAAAGTAGTTCTAATGGATATGCCACTGTAACTCTTGCTAGCTATAACATAGATCATACAAGGATATCAAATTTCATTGAGATAACTATGTGATTGCCTGGGTTTAGATGCAAAGGAAGAATTTCAGTAGTTTAGCTCATTAAATATAATGGTATCTAAGCTTTTATTAATTTATTCATAGCTCAAACGAAGTTGTTCATTCCCTTTGTTTCTTGTTCATTTCTCTTAGTAAGGTAACAATATATTAATAATCGACACAAAGGCTGTGCTGGAGCCATATTTACAATTTTAAAAAGAAAAAATATGAGTTTACTCTTCATACTAGGGCACTAAGAATTCTAATGAGAATTGAGAATTTGAGATGCTCTTTGATTTTAAAGACATCAACAAGAAAAGAAACTTACCATCTGCTGACTGCTGATCTGGCTATGGCGAGTCGGCGAGAGGGAGATGGTAGCTATGGGGAGAGGGAGAGGGAGATGGTGGCGAGAGGACGAGATGGAGTAGGCGTTAGGGTTTATGTTCTGATTATTTAGGAATTAGGCGTTAGAACTTAGAGATAGAGTACTGGAAGAATGGAAGACTAAAGTGGAAGGGTTTTTGATATTTAATATATATATATATATATATGGATAAAAATAAATTTTATATATATTAACGGATTATACGTTAAGAAAATTGAATAATCCTCCCCCAAACCGATAAGCCGTTAATGAAAAAATTTTAATCTATTCCCCGTCCATTAAACCGTTAACCTGATACCAATAAGCCATTAAGCTTCAATTTTTGGTTCGGTTTTGAATAACCCTAAGCACAACCTAGAATCCATAGAAGAACTTAACCTAGATCACACGACCATAGATTAACCAACCAATTTACATATTCAGTAGACCATAGGAAGAAAGAGTTGAGTGTTAGGAATAGTGCAGATCTCAGTAGTAGAGGGAATGACTAAAGGACCTCAAATCCCAGTGTGTCAAAGTTTGCAAGGATCTCGAATGGACCCTGAGCAGTGCTCATACTAGGGAGGTCAGTAGTAAGAGCCTTGGTGTCCTTGACTTTCAGCCGGCTAAGAATGATAGGTTCAGAATAGCATAGGTAACAAATGAGAGAGAGTGGATAACGGTTAAGGGCCAGAAGTTGAGAAAATACTCGCATAGCTTAAAGTAGACATAGCAAAGCTTAAAGTAGACATAGCAAAGTTAAATTATAGCCATGGTCATGCTGTATGGACTAAATAATTCAAATGGTTGAAGTGAACGAGCAGAATCGGAGAGATAGTACTTGCCATGTTTAGGCAAGTACTAAGTAACATCATGGAGAAACACCCAGTAGGGGAAGAGCACCAGTATGGTAAGTAAATAATGGGGGAATCCCATTGTTGATCGGATTAGGTGAAGATTTGGATAGGTGGCGATTAGAATTTTGGGTGGGGTGAGGAGCGTTTGAGGGCGGCTGAACAGAGACAATGTGTCTCTAGGTTTAGGGGTTGGGTTATAAGCGAAATGGGGGAAATGTTATGAGTCGTTGATCACTTTTGATCAACGGCTGGGATTTGAGAAGTGTTGGGCTGGCTTTTTGGACTGGGTTGGGAATTGTGGTTGTTTGGATTGGGCTTAGGGGGTTGGGCCAGAAATTTGGGATTTTTGGTCCGAAATTGATACCAATTTGGGGCCAGGTTTAAAAATAGAAAATTAGGGGGAAATAATATAATAAATCAATTAAATAAATTATAAAAAATGACCTTTATGCAAAGTAATATTTTAAAATAATAGTAGAAAATTATAAAAATGTAGCATATGATTTTGACCCCTGAGTAAAATGACAAATGCAATAAAAATGTAAAATATAGGATATTATTGCAAGATTGTGCAAGTAGCCTAAAATACTAATGTAATTATTAAAAAAGAGTAAAATATCTGAAGCAAATATTATAGATGCAAAGATAATGATTTTAGGCAATTGAGTCATCCCAAAAATAATTTGAAGGAATAATTAATAATTATTCGAGTAATTTAAATGTAGGAAAATCAATTTAAAAGCTATAAAAATTATAGATAATTATAGAAAATGCTTATATAGATTTGTAAACTAAATAATGATGTGCAATTGATGTTTTGAGAGTCTATATATATTTTGGAAAAATATGAGGGCAAAATTGGGTATCAACAGCTGCCTATCTTTACCCGGAAATGATGAAAGAATTATCGGGTAAAAACAATAATGACCAATTTTGGCCGAATTGAATGTGGGATGATGTGATTTAGAAAAATGCGGGTCGAACCCTTGTTCCCGAGTTGCCTACATATCCCTGGTGTTACGAGAATCATGCCATGTATAGTTCTAGATCTAACAGTGAGCGAAACCGATGGAGTTGTTATAGGAATGATCAAATGTTTCGGAAAGGGTTCTTTTGGGCAGGATAGTATTGGATGAATTTATGCGAAGTCATGAATATGAATTTGAAACGTTATGGCTATGTCAATGAGAAAATATTTGAACGGTCATAGAGTAAGAAGCGGGAATTGATGATGGTTGGTTACGTTTTGAAATAATTGTAGGATGTGAACGTTATGAACGAAAACCAGAGCGAAGATTGCTCTCGTTTAAAGAACAGTTACTTCCTAGATTACCTGTAAAACTTAAAACACGATGCATGCAAATATATATGGATTATTGCAAGAATTTAAACATGATGGAAATTCCCTTTGGACCATGAAGGTTGTCTTTGGATGGTGAGGATGATGTCCTTGGACCATGAGGTCCTGGGCCATGAATCGTGAGATAAGGGATTCACAGGCCATGAAATGATGTTCTCGGGCCATGAAAATGGTGCCTCTGAACTATGACTATTGAGAGATCCTTAGGACATGACATGGTGTCTTCAGGCTATGAGGATGACGCCATAGGACTATGACTCCTTTGGATAAGATGCCGATGTTTCTCTAGTGAGCACATGGGATCGGTGGGTAACTTATGAGCCACTATAGATGTTCTCAGACCGGTCATATTATCATAAGACCATGCAAAGATGTCTTCATACTCTTTCTGGAACTGAATGTATTCTTCTTTCTCTGATGGTGATAGGTGAATACTTATACGGGTTTCCTTGACTGTTTTAGAATTTCCTAAATTGACTATCTCGATTTTATCTAGATTAGACTTAGGCTTGTTCTCAAAATTTTCCACTTCTCTAACAATTTCTTCAGGTATTATATCTTCTTCTTCTATTTCCTCTGAATCACTATCCTTATATTGTGTTGTCGCATTACATGTCACAGTTGTTGGTTCATTAGGATAAATAATAATAATGTTATAGAGAAATGTAAAGGATAATAATGAATACTAAAATAGCAATGCATTAAATAAATCTTGAAAACATCAAATAAGTACGGCTCGATGACTCGAGCAATTATTTCAAAACAAGATACGTTCAAAACAAAATACTAAAAATGTCTTAAATGCTTAAAATTGCTTTTTTTAAAATATATCATGCTAATTGCCAAGCTACCCAGGAACTCGACGGGCCCGGGACGATGTAGCAGTCCAGTTCTTGAGAATATCTCATTTTCCCATGGTCTTAATTATAAGGTCTTCCTCCTCCTCAACTATTGCACTGCAATTCATGTCTTCATCATCCAAAAATAGGTTCCTTAGGCCGGCTAAATCTTCATTTTCTTCAGATCCCCATATCATGTCAGTTTATTGAAATGTCTGGTGCAAATGCGGTATTGGTCCCGTTTAAGAGGGTAATAAGGACCACGCCATGGAGGCGACCAATCATTGTACCCCTATCAGGTGTACTGATATCCAAGTCCAAAAGTCTTACCATGGCACTTTAACTGTACCAGCTTGGTAATCCCTTGGATATTCTTACCGAGACCCTTGCCGGATTCATACCCTATCCATAGCAATATGCTTTCAATCTTGTTACCCCACCATTTGTCTTTCTCAATTTCAGTGACGCGCTTGATGCGATGGTATATTTCTCCACCCAACTCCCTTCTATTCTCGACAACTAGAATAGTTTGTGTGACGACCAGGTCGGTCGTCTTAAGAATTTACGCCCTGATCCCCTATTAACTGTTTTCCTCATGTTTTTTTCTGCTATTTTGATTTGCCAGGATGTTCGGTTTTGAGTTTCGGAGAGTTTTGGGACACTTAGTCCCTAAATGAGAGTTTAAGTGTTGGAAATTTGACCGTAATCAGAGCAGTATAAAGACGGCCTTAGAATGGAAATTTGATGATTCCGTTAGCTCCGTTTGGTGATTTCGGGCTTAGGGGCGTGTTCGGATTGTGTTTTGGAGGCCCGTAGCTAATTTAGGCTTGAAATGCCGAAAGGTCAAATTTTGAAATTTTCGGTCCGATAGTAGATTTTTATCCGAGGGTCGTAATGGAATTCCAAAAGTTGGAGTAGCTCCGTAGAGTTTAACGTGATGTGTGTGCAAAATTTCAGGTCATTCAGACGAGGTTTGATAGACTTTTTGATCGAAAGCGTATTTCTAGAGTTTTGGAGTTCTTAGGCTTGAATTCGTGGTTGATTCGTCGTTTCAATGTTGTTTTAGGTGTTTGAAGGATTGGTTATGATTGAACAATGGTATTAGACTTGTTGGTGCTTTTGGTTGAGGTCCTGGGGGCCTTGGGAGAATTTCGGATGGTTGACGGAAAGATTTTGAAGTTTGGAGTTGCAGCTTCAGATGCTGGTTTTCTGTCATAACCGCACCTGCGAGTGTGGGACCGCAGGTGTGGCACTACAGAAGTGGCTCTATGGTCGCAGAAGTAGAAATGGGGAGGTTAAGCATGAGCCGTAGAAGCGGTAGAATTTTTTCAGAAGCGGTACCGCATCTGCGGATGGGGAGTCGTAGATGCGGAAGCTGGTCTTAAGTGAAAGGTCGCAGGTGCAGTCATTATTCCGCAAAAGCGGGACTGCAGATACGGTCCCTTGACTGCAGATGTGGTAATAGCTGGGCAGAAATATGAAATTTCGAGGGGTTAGTTTCAAAAGTTGGAAATTCGATTTGGAGCTCGGGAGAGGGCGATTTTGAGAGGAAATTGAAGAGGAGATCATTGAATAACAATTATTTAACCATTTCTAGTTATCTTCCATCAATCTATAGTTAGTTTCATCATTTGATTTCGAATTGGAGGTGAAAAATTGGAGAAAAGTTGGAAGAAAGTTCTTGGACCTAAAATTTGACTTTTGATTGGGAATTTGACCTTAGATTTGGATAATTTTGGTATGCATTAACTCGTGAGAGAGTGAGGATTCTGAAAATATAAATTTTACCCGATTCTGAAATGTGGACCCGAGGGCATTTTGGTTATTTTATTTAATTTCGCGTATTAGCTTAGAATTTAATTGTAGAATCAGTTACTTGAAGTGTTATTTACATTATGCAAATTGAATTGAATAGAGTTGGGCCATTTGGAGTCGAATACTCATGGCAAGAACATGATTTCGAGTTGATTTTGAGCTAGTTCGAGGTAAGTGGCTTGCCTAACCTTGTGTGGGGGACCTTCCCCTTAGGATTTGGTATATTTGGTAATTGAAATGCCTTGTACGTGAGGTGACGAGTGCGTACTTATGCTAATTGTTGGAAATTCCAGTTTTCATTAAGTAATTACTAGTATGTTTCCTTCCTGTTTTTATTACTTGCACTATTTAAGCCTGTTGTTAGCTTAGGAAAGCATGTCTAAGTGACTTAATTGCTTTACTTGCTCAAACTGCCTTACCTGAATTCTGTGCAACATCTAGGCTAGAATTACTTGGTTGCCTTAATATGAAATTTGTCATTTCTGGACATTTTCCTATTGTTGCTGAGTATTCACATTAGGACTACGGATGTGGGATTCCGGTAGCTCCCTCTTGTCTGTTTATTTTGGGACTACGGATGTGGGATTCCGGTAGATCCCCCTGCACAGTTATATGGAACTACGGGAATGCACCCGGTAGATTCCCCCAGTACTGGGTATTTACATTTAGAACTACAGAATGGGATTCCGGTAGATCCCCGCGCACTATGAGTTGGACTACGGGACGGGATCCTGGGAGATCCATTGGATATGTATATTTGGGACTACAAGACGGTATCCTGGGAGATCCCTGATTGCTATTTTGGTGCTGAACCGTATTTCTTTCTGTGTTTACCTTGTCTATGTAATAGTTGTTGTTGCCCTTTATATCTTGTATTACTTTTATTGTTGTACTTATTTATATTGTTCTGTTCTACATGGTTGAACTTTATATTTTATTTAACCTCAGTAGGGTCATGACCTTCCTCGTGACTACCCGATCGAGGTTAGGCTTGGCACTTACTGAGTACCGCTGTGGTGTACTTATGCCCTTTCGGCGCATGTTTTTTATGTGCAGATCCAGGTACCTTGACTCAGTCTTACCATCCTTAAGGCGAGGCGACCCTTCAGAGACTTCGATGTATATCCTCTACGTCCGCAGATCAAAGAGTCTCTCTCCATTCTCTCTTTAGTTACAGCCCTTCTATATTTACCTTGTTTTAGACTATTCTGGAGTTAGAGCACTATGTAGTATCCTTAGCTTGTGATTCATGGGTTTCTGGGTTTTGGGAATATGTATTAATTTTGGGAGTTAAATATTGTGTATGTCGAGTGATACTTTTAAACACTATTTTATTACTCTATTTTTGTTTTAAATTGCTTTCTTTTCTTCTGCAAGTTTGGTTTATTTTCTGTATTTTAGGCTTACCTAGTCGTAGAGACTATGTGCTATCACGATGGTTCACGGAGGGCGAACCGGGTTATGACAAGTTGGTATTAGAGCTCTAGGTTCATAGGAGTCATGAATCACAAGACGGTTTATTAGAGTCTCTTTGATCGGTACGGAGACATCTGTACTTATCTACGAGAGGCAATGTAACTGTTAGGAAAAATTTCCACTTCATTTAATTTCCTTCTCGTGCGATATTTTGGACATCATAATTCTAAACTTCTGTCTTCTATTCTCTCATAGATGATAAGGACACGCGTTACCCGAGATGATCAGGCACCCGCGCCCCTTACTGCAGTCGTTAGAGGCCGGGGTAGAGGCTGAGGACGCGTATGTGGTGCAGCCAGAGCACCCGCGCGAGCTACCACCGAGGTACCACCAGCAGATCCAGCTGGAGCCCAGACACCTAATATGTCTACTGCTACTACTACTCCAGCACTTCAGGAGACTCTGGAACAATGCATGAGCATGTACACCACTTTGGCTCAGGAAGGGTTGCCTCCCCTTGCTGCAACTACGTCTCAGGCCGGGGGAGGAGCACAGACTCCTGCCACCCGTACTCCTGAGCAGCGAGTGCATGTTGAGCAGGTCCCTGAGATTATTCCTATACAGCTTGCAGTTCGAGATCAGCCCAAGGACAGGGCAGCGGCTTCCGGGGATGAGCAGCTGAGGCTTGAGAGGTTCAAGAAGTACAAGCCTCATGTTTTCAGCGTCTAGCATCGGATGATGCTCTGGATTTCTAGATGAGTGCTACCGCATTCTCCATACCATGGGTATATCAGAATCGAGCGGGGTTTCCTACACTACTTTCTAGCTTCGAGGAGCTACCTATGAGTGGCGACGCACCTATGAGTTAGACAGTCCAGATGAGGTTGCTTCACTGACTTGGACTCGGTTTTCAGATCTGTTCCTGAGAGAGTATATTCCTCAGAGCCTCAGAGACGCATGGCGTGCAGAGTTTGAGCACTTGCGCCAGGGTGCTATGATTGTCTCAG
The DNA here is from genome assembly GCF_000715075.1 of Nicotiana tabacum. Taxonomy (NCBI): domain Eukaryota; kingdom Viridiplantae; phylum Streptophyta; class Magnoliopsida; order Solanales; family Solanaceae; genus Nicotiana; species Nicotiana tabacum. The sequence goes on from NC_134090.1 coordinate 8,211,043, forward strand.
AGTATGCTGTCTGTTACACTAGTTTGGATAAACATGCCCCAACCTTGGTTTCTACTATTTGCGAGAGGGTTCCCCGGTTTATTGAGGGGCTTATTCCCAGCATCAGGTCTAGCATTGCTCGTGAGTTGGAGATGGACATTTCTTATTAGCAGGTGGTGAGCATTGCTAGGAGGATTGAGGGTATGCATGCTAGGGAGAGAGAGGAGAGAGAGGCCAAGAGGTCTCGAGAGTCGGGCCATTTGTCTGGTGCCCGTGCCCCAGCTGTAGTTCATCATGGTAGGGGTTATATGAGTCGCCTTCTTTATTCAGCTCTTCCAGCAACCAGCGGTATTCCAGCTCCTCCTAGGCCTCAGGAGCCTTATTATGCACCTCCGATATCTAGCATGCCTCCTGCATAGGGTTCTTTTAGAGGTCAGTCCAACAGACCTGGCCCAAGCCAGTCACAGCCACCACGGCCTCCCAGAGCTTGTTTTGAGTGTGGTGACATATGTCATATGGTGACGGATTGCCCTAGACTTGGGAGGGGTACACCTCCACAGACTTCTAAGCCACAGCGTGCCCCGCAGAGTTCTCAAGCTATGATTACATCTCCAGTTGCTACCCCACCTGCTCAGCCAGCTAGAGGTGGAGGTCGGGGAGGTAGAGGTCGCCCTAGAAGGGGAGGCCAGGCCAGATACTATGCCCTTCCTTCCCATACCAAGGTTGTTGCCTCCGATTCTGTCTTTATAGGTATTATACTGGTTTGTCATAGAGATGCATCGGTTCTATTTGATCTATGCTCCACTTATTCTTATCTGTCTTCTTATTTTGCTCCGTATTTGGGTGTATCTCAGGATTCTTTGAGTTCCCATGTTTATGTTTCTACTCTTATGGGAGATTCTCTTATTGTGGACCGCATTTATTAGTCGTGTTTGGTTGCTCTTAGTGGTTTTGAGACCAGAGCCAATTTATTGTTGCTCAACATAGTAGATTTTGACATTATCTTGGGCATGGACTGGTTGTCACCCCATTATGTTATTCTTGATTGTCACGCCAAAATCGTAATGCTGGCTATGCTAGGTGTACCACGTGTTGAGTAGATGGGTACTTTAGATCACACTCCTAGTAGAGTTATTTCCTTTCTTAAAGCTTAGCACATGGTTGAGAAGGGGTGTGGCGCGTATTTAGCCTATGTGAGAGATGTCAGCATTGATACCCCTTCAGTTGATTCAGTTCCAGTAGTACGGGATTTTCCCGATGTATTTCCAGCGGATCTTCTAGGCATGCCGCCTGATAAAGATATTAATTTTGGCATTGATTTGTTGCCGGGCACTCAGCCCATTTCTATTCCTTCGTATCGTATGGCTCCTTCTGAGTTGAAGGAGTTGAAGGATCAGTTAAGGAATTGCTTGATAAGGGTTTTATTCGGCCCAATGTATCACCTTGGGGTGCTCCTGTCTTGTTTGTGAAGAAAAAGGATGGTTCTATGCATATGTGTATTGATTATCGCTAGTTGAACAAAGTTACAGTTAAGAACCGTTATCCTTTGCCTCGTATTGATAATCTGTTTGACCGGCTTTAGGGTGCACGGTTGTTTTCTAAGACTGACTTGTGCTTATGTTAACATCAGTTGAAGATTCGGGAGCCAGATATCCCAAAGACTGCTTTCAGGACTCGGTATGGTCATTACGAGTTCCTTGTCATGTCATTTGGGTTGACCAATGCCCCAGCAGCCTTTATGCATTTGATGCACAGTGTGTTCCATCCGTATCTTGACTCATTCGTTATTGTCTTTATTGATGATATTCTAGTGTATTCCCGGAGTCGGGAAGATCATGAGCAACACCTAGGGATTGTACTTCACACTCTAAGAGAGAAGAAGTTATATGCTAAGTTCTCGAAATGTGAGTTTTGGTTGGACTCCGTGGCATTCCTAGGCCACGTGGTATCGAGTGAGGGTATTCAGGTGGATCCGAAGAAAATAGAGGTCATGCAAAGTTGGCCCAGACCATTCTCAGCTACAGAGATCCGCAGTTTTCTTAGCTTGGCGGGTTACTACCGTCATTTTGTGGAGGGGTTTTCATTGATTGCAGCCCCTATGACTAGGTTGACCCAGAAGTGTGCTCCGTTCTAGTGGACGGAAGATTGTGAGGCGAGCTTTCAGAAGCTCAAGATAGCTTTGACTGCAGCCCCCATTTCAATACTGCCTACAGGTTCGGGGTCTTATACGGTTTATTGTGATTCCTCGAGGATTGGCCTCGGAGCGGTGTTGATGAAGGACGATAGAGTGATTGCCTATGCGTCCAGATAGTTGAAGGTACATGAGAAGAATTATCCTATCCATGATCTTGAGTTAGCTGCTATTGTTCACGCCTTGAAGATCTGGTGTCATTATTTGTACGGTGTGCCTTGTGAGATTTATACTGATCATCGGAGCTTGCAGCACCTATTCAAGCAAAAGGATCTAAATTTGCGCCAGAGAAGATGGTTAGAGTTGCTGAAGGACTATGATATCACCATTTTGTATCACCCGGGAAAGGCTAATGTGGTGGCCGATGCCTTGAGTCATCGGGCAGAGAGTTTGGGGAGTTTGGCTTATTTACCAGCATCGGAGAGACCTATGGCGATGGATGTTCAGGCCCTAGCCATCCAGTTTGTGAGATTGCATCTTTCGGAGCCCAGTCGGGTTCTAGATTGCGTGGTTTCTCGGTATTTCTTATTTGATCGTATCAGGGAGCGGAAATATGATAACCCTCATTTGTTTGTCCTCAAGGACAAGGTTCAGCACGGTGATGCCAAAGATGTGACTATTGATGATGATAGGATATTGAGGATGCAGGGTCGAATTTGTATACCCAATGTTGATGGAATTCGGGAGTTGATTCTGGAGGAGGCTCATAGCTCGCGGTATTCCATTCATCCGGGTGCCGCGAAGATGTATCAGGATTTGAGGTAGCACTACTGGTGGAGGCGGATGAAGAAAGATATAGTTGGATTTGTAGCTTGGTGCCTCAACTGTCAGCAGGTGAAGTATGAGCACCAAAGACCTGGTGGGTTGCTTCAGCAGATAGAGATTCCGAAGTGGAAGTGGGAGCGGATCACCATGGACTTTGTAGTTAGGCTCCCACGGACTTTGAGGAAGTTCGATGCTATTTGGGTGATTGTGGATCAGCTGACAAGGTCCGCTCACTTCATCCCTGTGTGTACTACATATTCTTCGGAGCAGTTGGCGGAGATCTATATCCGGTAGATTGTTCGTCTGCATGGTATTCCAGTTTCCATCATTTTAGATAGAGGTACTTAGTTTACATCACAATTCTGGAGAGCCGTTCAACATGAGTTGAGTACTCAGGTGGAGTTGAGTACAACATTTCACCCTCAGACGGACAGTCCGAGCACACTATTCAGATTCTTGAGGATATGCTATGTGCGTGTGTGATTGAGTTTGGAGGGTCTTGGGATCAGTTCTTGCCATTTGTGGAGTTTGCTTACAACAACAGCTATCAGTCCAGCATTCAGATGGCATCATATGAGGCTTTATATGGGAGGTGGTGTAGATCCCCGGTGGGTTGGTTTGAGCAAGGTGAAGCTAGATTGTTGGGCACAGACTTGGTTCAGGATGCTTTGGAGAAGGTTAAGGTGATTCAGGATAGACTCCGTACAGCCTAGTCCAGACAGAAGAGTTATGCGGACCGAAAGGTTTGTGATGTTTCCTATATGGTTGGAGATCGGGCTTCGCCTATGAAGGGTGTTATGATATATGGGAAGAAAGGGAAGTTGAGTCCTAGGTTTATTAGCCCTTTTGAGATATTGAGGCATGTTGGGGAGGTTGCTTATGAGCTTGCCTTACCTCCCAGCTTGGCAGGAGTTCATCTGGTATTTCATGTTTCGATGCTCCTAAGGTATCACGGTGATCCGTCGCACGTGTTGGATTTCAGTTTAGTCCAGTTGGACACGGATATATCCTATGTTGAGGAGCCAGTGGCAATATTGGAAAGGCAGGTTAGAAAGTTGAGGTCAAAGAATATTGCATCAGTAAAGGTTCAGTGGCGGGGTCAGCTGGTCGAGGAGGCGACCTGGGAGACCGAGCAAGATATGCGCAGCCATTACCCTCATTTTTTCACTACTTCAGGTATGTCTCTATGCTCGTTCGAGAACAAACGAATGTTTAAGTGTAGGAGGATGTGACGACTCGGCCGGTCGTCTTAAGAATTTACACCACAATCCCCTATTAACTGCTTTTCTCGTGTTTATTTCTGCTATTTTGATTTGCCGGGATGTTCGATTTTGAGTTTCGGAGAGTTTTGAGACACTTAGTCTCTAAATAAGAGCTTAAGTGTTGGAAATTTGACCGTAGTTGGATCAGTGTAAAGACGGCCTTGGAATGGAAATCTGATGGTTCTGTTAGCTCTGTTGGGTGATTTTGGGCTTAGGGGCGTGTTCGGATTGTGTTTTGGAGGTCCGTAGCTAATTTAGGCTTGAAATGCCTCGAATTTTAAAGTTTCCGGTCCGATAGTGAGATTTTGATCCGAAGGTTGTAATGGAATTCCAGAAGTTGGAGTAGCTCCGTAGAGTTGAATGTGACGTGTGCGCAAAATTTCAGGTCATTCGGACGAGGTTTGATAGACTTTTTGATCGAAAGCATATTTCTAGAGTTTTGGAGTTATTAGGATTGAATCCGTGGTTGATTCGTCGTTTCGATGTTGTTTTAGGTATTTTAAGGATTGGTATAAGTTTGGACAATGGTATTAGACTTGTTGGTGCTCTTGGTTGAGGTCCCGAGGGCCTTGGGAGAATTTCGAATGGTTGACGGAAGGATTTTGGAGTTTGGAGTTGCAGCTTTAGCTGCTGGTTTTATGTCATAACCGCACCTGTGAGTGTGGGACCGCAGGTGCGGCACCGCAGAAGTGGCTCTATGGTTGCAGAAGCAGAAATAAGGAGGTTCAGTAGGAGCCGCAGAAGCAGTAGAATTTCCGCAGAAGCGGTACCGCATCTGCAGATGGGGAGTCGCAGATGCGGAAGCTGGTCTTAAGTGAAAGGTCGTAGGTGCGGCCATTGTTTCGCAAAAGCTGGACCGCAGATGCGGTCCCTTGACCGTAGATGCGGTAATAGCTGGGCAGAAATATGAAATTTTGAGGGTTTAGTTTCAAAAGTTGGAAATTCAATTTGGAGCTCGGGAGAGGGCGATTTTTAGAGGAAATTGAAGAGGAGGTCATTGGGTAACAATTCTTTAACCGTTTCTAGTTATATTCCATCAATCTATAGTTAGTTTCATCATTTGATTTTGGATTGGAGGTGAAAAATTGGGGAAAAGTTGGAAGAAAGTTCTTGGACCAAGAATTCGACTTTTGATTGGGAATTTGACCTTAGTTTTGGATAATTTTGGTATGTATGAACACGTGAGAGTGTAAGGATTCTGAAAATATAAATATTACCCGATTTCGAGATGTGAGCCCGAGGGGCATTTTGGTCATTTTATCTAATTTCATGTATTAACTTAGAATTTAATTATAGAATCAGTTACTTGAAGTGTTATTTACATTATGCAATTGAATTGAATAGATTTGGGTCATTTGGAGTCGACTACTCGTGGCAAGAACGTGATTTTGAGTTAATTTTGAGCTGCTTCGAGGTAAGTGGCTTGTCTAGCCTTGTGTGAGGACCTTCCCCTTAGGATTTGGTATATTTGGTAATCGAAATGCCTTGTACATGAGGTGACTAGTGTGTACTTGTGCTAATTGTTGGAAATTCCTATTTTCATTAAGTAATTAGTAGTATGTTTCCTTCTTGTTTTTATTACTTGCACTATTTAAGCCTGTTGTTAGCTTAGGAAAGCATGTCTAAGTGACTTAATTGTTTTACTTGCTCAAACTTCCTTACCTGAATTCTGTGCAGCATGCTAGGCTAGAATTACTTGTTTGCCTTAATATGAAATTTGCCATTTCTGAATATTTTCCTATTGCTGTTGTGTATTTACATTGGGATTACGGATGTGAGATTTTGGTAGATCCCCCTGTACAGTTATATGGAACTACGTGAATGCACTCGGTAAATTCCCTCAGTACTGGGTATTTACATTTGGGACTACGGAACGGGATTCTGGTAGATCCCCATGCACTATGAGTTGGACTACGGGACGGGATCCCGGGAGATCCATTGGATATGTATATTTGGGACTACAGGACGGTATCCTGGGAGATCCCCGATTGTTATTTTGGTGCTGAACCGTATTTCTTTCTCTGTTTACCTTGTCTCTGTAATAGTTGTGTGCCCTTTATATCTTGTATTACTTTTATTGCTGTACTTATTTATACTATTCTGTTCTACACGTTTGAACTTTATATTTTATTTAACCTCAATAGGGCCCTGACCTTCCTCGTCACTACCCGACCGAGATTAGGCTTGGCACTTATTGAGTACCGCTGTGGTGTACTCATGCCCTTTCTGTGCATATTTTTCATGTGCAGATCTAGGTACCTTGACTCAGTCTTACCATCCTTGAGGCGAGGCGACCCTTCGGAGACTTCGAGGTATATCTGCCGCGTCCGCAGACCGAAGAGTCTCTCTCCATTCTCTCTTGTAGTTACAGCCCTTCTGTATTTACCTTGCTTTATACTATTCTGGAGTTAGAGCACTATGTAGTATCCTTAGCTTGTGATTCATGGGTTTCTGGGTTTTGGGTATATGTATTAGTTTTGGGAGTTAAATATTGTGTATGCCGAGTGGTACTTTTAAACAATGATTTATTACTCTATTTTTGTTTTAAATTGCTTTCTTCTCTTCTACAAGTTTGGTTTATTTTTCGCATTTTAGGCTTACCTAGTCGTAGAGACTAGGTGCCGTCACGATGGTTGATGAAGGGCGAACCGGGTCGTGATAGTTTAATTGGTGTAAATGGGATTACTTCCATCCCCGTGGATGATTACTTCCTGATGATTCCATTCGAACTTTACGGCCTGATGTAGAGTAGAGGCTACGGCCCCAGCAGCATGCATCCACGGTCGTCCCAATAGCATATTGTATGTGGTGGATATGTTCAATACTTGAAATTCAACATCGAGCCAAGTCAGGCCCATCTGCAAACAGAGGTTGGTCTCCCCTACCGTGGCCCTTTGAGACCCATCGAATGCTTTCATGTTCATTGTTAATGCTCGTATTTCATACAAACCTTTACCCAACCTCTTCAAAGTGGTCAACGAGCATATATTGAGACTCGAAACCTCATTTATTAGGACCCTGGCGATGAATATATCCTCAAACTGCACTGTGATATGTAGTGCCCTGTTGTGACTCTGTCCTTCCAGTGGTAGTTCGTATTCGTGAAACGTGATCTTGTGGATCTCCAATACTTGCCCCACCATGTTGGTCATTTCTCCACTAGTGATGTTATTGGGTACATAAGCTTCGTTCAACACTTTCATCAATGCATTCATATGTGCTTCGGAGTTCTGTAGTAGTGATAGAATGGATATCTGAGCAGGGGTTTTGTTTAGATGATCAACCACAGAATACTCTCTTACTTGCACCTTTCTCCAAAGATCATCCGGGCCAGTTTCAATTATAGGAGTCCTAGAAGCGGCCTCTTTGCTTGTTCCTCCCAAATGTTCGGGTGTATATACCCTACCAGTTCTGATCATGCCTTGTGTCACCTGTATCTTCCATTTTCCCTTTTCCTTTCCTTCTCACCTCTGTAGCATAGTCCTAAGGTATATGATTATATTTAAAGGACGGTGTAGGTGCTACCGTCACGGTGAAGGGTATGGTCACTTCCACCTCAAACGGAGTTGGTGTAGCTGAGGGCGTTGTTACTTCAACCTCAAACGGGGTCGGTGTGGTTACTTCAACATTAATTGGTGACTGAATCTGCACCACAATAGGTGTGAGAATGACTGGAGGTATTTTAGGTTCATCCCCTTCACGAATGAGCCCGATTGATCCTTCCAGATCCTTCGTCAATTTCGATCACATTTACCCCCTCGCCCATGTGATCTGGGAGGGGATTGTTGCGGAAATTAGGTGCGGCCTCTTTTGCTTGTATAACCTTGGTGTCAATCAACATCTGGATCTTATCCTTCAAAATGTTACATTCATCGATAGTATGACCCTTCATGCCCGAGTGGTAGGCACATGTCTTGTTTGGATTGACCCACTGAGAGGTGTTTTCCATGGCAACTATGGGAATGGGAGTGACATAACCGGCAACCTTCAGTCTTTCATACAATATGTCGATGTGTTCAGCAATCGCGGTATATTGTCTAGGCTGTCTGCGGTCGAAATTTGGTCTGGATTTATGGTAATTTTGGCGGGCTGTCAGGGAGTGGTAGTATGCTCTCTGGGTGTTATAAGTATGGTAAGTGTTAGGGGTGTTCAAACCGAATCGAAAAACCGCACCAAACCAAAAAACCAAACAAAACCGATTAAAAAACCCGACTAGGTTTGGTTTGACTTGGTTTGGTATTGAGTAAAAAAATATGAACCAAACCGTCATATAAATATATAAATTTTATTTATATTTTTAAGACTTTATAGTGAATTTTCTTTAAAAAATGTAGAAATATTTGGGATCCTCTTATGTATTAACCTTGAAAGCGAAAATTAACGAAAAATTATTGTTAGACGACTAAGAAAATAGCTATCATGTGTTACTAAAAAAAATCTCCCATTAGAATATATTAATAGATCATATGTTTGTCAATTTTTTCTATATTTACTAAACATATATTCACTTATCGAAGCCTTATCTATAATTTTAACAAAGTAAGATTGAAATAATATTCATGTAACAAAAAAACCCGAAAACACCGACAAAATCGAACCAATCCAAATCGATATAGTTGGGTCGGCTCGGTTTTGATAAATCCGAACCAACCCGGTCCATGTACACCCCTAGTAAGTAGTAGCAGGTTGTTGGTATCTGGGAGGTGAAGGCTGATATGTGGGTGGGGATGTTTGGTATGTGAGAGGAGACTTTGGACCTTGGGCCACCATCACTGCCCTTACTTCCATTTTTTTAGAAATACCGCCTGACTGCAAATCTTTGTTTGTAGCCTGGAGTGCCTCAAAATTTGTTTTCATTCTGCTCTTAATCCCTTCTTCTATTCTTTCTCTCAATTTAATGATGTCAGAAAATTTATTGTTTTCAATAACCATTAGTCTCTCGTAGTACTGCGGATCCTGGGCTAGGATAAAGAACTTATTCATCTATTCTTCTACTTAAGATTCTGAATGTAGAAGACGTATGGTGCATTTTCTGTATTGAACCTGAACCGATCCATAAAATATGACACCATACCTACTAGTTAACCCATTTCTTCAGGTTTTGACTGATGTACCAGGACAGGGCATCTCCGGTGAGGCTCCTCATGAACAGCTTCATGCGGATTCTTTCATCTTTACCAACCCCTACGAGCTTGTCACAATATGTTCTCAAATATACCTTCGGATCACCGGTCCCGTCGAACATTTTGAACTTAGGAGGTTTGTAACCCTCTTGTAGTTCTACATCTCGTTGAATACACAAATCCTCATAATTCAAACCTTCGATGCCTTTACTGCCTTCAATAACTTGGACTCGACTAGTAAGTTTCTTGAGCTCCTCTGCCATGTTCTTGATGAGCAGGTCCTTCTCGGCGGACTCCATTGTGTACAGGGTCTGTTGTGGAGTGTGGGGTAAGGTTTCCACGTATATAGGGTTGCTTTGATGGACTCCAAGAATTTGGGCATAGTGGTGGTTGTTGGTTGAGTTTTGGGGATCAGGGGTAGGTTATGGTGCGTTCTGAGGAGTGTGGTAGAAGGTGGTTTGTGGATATTGGGTCGGATGGTGATGATATTGTGGAGGGGTTGGTACTGGCAGAGGATTAGGATTTTGAGGAGGTGTGGCATATTGATGAGGTGCGGGAGGATTTTGTTGGTTTTGTGTGTTCTAGGGAGGTGCTGGGTTTTGGGCGTTTTGTTGGTTTATGTCGGGGACGTTTATGGTAAGGGAAAGATTTGCCAAGTTCTGGACCTGCTCAAGTTCCCCCTGTAACTCCAATATCTTCTATTCTAACCGTAAAACCAATTCATTTTGTGCTGGAGTACTTCGACCGTCCGAAGTCTCGACATTCTTTGCATGCGTAGAATTATCTTTTCTGATACCGTTCATATCATCCATTTTGGCTTTTCCCTTGCTTTTAGGATCACTTGGAGGGGGAGGAGGGGGAGGACCTCTAGATTTGGTATGATATGCTGATGATACCTGTATGCACGAACCAACCTTATGGGATGGGAATAAACAAACCAAGAAAAGAAGAAAACAAAAAGGTAAACAAGTTAGTAAGGAGTATTAAAAGGATGTTTGCGGTATTTAAACACATATTGCAGAGTTATAAATTCGCGTCCTAGTTTGGGAACCTCATTATGCCCGAGGTAGGCCTAAGCGACATATAGATTTGGAGAAAATCAATGCCAATAACTGTGTCATTTCATTAATATGATAAATGAACCAAATCTCTACTAAAACGATAATAATTATAAAGAGTCACTAATGACATTTGCCTTATTACAACCAAAGTCTAAAACGAGTTTAGAAAGCAAGTAAAAACATCATTCCTAATCTATTTGGTCCTAGAGGGACCTTCTTCATGCTTGGCCTTCTTTGCTCCATCGATCAGATTCCCCAGGTCGTGCATGTCCAGCAGCAGATACGCCTTACTAGATGCCCTCCTTTGTTGCCCTCTGTATTCTGACAGTCCGAGATCCTTTTCCTCATCTTCCCCCCAAGCTCCATCAACCCCTTATCCAAATATTCCAGCCTCTCTGTTGATTTATTAGCGATTTATTTCCACTCGTTGATTGCTTCCATGTCTACTTTATGTTGTTCCAAATGCCTGGCTTCAGACTCGAAAACCCTTTTATGCAACATCCTGTATTTGACTTGTGCTTCAGCAGCATCGTCTATAACCCTATTCTTCATGTTAATCCCTAGCTTGACATCCCCTGCTATATCATCTACCAACCATGATGGATAGAAATATTCATGGCTGGCATGATACGGATCTGGATCGATGGTATCTTTCTCCACAATGATCTTTTGATGCCATATGTGTTGTGCCTCGAACTTGAATGGAATGGTGTTACCTTGGAAGTATGCTTTGTACTGAACCATATTGGAAACTCGGGGTATAACATGTTTTCTCCCAGCTTGCCTCATAACCCTGATAGGAGCATAATGATAGATTCCCCTCAATTCGATTAGCACTAGATGAGGAGCATCTCTCGACCTGATGATGAATTCACTGCTAGGGAATCACTCGAACATCCAATGTACCTTGTTATCAGTCAGATTGCTGAAGAAATGTACCCAGCTCACAGCGTTTTCTGGTTGCGCAAACCTGTTTGGGATAAAAGTCATTCTCTTCGGAGTGATAGTCTATATGGTCATTCTATGGTCGTCACGAAAGTTCTTGATGGTATTCTCCTCTCTAAAGGTGTTCCAACAACCATACTTGCAGCAACAGATTGCAACCCTCGAAATGCTCATACCTCTTTTTGCAACGGTCTAAAGCCCGGTATATCTCAGCCAAAATCATAGGGACAATAGTGTAAGTTTGCCCCCCAATCCCCTCCATTAAGGTATTAGTGACCATATCTAGGCGAGTGTGGATCCTTTCTCCCTGTATTAGAAATACCAACATCCCCAGAATACAAACAATGAACACAAAAACTCGGCGGTGAGTCCAACCCAAAGAAGTGATGGCAAACTCATCATGATAAAGGCAATATGATTTGCAGTGCCCATAATTCTCATAAAGAAAATCGAATGGTATGTAAGACTTATTCAGACAGACTAACTCATCATTTTTCTAAAACTCATCATTTTCAAGAAACCTCGAGAAGTGCGGTTTTCCAGTACCAACAAACCAAGGCTATCCCATGGGAGTCCAGCAACGCCTCCTATTTATTATAAAAGGGGAGTCATTTCTATGTCGCCAAAATGGAAGAGGACTCTCTTCTTATCCCAAAACATAGTGGCGGCCTCAATTAATGCATTGTTTGGCTGAATGTCTAACAAGGAGCGTAAATTTTCGAGGACCCTTTTCACATGACTTTTGTCACTTGGTGAGAGATTTTTCCATCAATCTAGCAACAAAGGTGGGATATTTTGAACCATGCCAAACGTGGGGACTTCGTGCCTCATTTTTGCAAAACAAATGAAGTTAGCCCTTTCCCCCTCCGGATTTGGCTATTTACACATTAAATGATCAACATATTGGCATGCTTTCTCCAAATAATGCACAGATCATCATTGTGTCCACTGGAATTCCGGCGGACTTTGGACAAGGCTTGCCTTAGCGAGTTATTACGCGGACATCGTTCTAACCCATGCTAGGTTTGGACATGATGCATGCACACTTGATATTAGAGTGTGTGTTTCTAGAACAGTCTAGACCGGTACCCTCAAGTGGAAAACTTGAGAGGGAAAGGCACGGAACCATCGACTGCACCCTTGATCGAGTAGTTTTACCACAAATAAACCTTTCCAAATTTAAAGGGTGATTGAGGAAAAGCGTGGACACTTATCAAGCGCTGTTATGGTATTAATTACGCACGAGTGGAATATGATGCGGAGCATACTTTATGCAAAGCTAAAACAGTACTGCAGTATTAAATGAAACGTAAAGACATAAAAAGAAAGGAAAACAAGGAAGAAGTTAGTGCGCGCAATGTGAAAATTGTAATAAAGTAAACAAGGGAGTGAAGATGGGAAAGGCATGATGTAGCAATTATTTTAAAAAAATGTCTTGGAGCAAGCAAACATGACAGAAATAAAGGAAAACGCATGTTATGACCAAATTGAGCAGAGATTTGCGAATTCAAATAAAGGAAAAACGGGGAAAATGGTGTATAGGCAGCAATAAAAGGGAAACGAGAGTGGGATATTCATGTAACAACAAAACAATAAAAGACATGTTTGTCAGAGAAGACTGATTCATACAAATTAAATTCGCTATGGTAAGAGCCTAAAATATCCCCAACAGAGTTGCCATGCTGTCGTGCCCATTTTTCTCGGGAAATCGGGTTTCGACACGTGACAACTCTTTTAAGGAAGGTGTTAAAAGAGATAGTCACCACCTAACGGGTTTGAGGTGCGTTAGAGCACCTATTTGCAAATGACTCTAATTTAACTAGTTTGCATCATCAAAGATCGGGTAAGGGCTCAAATTACCTTGAAGAGAAGGTATTAGGCACTCTTCGAGGTTCACAACTATGGGTTCCGACCGAACTCGGATTACATGAATTATTCAGACAAACAAAGACATATGAAGCAAGAAGTTTGGGAAAATTCATTATTGAAAGATTTTTAATAAACACAAATAATTGATTTGAAGACAAGATGGGGGATCCTAAGATTTTAGCCTAAAGGATCACCCCGTGCAACATAAATAATACTTCATAACTCTCTCGAGATGGGATGTTACTCGTATTATTCAGCAGGCATAGACTATCATCTCCTGCTACCCGATTACTATCTTTATATTTTTACCTAAGCGCACTAGTTGATTCTAAACTGTGCCTTATGCGTGCACTAATCGTCCCATGTCTATGGCCCATGAGGCATTTGGACCTCGATTTTGGATGGTTCTAGACTTAACTTAGGTTTCTCTAAAATGATAAAACTAGGCAATATACAAAACAAGTTGGACTTCATGTAAAGGCAATTAAGGGCTCAAGTTAGCCTCCACACTTAGACAACAAATGCACGCGAACAAATTCTTACATTAAGCGTTAGACATTTTCAGAATTGAGCCAAATTAAAATCATTAAGCCCTATAGACATGGTTTCTATGTGACCTCGTGCAGGCAATTTTAGATGCAAGGTGCCCGCTTATAGACATGATTTCTAAATAACTATATAGTTTAGGGGAATCTGGTATTGCATATTGATTATTGAAATTACAAATTACGTGATTAAACATATAGACATGATCTCTAGGTGATTTACGCAGTAGCTAGCAGTGATACCCATCGAAAATACTCAGAATTACTCAGTTTGATCCTATGGGCATGCTTTCTAATGGTGGCATAGCTAAGCAACGAAACAGTGTTTGAAAGTTCAATATTAACACTTTAAAGCGAGTGGTAATATCCTACAAGCAGGATTTCTAATGATTAACGATTGAAATTGACTTTTTTATACTTAGCCCCTATAGGCATATCTTCTAAGTGAGTAGTATTATAACAACAACAAATTAATCAATTAAAGTCCTATAGGCATGATTTCTAGATGAAGATCAGTAGAACATAAGATAATATAATCCTATGATCATAGTATCTAATGAATATGCTGCAATTGAAAGATTGGTCATTTTATTTCCTATAGGCATGATATCTAATAAAACACATAGGAGCAGAGTATGTTGAATGAATTAAACACTCAGGTCCTATAGACAGGTTATCTAACAACATGTAGGAGTAGAGCATATTGAACAAATTAAACACCTATAGGCAAGATTTCTACCCGTTTCATGCAAACATTAGAATCTACCCATTTCCCATTTTTTACTAACACCAGTTGTTCATTACAAAATTATTACAGGCTCAATAATAAATATAATTACAAGTATTGTACAAATAATGACGGTAGGCCCATAACAGGCCCGAAAGGAGACACCCAGCATTGCATGAGCCTTCAATAACTCTCATGCAGTATACCCAGGAACCATATTCATCAGCACAACCCAGAATCCATAGAAGAACTTAAGCTAGATCACATGGCCATAGATTGACCAACCAATTTACATATTCAGTAGACCATAAGAAGAAAGATTTGAGTGTCAAGAATAGTGCAGGTCTCAATAGTAGAGGGAATGACTAAAGGACCCCAAATCTCAGTGTGTCAGAGTTCACAAGGGTCTCGAATGGACCCCGAGCAGTGCTCACACTAGGGAGGTCAGTAGTAAGAGACTTGGTAGGCCTTGACTTTCAGTCGGCTAAGAATGATTGATTCAGAATAGCATAGGTAACAAATGAGAGAGAGTGGATAACGGTTAAGGGCCAGAAGTTGAGAAAATACTCTCATAGCTTAAAGTAGACATAGCAAAGTTAAGAACACAGAGCAACTAAGCAAACAGGTCACACGACTTAGAAGCAGGTTCAGTAAGACTCAAAAGCAGGTTCAACATTTAGCAAAATAATATATAGGCAGTCACATATTGAAAGAATAAAAGGAGAAACAAGTTTCAAAGATTATCATACATAGGTGTATAATACTAAACAAGTTTAAAACCTAAAAGGTCCAAATTATGCTAAGTATGCATCCTAGTATCACAAGAAAACCATGTTAACTTGTATCATGAAGCAGCAAAGTGTCAAACATGGTATGGAAACACAAACTAAGGTGGCTAAAGGTTTCAAACTGTTATTAGGGATATAGGACTAAGTAAAACAGGGATATATTGTGAGACACACTATTAGGGAAGCAGATCAAAGTTGATAGAAAAGGTCCTGACACAGATTAGAACACATTACATATGCCAGACTATCATTATAGAGATTCAGAATATAGTGGAAACGTAAACCATGTCAAACAGCAAACATAGGCATTCAGGTATTGACTAGTAGACTAATTATCTAAAAAGGTCCAATTTATTCGGATGAAGCACACAGAATTGACAGCTTTTAGGTAAAATTAAACACTAAAGAAGTTCAAACAAGTGTAAAACTGGCAAGGTCACACAAAGAAGTAGCCCAGAACATATTGTCTAAACGGATTTAAGAGAGTCCAAATTATTCAAATTAGGCATAAGAATGTTTCAGAACTAGCAACATTAAGTGAAATTAAATGCTAAAGAGACATAAATAAGTGTAAAGTTAACAGAGTTGCACACAAAAGGTAGCCCAGAAATACATTAAGTCATACATTTTAGAAGTTAGAATATATGTAAATCACAGACACGTGAGAACAAAATTGCAAAGCTAAGTGTCTTACCAGTTAAACGGACAGTAAGAAAGAACAAAAATTCCACAAGAACCCAGAATCTTAATGTGTCAAAGTTCTCAAGAGCTTCAAAGGAACCCGGGGCAATGCTCGCACCAAGAAAAGATTGAATAATAGGATCCCAGTGGCCTTGGCTTCCAGTCAACCAAGAAATAAAGCACAGAACAAGAGAATGAAGGAGTAACAGAGCAATAACTTCGAAATTTTTACTGAAAATCTAACGATTCAGATCTGTCCTAAAAGGGAATAGGGGAGGGGTTTATATAGTGACAGAAATCGAAAAAGTAAACAAGGAAAATTTTAAAATCAAACATAAATAAGGAAGTATTAACATGCAAAATCAAATAAAAATCGGATTAGGGAAAAATAAGTAAACCCTAGTTGATAGAAATCGAAGATTGGCCGAAAATCCTGGCTAATTGGACTCATATAGCCATGGTCATGCTGTATATGGACTAAATATTGTCCAAATTCAAACGGTTGAAGTGAACGAGCATAATTGGAGAGATAGTACTTGCCATGTTTAGGCAAGTACTAAGTAACATATGGAGAAACACCCAGTAGCGGTGGAACATCAGTATGGTAAGTAAATAATGGGAGAATCCCATTGTTGATGGGATTAGAAAAAGATTTGGAGAGGGCGACGATTAGGTTTTCGGGTGGGGTGAGGACTGTTTGAGGAGAGTCCGAAATTGATACAAAGTTTGGGCCAAGTTTTAAAAATAAAAAATTGAGCGGAAAATAATTTAATAAATCAATTAACAAAGTAATATATTTTAAAATAATAGTAGAAAATTATAAAAATGTAGGATATAATTTTGACCCTGAGTAAAATGACAAATGCAATACAAATGTAAAATATAGGCTATTATTGCAAGATTGTGCAAGTAGCCTAAAATACTAATGTAATTATAAAAAATAGAGTAAAATACCTTAAGAAAATATATAGATGCAAAGATAATGATTTTAGGAAATTGAGTCATCCCAAAAATAATTTGAAGGAATAATTAATAATTATTCAAGTAATTTAAATGTAGGAAAATTAATTTAAAAGCTTTAAAAATTATGAAAAATTATAGAAAATGCTTGTATAGATTTGTAAACTAAATAATGATGCACAATTGATGTTTTGAGAGTATATATATTTTGAAAAAATATGAGGGCAAAATTGGGTATCAACACCCGACCCGCTCTCGTAGGAGTATCTCTGGGCTCTCCGACTTCGACCGGTATTACAACATCAGTCCCATAGACTAATAAATAAGGCGTCTCTCTTGTAATCATCTTCAGAGTTGTTTGGCAGGCCCAAAGTACGTCTGGTAGTAATTCTGGCCATAGCCCCTTGGCACCTTCGAGTTTTTTCTTCATGATGTTCAGTATTGATATGTTGAAGGCTCTGCTTGCATGTTACCCGCAGGGTGATATAGTGTTGAGAGTAGACTTTTGATATGCCATTTCTCAAAAATTTGGCGACCTTTTTTCCCTGTAAATTGGGGTCCGTTGTCGCAACTGATCTCTTTGGGAAGGCCAAAACGGCATACGATGTTTTTCTGTATGAAGGAGATCACTTCATGTTCGCGTATTTGGGCGAATACTCCCGCTTCTACCCATTTAGAAAAATAGTTAGTTAAACCAAAAAATCATACATTACCTCGACCAGCCGGGAGGGGGCCCACGATGTCCATTCCATATTTCATGAACGGCCAAGGGGAAGTGACTGACTAAAGGTGCTCGCCTGCTTGGTGGATCATTGGGGTGTACTTTTGGCACTACTCGCATGAATCTGTGGCCTATTTTTAATGGTGGGTCAGTAATATCCTTCCCATATGAGGCATCTGACCAATGCTCAATTACCGGAATAAGCTCTGCAATGGCCTTCGTGGACTTCTTCAAGGACGCGCCGCATTTGATTTGGGCCTAAGCATTTCGCTGGGGGGCATACGTCCTCTTGTATAGGTCGTTATAAATGATGATGTACCTGGATGCTTGCGTTCGAAGTTTCTTGGCCTCTTTTTTATCATCTGGGAGTACGCCATCCTGCAAATATATAAAAATGCAGTTGCGCCAGTCCCAAGTCAAGTTTATGGTTCTTACCTCGATATCGATGAGTTGAGGAGGTGGACCACATTTCTTTCCCCAGTTGTAATGTTTTTGGTGGTGGCTGCTAATTTGGTGAGGCTGTCCGCCTCAGTATTCTGTGCTTGGGGAACCTGGTCGAGCTGCCATTCTTTGAACTCGGGCAATAGCTTACGAATCTCAGCCTAGTATTTTTGTAACCTTTGCTCTTTGATCTGGAAATTCCCTGTGACTTGCAGCGTAGTCTTACTCGTCTTGCCACATATTTGAGTGCAAGCCTCAACCCTGCAATTACAACCACATACTCAGTCTTGTTGTTAGTCATGTCCGGGCACCTTATGGACTGGCAAATCACTTCGCTGGTCGAAACCTCGAGTATGAGTGCCAGTCCAGATCCTAACGCATTAGAGGCGCCATTGGTGTACAGGACCCAGAGTTCCTGTGTTTGGGGAGAAGCGTGGGCAACTTCTTTTTTGACTTAGGGCATTATTTTTGCGCTAAAGTCGGTGACATATTCAACAAGAACTTATGACTTTATCGTTGTTCGCAATTGATATATGATATGATGCTCGCTTAATTCTATGGCCTATTTGGCCAACCTTCCCGATAGCTCGGGTTTATGCAAAATACTCCTTAAGGGGAAAGTCGTGATTACTGAGACGGGGTGGCACTGGAAATATGGTCTAACATTTTGTGAAGCCACGACCAAGGCTAGGACTATTTTTTCGAAGTGAGGGTGCCTCGTCTTGGCGTCGACTAGTGTTTTGCTAATTTAATAGATGGGAGACTGCGTACCTTTATTTTCTCGGACTAGGACTGCACTCACAGCTACTTCGGATATAGCGAGGTAGACGAGGAGACATTCCCCTGGCTCTGGTTAGAAAAGCAATGGTGGCGACGACAAATATGCTTTTAACTTCTTTAAGTCTTGGGCACACTTAGAGGTCCATTAGAGGTCATTATCCTTTTTGAATACGCCAAAGAATTTGTGGCACCTATCAGATGATCGCGAAATGAACCTTGAAAGGGCGGCGATACGCCGGTCAACCTCTGAACCTGTTTTTTGGTGGTCAAGTGCTCTGGTATCCCTTTGATGGCTTTGATCTGGTTGGGGTTGACCTTAATACCTCACTGTGAAACTAGGTAACCCAAAACATTTCCTGAAGCCACACTGAATGCACACTTTTCGGGGTTTAGTTTCATTTCGTATTGCCCGAGTATGTCTAAGGTTTCTCTCAAGTGATCGATGTGGTCTTCTTTCCTTTTGGATTTGACCAACATGTCGTCTATGTAGACTTCCATCGTCTTGAAGAGTTGGTCTTTGAACATTTTTATTACTAACCTTTGGTACATTGCTCCTGCATTTTTCAGTCCCAAGGGCATAACTCTGTAGCAATACGGCCCCTGATGGGGATGATGAAAGTGTTTTATTCTTGATCCTCCTCTTCTATGAGGATCTGATTATAGCCTGAATAGGCGTCCAAAAAACTTAGGAGTTTGTGCTCGGCCATTGCGTCGATGAGTTGGTCGATGTGAGGTAATGGGAATGAATCTTTGGGACATGCTTTATTTAAATCTATAAAGTCCACACACATTCGCCACTTCCCATTTTTCTTTTTCACCATGACCACATTGGCAACCCATTGGGGGTATTTCGACTCCCTGACGGAGCCATTTTCTAATATTTTTTTGACCTTTTTGCATACTGCATCATTTATCGCGGAGTTGAACTTACGCCTAACCTGCCTCACCAGGGGATGGAATAGGTCGACGTTCAATTTGTGCGTAGAGATTTCCTTCGGGTTACCTGGCATATCTGCATGGCTGAAAGCAAACAAGCCCACGATAGTAGTTAAGAATTGACAAAATTTACCTAGTTCTTGAAGTTTGCAGCAGATGTAAGCTTTCTTGCTGTGGTCGTTGCCATCTAATTGAATGGTGTCAATGTCTTCTATGGTCGATTCTGCGGCTTCTACCGTATTAGGGTCTCTGATGAAGTCCTTGCTCCTATCATATACCGTATCATACCGTTCATGAGTAATCGACCGTTTGAGCTTATGGGTTATGGTGAACTTCACGCTATTGATAGAAGCGTCGTCGCTGCCGCTGATGATCATTTGGATGGTGCGAGTTGGTAAGGGTGATTTTGGGGTCCCTGATGTTGTTCACATCCTCTGGTAAAGTTGGTCCTTCCTTGGTCACTCAGCAATTCTTTAAGGTGTCCTTGTCGAAGCATGTTTACGACCTCCTGTCTTAGGGCGATACAATCCTCGATTTTGTATCCTCGTACTTGGTGGAACTCACAAAGGGCATCTAAATTTCTGGTGCTCGGATACGACCTCATCTTTTGTGGACACTTTACCATCGGTCCGAGCTTCTCTAAGGCATAGACTATTTCTGAAGGTGACACACAAATATTGTGAGCTGATAACAAAGGGGGCATACCTCTCTCGTTCCGATGAGTCCTTGTCCTTGGTCTGGGTGGGCCCTCATCGTGGAGGGAGAGGGGCGCAATGGAACTTCTGACATATGGTAGATGTCATCGTTCCCTGTTGGGTCGTGGAACTACGAGGTCCCTCTTGATATCATTTCTTCGATCTTTCCTGGATTTGGCTTGTACCAGGTCAATCGATGACTTGGCCCATTAAGGTCGTCCTAATCTGCTCATACCTCAGCACAATAGGCGTTATGTATTTCATCCTAAGTGGTTGGAGGATACTTCATATGCTGACTTATTAACTTTCTTGTAGCCCTTGAACCATTTCTGCTCGGCCCTTTCTGGAAAGCTGCGACGTCCATTCCTTCCAATACATTTGGTAAGGCCATTCTTACTTGGTTGAATCGGACGAGGAAGTCCCTCAATCCCTCTCCCGGTGACATTTCGATAGCGAATATATCGTTCACTCTTGTTTCTGCCTTATTGGCCACGGCGTGGGCAGTTACGAACTTGTCGGCCATCTCTTCAAATTTTTCAATAAACGCGCGAGCAGCTGTGAATACCATGTTAATGACCCTCCAATGAGGGTCTCGCCAAAGTTTTTCAACAGAATGGAGGATACTTGTTCCTTGGTAAGGTTATTGTCTTTCATGTCGTTGACGTAGTGAGTTACATGGTGTTCGGGATCAGTCGTACTATCATATATATTTAGATATGGTGGCATTCTGAAGGCCTTTGGTATGGCATGCGGGGCGGCTTCATCACTATATGGTTGCTTGACAAACCGACCGGCATCTCTTTTTGGCAAGAGCTTTGAGGAACCTGGTATCGTGTCGACCCTTTCTTGGTGTCCTCTCATTTGGTCCCGAAGTATTTTCTTCTCGTTCTCCATTTCCTCCATCTTTTTAAGAATAGTTGCGAGGGTGTCGTCACCTATACTATTAACAATGTTGTGAGCAACACCTGTCATTAGAGGAGGGAGCGGGTCATGTTGCTCGCGCGCTGGCGGTATAACACAAGTCCTTGTGTTTACTACAATTGTATCCCGAGCGGGCTTGAGGAGGATGATGGTTAGCGTGTCGGTTAGCCAAGCCTCAAGGAGTTTTTTTTACTGCTGGTGATGTCTCTTCCACTGTAGACGTGGAAGCTTCTTTACAGCGATATGTGGTGATGCTACCATGAGGAGGAGGTGATCCGCCTCAACTGGGGGAGACATTAGGCATTATATCTTCGCCTTCTACCTCAGAAATCTCATTGATAGTATTCAAGAGATTGGTTATGAGGTCGCCCATTACCCTCGTTCTTTCTTCTCTATTATCTGTCGTATCAGATCTGTGCGTATAAGGAAAAGCAATCTGTGTTAGTTGTAGATCTAGAGGAAACTGAAATTTTATCTAGGAAATCCCCACAGACGACGCAAAATTGTTTGACCAAAAACTATAAATTTTTGGTTAAACTATTAAATTTTATGTAATGATGGGTTAAACTTAATTAATGATAATATCTCTAGATATTGAACTTGACAGCATGGATAGCATAAGATAAAGTCAGTGGGAGATTGAAAGTAATACACATTTAATCTTCCAAAAAGTGTGAGCAATAATGGAGGAATAACTACCAGTAAATGGCATTTATGTAAATAAGGAGAATGATTCACCCAATAATGAATGAGATTGATGAGTATTCCTCCTGACAATAATAAATGACAGACAAATCCTAGAATGTTTGAACTATTCTCAGATCTGATGGAAAAGTATGGAATAATGTGAGTAAGAATATTGATGAAAAGGTAAGGTTTGTATCTTTGCTAGAGAGAGAGAATCTTCTTCTCAAAAAGTGTTCTTGTCAAGTGAATATTACCTCCTTACACCATTGTCTCTTTTTCTATTTATATGAGACATGTCTCTAACAAATCCTAATAGTACAAGTATAGAGAATATTCTCTTCTCTTTAATATCGTATTACAAAAGCTAGTCGTTATTGTTCTATCCTTAGTGCTCGACCTCGGTCGTTGTTGACAGCCCGGCCGCGAATCTCACTACTTCCTGGTCGACCTCGATCGACCCTTTCCTTAATGCCGTTTTACTTTAAATTTTCTTAAGACAGATTTTGGCCTATACAAATTTGTTCGCTCAAATCTCAATCATGAATATGAGACATTTAACACTCTTTGTACCTGCATGAGACAATCTAAGAAGAATTATACCCTAAAAATTAGCTATTGAGATGAAATAGCTCAAGGCTATATAAACCCCACATCAACATATTGTAATATCGATGTGGTATCAAATCTCGTATCTTACAATGGACCATAACAAACCATCACGTTCTGCATCCGTTGTTCCAAACAGTTGTGCGCTAAACCTACTAGCTCCGGTGAACACGCATTACCGGTGTCACCATCCATAGCACGATGAGCATGGAGAGTGATCGGTGCCTCTAATATCATTGATATAACCCAAGAAGAACCACACCCCAAAAACTAACTATTGAAGTGAGAGAGCCCAAAATTATATAAACCCCACATTAGCACATTCAATACCGATATGAGACTCAAGTCTCATACATTGCAATGAACCATAACACCATACATTTAGGATTAAATATTTGGTGACTGAACAATATAATAATATGATTCAATATCAGAAATCATGAAACTAAATAAACCAGACTCTGTATTATATTAAAATAAAAAATAAAAACAACTCATTGTCTCAGTCAACTTGAGACACTAAACGGAGAGGGAAGTAGCCAAATGGAAATGGTGGGAAGGTTCTGCAGGCAACAAAAAAGTAAAAACTTACTCCCACCAAATATTTATACATAATTATTCTAATTTACCAAGATCAAGTGATAAGTCAAAGTAAGAATATACATTAATTCTGTATGATTTAGTGATAATCATATTTGTGAAGTCAGCATCATATTTATTAAGTTGACGTAAATACACAATGCTAAGAAGCTTTACCCCAACAAAAACTTAACCAACTCTTCTGAACGAGGCCAAAATCCACTCGACACATCCTCATTTAAGTGAAGTTTATTACAAAATGGTCAAAATATTAAAAAAATGAGAGTTTTTCAAAAATAATGTTTTTGTTAATAAAATATTTTTACGTATCTATCTATACTATTTTAAAAGCACGAAGGCCCTTAGCGAAATGTTGTTCATCTTTTTTGTCCTCTAAAAATAAATTTTATATTGGATATAATTGTAATTTAGCTACTTTCCTAATATTTAGGGCATTTAAAACACCTAAAATTTTGGTTAAAACATATTTCCTTATTGAACAAGTCTTAATTTTTAGCCTTTAGCCATTATAACATATTAATTAAATAAGAAAACGTGAGTATTTTACCATCCAATTGAATACTATTAATGAATAATAGTTACCGAAGATAAAAGACTAAAATTTTGTAAACTAATGCGTTTTTCTTTTCATTTCAAATTTGATCGTTATCACCAAAAAATATATATTATAAAGTCTTTCAAATTTTATGTTAAATGTTATTAAAAAAAATTAATTTAATAGTTATTTAATTAATTTTAATATTTAATAGCTTAAAATTATAGATATGTGAACCATGTAGAAAGCTATAATATAGAACTTTATTAAAATTTCACTTTGTATAAGTCTTATATATATATATATATATATATATATATATATATATATATATATATATATATATATATATGTGTGTGTGTGTGTGTGTGTGTGTGTGTGTGTGTGTGTGTGTGTAAAGTAGATAGTTCACTTTTTAAAATATAAAAGATTACTGCACCAATAATATAATTCAATATTATACTTCTTAACTTTCAAAACTTTTAAATGCACTATTACAATTATGCGCAATATTGAGCAGAAATCAATAAAACATTCAGAATTAACAAGATAATTTTTAAGATTCTTTAATTTTTAATCCAAGATACATTCAACTAAATATGAGTGACGTGGACAGTAGGTGCAATGATTTACTTCACGAGCGGGGTCTTTAGCTCGTTTTCAATTGTACATTCATAGCTTGCTTTATTTCTTTTTTCTTAATTTTTATTTTTGCACTTTGATTTGATGTTTATTTAAAATTCATAGATTATTAGTTGCATGCTTATATATTGTAGGTTGTATCCTTCAAGATTATTTAGATTTCTAAGGATCTTGCCCGTGAAATTAAAATTATGAAATTACAAACTTGAAGCAAATTTTAAGCTGAATTATTGAAAATTGAGGACTTTTGATATAATTTCTTTAATTATTGAGTTAGTTATACACAACCAATATTCATGATTATCTTTAGGAACTTACGCTTTTATTTTATAACTTAGTACTTTTTTAAAATAAATTTATACTCATCGAGACATGATTCACGCGCATCGCGCGTACTCTAAGGCTAGTACTATATTAAAAGTACGAAGACCCTTAACAAAATGTCGTTTGTCATTTTTATCCCTTAAAAATAAATTTTATGTTAGACAAAATTGTCATTTTAAGTTTTCTCCCTAATATTTAGGAGATTTAAATAAACTAATTTAATACATTAAATTCTTCCCTATTTGAAGTATGTACACAAAGTCCTAATATTAAATATCTTGCGTAAATCTTTCCTTAATTAATGATGTAACATGACAAATCTATTACTAACAAAAAAGCAACGTTGGAAATGTTTAAGTGAATTTTTTTTTTGACAATTAAGACCTCTTTTTCTAACCACTAAGGACTATTTTTAGGGTTAAGAATCTTTGGTCTTCGTTAAAAAAAAAAATAATGATTACCTTTAGCAACATAACTAACTCAAAGGCAAGAAACTAATATTGCAGGGAATGGAATCTCAACTATTCGAGGTATATATCAATCGTACCGGTTTATTTTTCAATAATTAAAAAAGATTATTATTTCAATCATCTTATTCATAAAATAATATGAATAGATAAAGATGAGAATGAACACTGAAGTTTTTTCCATAAAATTTCTTAAATTTTTAAAGGCTATGTATTTTTGTTGAAACTAAAAAGGAAGCATAATCAATATTTTTTAATTTCAAGATTTTCTTTTATAATTCAAATATAATATTTTATTCATCAAGATAGGAAACACGCGCAATGTGCGAATGTAAATTTCAAATATTATATAAAACAATTAATAAAAAAAAATATTATTCGAGTAGGGAAGGAGTTAAAAATTATTATAGTTTTTATATTATTGTAAAAGTATTAAACCCCAATGCGAAAAAAATAAAATTATTGTTTTAATATTGAGAACAGGTAATTAATTCTTCCTCAGTTTCAGTTTATATAAAACCTTTTAGTTTTTCAAGATTCAAACTATATAAACTTTGATGAAGTTTTTTAAATATTTTTTCAATCATATTGACATGAAAATATCGCAGCTTCATAATATTTCTCGTATAGTTTTTGAATATCTAAGTTTTAACTTTAAAATAATGAATTAATCTAATTCAATTTAGCTTTAAAGATTAGTCAAATTAACTCTTAAAAAATAAAAGATTCACATAAACTAGAAAGGAGGGAGTAATTAGCCAAATAATTAATTTTTTTTAAATCATCATATAAATAAAACTATTCTTTAAATTGATAAAACTCTTAAGGTACATAAATTTATTTTCACAAGAAGAGCATTGGCGATTAAAAAAAATAGAGCAAAATTGATTATGTTATAGTTTAACTTATTGTCTGTTTTTCGGATTAGGTAACAAAATAACAAGGATATTCATAAGATATTCACATATATCCTAAGAAATTACAATAACGCATATGTAAGATGAAATTTTTTTATTTATTGAACTAGCTAAATTGAATCAATATTTATATTTTGTAGGTGCTTAGATCTTTTTTGTTAATTTTTATTCAATAACTCAAATAAATTATTTAATATAGTTCGCATATTTTTAAAAAAATTTATATATTCATGATATAGGTACATGCGCAAGCACGTACCCTAAGACTAGTTATATACAAAAAGGCTTAATTAGTTCGTGTAAGAAAATGAAACCTGGGCTTAAATTGGTTAGAAAATTTCTCGATAAATCTACAGTGTAATATCTTTAGATTACAAAAAACCCAACATAAGTAATGTCTATCCTA
This sequence comes from Nicotiana tabacum, assembly GCF_000715075.1. Classification (NCBI taxonomy): domain Eukaryota; kingdom Viridiplantae; phylum Streptophyta; class Magnoliopsida; order Solanales; family Solanaceae; genus Nicotiana; species Nicotiana tabacum. The sequence goes on from NC_134090.1 coordinate 8,237,617, forward strand.
AATACATATTGATGTTATAAATATATTATATTATGGATGTTTATTTAGTACTCCGTTGTAAATAATCTTCCTGAAGAAGCTTATTCATATGGGACTCCACCGTAAATATGTTTATCTATTTAGTACTCTATTGGAAATAAGCTTCCTGAAGAAGCTTATCATTTCGGTACCCGGTTATGGATAAACATTACCCTAGGTAGAAGATTATCCATATCTGGTACAGTAGCAGCTTACACAGCAGCTTGCAGTAGCAGCTTACACAGCAACTTGCAGTAGCAACTTACACAGCAACTTGCGTAGCAGCTTACACAACAACTTGTAATAGCAGCTTACACAGCAGCTTGTAGTAGCAGCTTACACAGCAGCTTCCTTTCTTCTATAAGTAGAAGAGATTTCAGTTCATTATGTACATCAGTTTGAATTCGAATAATATATCAGTTTCTCTCTATACTTGTCTTTACTTTATAGTCTTTATTTCATAACACGTTATCAGCACGAGACTCTTCCATCTCGAGCAAATATTTTGAAAGTATCTGAGGTAAGAACTTTCTTTTCCTAAATAATGTCAAATCTTTCTAAACTTGAATTTATAGCCCTGGATATATCGGGCAAAAGCTACATGTCTTGGGTGCTTGATGCTGAAATTCATCTTGATGTGATGGGTCTAGCAGACACCATCAAAGACAAAAGTCAGGCATCAAACCAAGACCGTGCCAAAGCAATGATATTCCTACGCCATCACCTTGATGTGGGCTTGAAAATGGAATATCTTACTGTTAAAGATCCAATCATACTGTGGAATAATTTGAAAGATAGATATGACCACCTAAAGATGGTCGTTCTTCCACAGGCACGATATGATTGGACTCATCTAAGGCTACAAGATTTTAAATCTATCAGTGAGTATAATTCTGCTATGTTCAGAATTATTTTCCAATTGAAGTTATGTGGTGATAATATTACTAATCATGATATGTTGGAGAAAACTTTCACCACTTTTCATGCCTCGAATATGCTCCTGCAGCAACAATATCGAGAGATGGGATTTAAAAAGTATTCTGAACTTATCTCACATCTTCTTATAGCCGAGCAACATAATGGGCTATTAATGAAAAATCATGAAAGTCGACCTACTAGTTCTTGTCCATTCCCTGAAGTGAATGAGACGAACTTCCACCAGGCTAAACGTGGAAAAGGTCGTGGCCCCAGTCGTGGTCATGGTCGTGGTCGGGAAAGAAACTCTAATCATGGTAATAATAATGCACCAAAGAACACTCCTCACCACCAGCAGTGGAAAAGGAAGGAACAAAAGCATGAAGCGGTGCAAGCACCAAATGCAGAAAATGCATGCTATAAATGTGGAAAAAAAGGGCACTGGTCATGTACCTGTCATACGCCAAAGCACCTGATTGAGCTTTATCAAGCCTCCCTAAAGAAGACAGAGAAAAATGCTGAAGCAAATTTTATTTCTGAAGATAATTTAGACTTCATGCATTTGGATGTAACTGATTACCTTGCACTCCCAGAAGGAGAAACAAGTCATGTAATCTTTGGTGAATCTGTAGAAATGTAAATATTTTAATTTTTGTTATTTGTAATAGATAGTATGATTATGTAATTGTTGTACATAAAGAAAAATTATGGTTTGATAATGATGTTTACTATAATATATCTTGTTTATGTCATTTTGAAGAATATGGATAACATTATTAGATCAACTTAAACTCTAGCAGAGTTTGCAAGAAATATACAACTACAAGAAGTGGTTATATTTCGTATATCTCATTGTAATTATATTTTGTTAACTACCAGAAATGGTATATGCCTATGATCACCAGAAGTGATAATTTAGGCTTTCTATGGTTACAATTGAAGATAAGCTACATAAATATTCTCTATATTAAATGCACGCCTCGATTTGCTCCTGAAGTAGTAAATATTTTAAAAGAGGTTGAGGCATCACAATTTGATGTGATTAATGCGCATTCAGATAATTATGTTCGATTTCCTGAAGGATGAGAACTTTTGATAATATTAATCTATTCCCTGAAGTGAATGTGACAATACTAATAAGTCGGGTAAATATGAATGCGCTCTTGATGTGAATACATTGCAATTCACCTCCAAAAGAGTTAATATAATTAAGAGAATATATACTCAATATTTCGTATTTTAAATTTGCTCCTGAAGAAGTAACACAATTGAAATTGCCTCCTGAAGTGGAAAAATATTATGAAGAGGAGTTTTCGTGTGCTTAAACAATTGTTTTACATTGTTTATTTGATTGTGATTTTCTCTCATGACACCAGCAGTGTCTGAGCAATATTTGATAGTACAAAATGTATCAACAACTCCTGAAGAGCTAAATGTTTGCCTAAAGAATACATGACACCAGTAGTGCCAGATAAATATTAGATTGTGGATAATAAATGAAGGCTCTCGAAGAGCTTATATACAAATATGTCATTCATATTATATGATTATGGTCAAAACATATGTTGTAGTAAACCTGAAGTTTACTAATACAAATGGCTATCATATTGAGACTACAAATGATTGGAAGATTGATAATCTTCATGTTTCCACAATCATAGGGGGTAAAATAATATGTATGTGAGAAGTTACCCGCCTTATTCTTTAATTTGTACTATATCATGTATCACAGTAAACCAGAAGTTTACTAAAGCAAAAGTTTATGCCATAGTAAACCAGAAGTTTACTAAGAGATAACACATGACATGATAAACTTGAAGTTTTCATTTGCCATTTTTAAATGAGCTATTTGAGAATTCAGATAAGCATATACTAAAGAACTAAAAGATTCTTCAGGAATTCTCATGTGTTGCTTGTTCTCATAATGAATTGATTATACCAGCTAAAGTTGGGACTAAGACCCCTGATTCTGAAATATATAAAAGGTGAATATGGACCCGTTCACCTATCATGTGAACCACTTATAGGTGTATATATAAGATGGTTACATGTGTAATTATTGTCAACCTGCAGTTTGGCATTTGGAATTACTTTTCTCGATTAAGAGCATAATTTTCAGATTATGAAATCAAGACAGTTTATCTTGATAATGCTGGTTTATATCCAAGCTGGTTTAGCATTGAATACCTCCTATTAATGGCTAAACCATTGCTTATGAGAACAAAGTTTCATGTGTTGGTATAAGATTTTCTAAATTGCATATAGCAGCACTTGTATGCATCAGATCAACAATATATGATAAGTCCTCCCTTCACAATTGGTTTATGATCAGAAACCAAATATTTTTACTATCTTTTGTTGCGTGGTATATGATTAATTTCTCTACCATAATACACAAAGATAAGTTTCCCAAAGATGATTGAGGATATATGTTAGTTTTTCTAACATTTGGGGGATGGAATAAACAGTTGTCAAATATGCTATATGGATCGAATTATCGTGATCCTCACTTAGAAGATAATTCAAGTCGAATGCCAGAAGCATTTGCTGATCCAAAATTAAATATCATATTTCAGCTGCAAATGCTCCTATTAAAATTAAAGTCCCTAAAGGATAGAGTTTACTGTACGCATGAAGCGTGGTAGACCAATCGGTTCCAAAGGTAACAATCCTTGAAAAATAGTAGGAGCTAATGATCAAAATGAGGAGGAAATAAGCTCTAGAAGAGCCCACGACATAACATTTCATGAAACTCCCGAAAAAGTTCAGGTACCTGAAAATAAAGAAAGTGATGAGATCTCCATAAGTTATGTCGCTTCGGAACTGACACAAAATGATCATCGACAATATATTTAATACAATATAGTGCACAATATTGTAAACGATTGTGAGGATCGGACTAGCAGTCCAGACACTTGAAGATGTCATACCATTTAGATACAAGTCTTAACCTATATGACTTACTTGGCTAAATCTATATGAAGATCCTTGAAAGATTGAAAATGCCCGAAGCATATAATTCAAAGCCTTGAGAAATGTACTCGATCAAATTATAAAGATCTTTGTACGGTTTAAAGCAATCTGTGCGCGTGTGGTATAATCGCCTCAGTAAATATTTGCTGAAAGAAAGTTACATAAATTATGTTATTTGTCCATGTATTTTTATAAAGAAAATGTCATCAAAATTTGTTACACTTGCTATTTATGTTGGTGACATAAATCTTATTGGAACTCCGGAAGAGCTCCAAGAGGATCTTAAAAATACTTTTACATGGACAAAGTGTACCCATTAAGTACACCAATGAATATTCAATCACTTAAAGTGAACAAGGATCCGTTCCAACCTCTAGAAGAGGATGAGGAGCTCCTTGGTCCTGAAATACTCTATCTCGGTGTAGATGGTGCACTTATTTATCTTGCTAATGCTAACAAAAGTGGTGCAGATCGTATTGGTAATGCAGATGCAGGTTATTTATCTGATCCCCATAAAGCTCGATCTCAAACCGGCTACGTATTTACATATGGAAGTACTATCATATCATGACGCTCCACAAAGCAATCTATTGTTGCTACTTCTTCAAATCACGCTGAGATAATAGCTATTCATGAAGCAAGTAGGGAATGCGTATGGTTGAGATCAATAATTCATTTTATTTGAGAAAAATGTGGTTTAAAATGTGAGAAAAGACCTACAATTTTATATAAAGACAATGCTGCATGCATAGCCCAACTGAAGGGATGATTTATAAAAGGAGATAGAACGAAGCACATTTCACCAAAATTATTCTACACACACGATCTTCAGAAAAGTGGTGACATTGATGTGCAACAAATCCGTTCAAGTGATAATCCAGCAGATTTATTCACTAAATCTTTGCCAACTTCAACTTTTGAGAAGATGGTATACAAGATAATATTTGAAACAAGGTTTTCATCAGGGGGAGTAAAATACGCGATGCACTCTTTTTTCCTTACTAAGGTTTTTTCCCATGGGGTTTCCTTATAAGGTTTTTAATGAGGCACCTAGCAATGCATATTACTAAATATGTATACTCTTTTTCCTTCACTAGGATTTTTTCCCACGTGGTTTTTCCAAGTAAGGTTTTAATGAGACACATTATCTTTTAATGAACATCCAAGGGGGAGTGTTATAAATATATTATATTATGGATGTTTATTTAGTACTCCGTTGTAAATAATCTTCCTGAAGAAGCTTATCCATATGGGACTCCACCGTAAATATGTTTATCTATTTATTACTCTATTGGAAATAAGCTTCCTGAAGAAGCTTATTACTTCGGTACCCGGTTATGGATAAACATTACCCTAGGTAGAAGATTATCCATATCTGGTATAGTAGCAGCTTACACAGCAACTTGCAGTAGCAGCTTACACAGCAGCTTGCGTAGCAGCTTACACAGCAGCTTGTAATAGCAGCTTACACAACAGCTTGTAGTAGCAGCTTACACAGCAACTTGCGTAGCAGCTTACACAACAGCTTCCTTTCTTCTATAAATAGAAGAGATTTCAGTTCATTATGTACATCAGTTTGAATTCGAATAATATATCAGTTTCTCTCTATACTTGTCTTTACTTTATAGTCTTTATTTCATAACAATTGATACATATTAAAGCCGGTGTACAGTATCACTAATACAACTCTTTTGTTGTACATTTTTTTACATTATTTGCATAGAAATTCAAAATAGTCAGATTTACAAGTGGTAATTGAAAAATAGTAATCGTTTCAAAAGTAAACGAAATTTAGTCACGTTTCATGTAAATATAAACTTGAACGAAAACACTGTTCAAAATTCGAAAAATATTGCAGCATAATATATTGGAGTTTCACTTTAGTATACTGGACTTTCAGCATAATATACTGGTCCAACATAATATGTTGGAAGTTCATACACATGTGCTCCAATCTCCAGTATATTATGCTAGAACTTTCTGTGTGCTGGAGTTATATCATAATATGCTGGAAGTTCATATATAAGTGCACCAATCTCCAGTATATTATGCTGGAACTTTTCGTGTTACAGCAAAATAATGGCTATTTTTAATGACTTTACAAACATTGACTATTTTTTAGTTATCAGTCCAAAAACTAACTAGTCCGTGATATTTTCACCTAAATCCTTTCAAAAAGCGTTACACGTTCTAAACAGATGAATGGGCTTTGAAATGACGAAAAGAAATGGGCTTTGAAATAACCTGGGTGTTTGTGTTTCAATTGAGCATAATGAGCACTGACCCAAATCATCCAAAAGCATGGGGCAAGTGCATAAATAGCCATTCTCACATATACTATTTAGAGATTAATTAGTATTTATTTTGTTCTGAAATTTTAAACTAAAAATCTCAACTTAAGGACAATTTAGAGTTTTTTTATCTCAAAAATTTAAACTGACAAACCAAAATTCAAGATACACTGCTAATTCTTAGCAGCCCTTTAGAGTGGCTACCGGATGTCATTTCTACCAAAAGCATGTGTCTCCAAACGGTAATAGAGTGGGCCTTATGGGTGTGAACGTTTGTAGCCCAAGATCATCTTTTAACACTTAAGCAAATTAGTAGAAACAACACAAGATAGCCACTCTAAAGGGTTGCTATTTAGGAATTAGCCAATATGCCTTGAATTTAAGTTTTTTAGTTCAATTTTTCGGGACTTAAATGTCCTGAATTGTCCTATATTTATGATTTTTAGTTCAATTTTAAGAATAAAATAAGTATTGATTAATTTCTAAATAACAGCCCTAAGAATGGTTATTTGTACTTCCCAGCAAAGTATGCTTTGAATTAGCCTTTAGACTTACCATACCCATCTTTGTTGAGAGAAAAAAAAATCAATGTTGGACATCAGTCAATATAATTTTGTGATTTGACTTTTTAAAAATACTTTCACAGCATAAAAATCTCCAAGATTTTCTATATAATTTTCTGTAAAGCATTTTCTTATATTTCGAAAGTTTAATCTGCACACAGTTGTACTAATAAGATTTTACATTATACATATTAACCCTTAAATAGCTCACTTTCAGTAAGACCAAATTTCAGTCAATCGAGTCGATTATACATTCATGAGTCAAACGTTTATACCTATAAGTACTGTAAACAATTGTTCCTTTAACAAAAAATATTACGTAAGACAGATTTCTTTGGCTAAAACATCACAGGTTCATCTTTGTGACACAATATTCACTTCATATATCATGACAAGGAATTACAAGAGATTTGTCATCTACCATTATTTGGTACCGGAGACGGATCTAGGATTTAATGTTTATTGGTTCCTGCAACAACCTCGAGTAAATTTTCAATAATAACTGGGTTCACATTCAAATGTTTATAGATATTTAGTGAATTTTTTGAATACATTTACACTGTTTGAACAAAAAGTACTGGATTCACGTGAACTCGTAGATCGCAAGTGGATCCGCCCTCTTTGGTACAAAGCAAAGGGACCACACTATTCCATCAAATTGTTTCAAGAATTTATGCCCACAAATTAACCTATAGCTTCTAGCCTAGCTTAGACCATGCAGAAATTCAAAAGAAATCGAATTCGAAAGCGCACCACCCTTCTTTACTTTACAACCAGCCTCCGACCCAGAAATTCAATGGCTTCCATAATAAAGAGAAACAATCCAACCACAAAAATACGTTTTGCTTTTTTTTTTTTTTTTTTTGTGTGTGTATCTCATCTAAAATACTTGAAAGTCATCAGAGATTTGGCTTCAGGGCCGGATCTAGTAGTTTATATATGGATTCATTTTCGAGGCGGAGCTAGCCCATGAGGTGTGGATTCAGTCGAACCTAGTCACTTAAGTTTAAACATTACTATTTATACTAGGAATATATATATATAAAATATTTACTGACGAGTTATTGACTCCGTGACAAGTTCAGAACCCATAAACTTTAAATCGTGGCTCCGCCTAATTCATTTGAACCTATTACATTTAATCTAGACCTGCATTAATTTGGTAAAACTCATTAAAATTATTGAAAATATTAAACTATAAACTCATAACTCAAAAAAAGTAATGGGTTCGATTATTGAAATCTTAGTCTTAAAGTGATAGAATTAATATCGTGGATCCGCCTCTTTTTGGCTCGTGAATAAAAACTGAAGAAGACAATAGTGCTTGCGAATTTGCTTACGTGAGTCCATATGAATCCAAAGAATTATATACCAATTCTTGGTCCCAAAGAAAGCTAAAATTATTAAATGATTACTTTAAGGGTTCACTTAAGTTGACTTGACTAATTTTGCTGTCTTCTCCAGTTGAATGCATGGTTCATTTCATCTGCTCGAAGAGAAAAATAAAAATGGGGTCCCTTTAATTTGTACTTCCTTGCATTAACAAGAAAAATAATGATTAATCAAATATTTGACTAACTTTGAAAATAAAAATGTGGTTGGAAGAATATTAATGCTAATTTTATATACGCTAGCCACGTAAAAAAGTTAGTCCTCGACTTATTTCTTCCTTTTGTTTTGCTCTCGCAATATTAATGTGAACCATTTCATCTAAAAAATTTAAATTAATAAAGAAGAAAACATTTAATTAAGAGGTTGTAAGGAGACTAGAATTAAGACCTAAACTTGCTCAGCTACTATGATATTTTCAATGATGTGAATTATTTCATCTAAAAGTCTAAATTGTTAGATAAAGAACGTATTCATTGGATCAACTTTTACTTGTTTGCCACGGCATAATATTTCTTTTTTCCGTTCTTTGTTTTTAACTTTTTATAGTAATGACGAAATATCATTACTATGTACATGTCTAATTTTATTACTATCAATATTTTCAATTTGCTAAACAACTTGGTCACATATGTCAGCATATTTTGGATAAGAACAATGAATCAGGCGAATAGTACTGCATATATTACAACTTAATATTCTAAAAAGTTATTTTTAGAATGATTTGGTCAACTCCCTTGGGTAACAAGGAAATTTGTCGGACCCCCTTAGAATGTCGTCAAGTAGGTTTTGGTTTATTATTAGAATCTGTAGTCACTTGAAAATTATTCAACATTTTGTTGATATAATAGTTTTGTATATTATTCATATGTATATTTTCTTCACAAACACCGCCTCCTATTGGTATTTCATCATTAATTAACAAGTTTTATGTTGGTTGTCAGTCTATCACAATTTTCTTCTTTCATTCGGGGTTGGAACTGGCAAAGATCAAGCTCAAAAGTTCACTTTTATTTTATTTAATATGATGATGATATAGCCGATCCAATTATGCAATTTTTATTATTGTTATTGTTTTAAAAAAGCATGTGAAACACATGACAATAATATATATTCATTAATTAGCTAGAACATTGAATGCAATATATATATATGAGGGTCAAACTTATGTCGATATTTAGAAGGCATCAAATGATCATTAAATAGCAATGTAGCATACGATGACACCATTCAATGTAACATATACTAACAACGAACTCCAATTGATTGATGTGAACCTTTCAAACGATTATTCTTTTATTTACGGAAAGAAAAAAAAAGCAGCTCAGTGCACAAAGTTCTCGTTGTGTGCGGGGTCCGGAGAAGGGCCGAACCACAAAGATTTATTGTATGCAATCTTACCCTACATTTATGCAAGAGAGTGTTTTCATGGGCTTGAACTCGTGACCTCCTGATCTATTTACGAAAAGAAAAATTAAGAAAAAAGTTTTGTACGGACGTTGTTTTTAATACTTGTAGTTTTTCTACAAAGTTTTGTGAGTTAAAGTAGATTTTGTTTCAAAAATTAAGTGGTTCATGGCAACTTTCATCCAATTTTCCAACTTTACTTTCAATTTTAAGAAGAAAAAAAAAGAATTTCTAGCTAGAGCTCGTAAGCTGACAGAGGCGAATCTATGATTAAATTTCTATGAGTTCAACCTTTAAAATTATCAACATTAAAATCGTTTTATTTTTAAAATTATGGGTTAATATTTTCCGTATTATTATAATTTAGTGATTTTTTTACGTGTACCTTAAGTATACTTTCGCAATGACAACCTTAATAGAATATATAAGATAGGTGGGAGGTGGTGACACATAACGATGAATCTCGAAAAACCACTCTTTCATCTAAGATGCCTAACCATCACACCGATCATTCAGAGGAAAGTGATAGGTTCAATGGAAACCACACGCTACATTTCGTCCTGCGTAAGCAATTACATCAGTTGGCAAAATACTTCAAAATTAGTGTCCAGAATTCTGAGGTCATGATTACGACCCTAAATATATGATAGGTCCATTTGAGTGGCAAATATTTGTCTTCGTTTGCACCAGAAAATAATGGATAGCAATTTTATCCCTGCAAATTTTTCTCTTTCCAATTGCCAAAAGAGCTGACCATCGACTCCCACGGTTTAATTGGCCTCATACGTATATATCAAATTATAATCACTCGATAAAATTTGTGAATAATTAAATAATACAGTACAGATTTGCTTGGGTAGAGGCACATGTACCCAATCCGACACTGCTTCATCAAAAAAAAGATTATTATATGTAGCAATAACTGATACAGAGAAATACATATAAGGCAGATACATTATGTGTACGGGTGAAGGAAAATTTTGATGTAACTGATAAAGTTGTTGCTATATGATCAAGAGATTACGGATTTTAATCGCAATTGTAGAAATACAGGATAAGATTGCGTAAATAAATCCTTATGGCCTGAATTTTTCCCAGCTCACACGCATAACGGAAACTTAATGTACCGGAAGCTTATGCCCTTTTACATTATGTATACATGTGTATAAAAATATAGCACAGCTCTAAGTTTTGATAACTATAATTTTAAAAAGCTTTGAAATATTAAAAGTATTTTATAGCCCTCTTATTTTTCAACAATATTTTTCATATTTTATACTACCTCTCATTAATAACTCCCTTACTTAAATATTTCTACTTTTTAAGGTAGAGTTCCTTTTGTTCTTCTCTGGTGTCTCGTCTTTCTAAATCTGCTCAAATGACGTGGATAGAAAGAAACATCATCTTGTGAACTCACCACAAAAATAAATAATTACTAACAAAAAGAGCTACTATAAATAAAAAGGACTGAACGGTCATCCGCCACTTGTCAGAAGTATTGTACTATCCTCCAAGAATCTTTGGACAACTTGCTTTTTTTCAATCTCAATCATCAACTTCATACTTACGTATACTTATGTAAATCGACAATTTAAATTTATGGGTTCAACTTTTAAGTTTTTTTGGCGTTGAACTTATAGTACGGTTAAAATTATGGGTTTAATCTAATATTTATTGAGATTTTAGTAAGTTTTTAAATATAAATTCATACTATGTATTGAAAGTTATGAATTCACTTGAAACTGCAGCCGAAATGTTACATCTGTCTCTGTCGATATGCAGTGACAATATCAATGACGTATTCCGATTTTAAGTTTAATAAGTTCGATATTTAAAGTTTTTAGCATTAAATTTATTATATTTTTAAAAGTTAGCTCAAATTTAATGTTGACATTTTAGTATATTTCTTATATTTACGCTTTATATAAAAAATATGTGGACTCAATGAACTCTTTGTGCCACTAGCAGGTAAAAAAACAAAGAAAAAGCGGTTTCTCCGAAGATAGCTAAGGAGAAAATTCCAATTTTAATTTTATCATGTGTTGCTTTCTTATTTGAGATATTCTTGTGGACTATACTTACTACATATATAAGCATTAGCCACACAAATTAAATTCTTCTTGTTATCATTTCCTCATTCTTGTTCTAAGGCTTTTTCTTTCTCTCTCTAAGTTCTCAATCCCTCTTCTTTTATAGAGCCTAAATTAGAGAGAGAAAGCCTAGGTAAGGAAAAAATGTCTAGCAATGGAAAAATAGAGGAAAATAAGGTTCCATTATTAGATTATGCATCCTCTAATATCCACAAGAGTTATATATTAGAACAAAACCAAGATGAACAAAGTTTTGCAAATAGATTTTGGATTGAAACAAAGAAGCTATGGCATATAGTTGGCCCTGCTATTTTTAGTAGAATAGTTTCTTACTCCATGTTTGTCATCACTCAAGCTTTTGCTGGTCATCTTGGTGATCTTGAACTTGCTGCTATGTCCATTGCTAGTAATGTTGTTCTTGGCTTCGATTTCGGCCTCATGGTACGTAATTTCTTACTAAATTAATCAATCAACTACGCTTCAATCTCGTAGTTGAAGTATGCTCTACGAGTTCTCTTTATGCATATGTTTTAAATGAGACTTTGCGTCGAGTCAGGTTTCAATGGAGCAACATGAACAGTGAGAATTCATATATGAAAGCCAATTTTTGAAGGGATTCGCGGCCAGATTCAATGTTTATTTTTCTAGCCAGTATACATAGATTATACATTAATTATACATATTTATACATATGTTATACACGAATTATACATATATTATAATTATACATCCACCAGCTATTTTTAGTTTAAGAGCTTAGATGGGCGGCAATTTGGGTGCCAGGGCCGGACCTGGGATTTGAAGGTCGGGGTCACTTTTGCTTTCAACCAAAATCTGCTTTGTATACAGGGTTACAGTACTAATATATCAGCATTTTCTAAAATATACATACATATGTTCATGGATATTTTATTGAACTTTGCGGGTACTAGTGAACCCTCGCTTGGTAACATGGTTTCGCCTCCGTTTGCTACTATACAAAAGCTTCCGTTATGTCAAAAAGATTCAACAATTTATCCAATTTGCATAGTACGAAGGTGATTCAATTTAATGTCTTTTATTACATGTAGCTTCGCCCCTGATCGACTTTTATCTATTATGTAGCTAGGAATGGCGAGTGCATTGGAAACATTATGTGGACAAGCATTTGGTGCAAAGAAACATTACATGTTAGGAGTCTATTTGCAACGTTCTTGGATAGTACTCTTCTTATGCTGTATTATAATGATGCCTTTATTTCTCTTCGCAACGCCAGTCTTGAAATTTCTTGGGCAACCAGAAGATGTAGCTGAGCTATCTGGAGTTGTAGTTTTGGCCTTTATTCCACTCCACTTTTCCTTTGCATTTCAATTTCCACTACAGAGGTTTTTACAGAGCCAATTGAAGAATAATGTGATAGCTTGGGCAAATTTTGTGGCATTCATTTTTCATATGTTGATAAGTTGGTTGATTGTGTACAAGTTTCATTTGGGTATTATTGGGACAACACTTACTTTGAATATCTCTTGGTGGTTGCTTATGTTGATGTTGTTATGTTATGCTACTTGTGGTGGTTGTCCTCTTTCTTGGACTGGTTTTAGTATGGAAGCTTTCTCTGGTCTTTGGGATTTTTTCAAGCTCTCTGTCTCTTCTGGAATCATGCTCTGGTATTATTCTCATCTCAAGATTCTAGTCTTTTGTCAGTGGAAACAGTCTCTTGCAGAAATGTAGGGTATAGGCTATATACAATAGACCCTTGTGGTCGGGTCATTTCCCGGACCCGCGCATAGCGGAAGCTTAATGCATTGGGTCGCCTTTTATGTTGCTCGATCTCTTTAAAAATAATGCCGAGTGATCCTTCAAAAGTAGTGTATTTTTGAAGAATCCGATATAGGCGCTGCAATATTTTTGGAAAGTACGAGCAGCATAGATTTGGAAAGTAAAATGAGCTTGAAAGAAAATAAAATTTGAAATTTCAATTAGAGTTTTAACTTCTATACATAGATAGGGTAAATATATAGTAATAATCAGAATAATAAGACAAGTTATCTCCTATCTTATTTTAAAATTGCACGAAAAGTGTAAAATTATTATACATGGTGTATATAAATTAAATTCTTTCTTTTTTCTTGTTGGTTTAAGAGTCGAAGCTAACCATAATTTTGCCATCATGTCATAGTTTTATCTATTATTTGCTTATTTATTAATTATTTCTCATTGATTTTACGCAATTTCTTAATGTTATTTTTTCTTTCTAATCTTACATTACCATACAAATGGAACAGCTTGGAGAACTGGTACTACAGGGTGCTAATTGTGATGACTGGTAATTTGGAAAATGCTAAAATTGCTGTGGACGCATTGTCTATATGGTAAGCAAATTTTTCTTCTTGATTAGATTTGGTTTTTAAAAAAGACAAGTGGACAATTAATTATGGTACTATTAACGATGTTAATTGTATTAATTAACTGCATGATTGATTCATTCCGTCTTTTACGTGTTCTTTAACACCTTTAACTTGTTAATGACAACATTAATGAATATGACAACGCTATAAATTTAAATTAAAAAGTTAAATGTACCCAAAAAAAATTAACTTTTATTAAATGTTGTCATAATCATTATTCTTGAATATGAAGACGTCTTGTCTCATTATTTGGTCTGAGTCAAATTTAATGGCCAAGTAATCTTTAAATTGTCTACACGAACATAATAATTGATGACCAAAAAAAAAAAGATCAAGTTATCTTTAAACTGTCCAACACAAACATAATATTAGTTGATGTCACTTTCTTTTATTTGATTGTCTAAATTTTTTGTTACTTTTAATTCTTGCAGCATGAATATCAATGGTTGGGAACTAATGATTCCTCTTGGATTCTTCGCTGGAACTGGGTATGCCTATTTTCTTTTTCATTTACATAATTAATCTAATCTTTTCATATTAGAAATTATGAAAATAAGTGAATGGTATAGGTTCCAACTTACACTTGACAGTGAGTTATGAAAATGACTGAATTAGACAACTAGCTATCCCAATTTGTCTTTTGTTCCTTTATGGCCTAACTAGTGATAGAAACAACAAAATAAAATATAATGGCAACAAAGACTTTGAAATTTGGCAAAAATGTCCAGATACAATTTTTCTCAGTATTTTTCTAGAAAATCATCGTAAATTTATATGGTTCCTTTCACATGAGTAGAAACGTCTTACCCGTGAATATTGGCTGAGTTGGTTGGATGAGTGATTTCTCACATGAAAAACCTGAGATCGATTTAGTAAAATTTACATCTCGTAGTACTTTGTCCTTGATCAGCTAATAGATTATACAAGGATTATATATGTCCTTATAATTTCATTTAAGTAAGGATCAGTTTTCTCTACTTCAAATAATTCTAAAGTTACCTAAACTAGAAAAGTATCTTTATTGAAAATATTATTAGTATATATATGTTATACAAAATAGTTTAATTTCTCGTAAGAAACATGATTATACTAGTACACTTTTGGAATATGGGTCAATTAGTTCTGTGGCTTTTACAAATTTGTTTTTAGTTTTATGATCCTAGCTCTTTTCTTTTTACACATAAAATATTTACTTTTGCACTTAAAAGATCTCATTTACCCATGCCAGATCTGAAAAGGTAATTTTCTTAATTTGAATCCTGTATCTAGCACATGGGTAATATATAACATGAATCTTGGGAGATTTTGTATGGGGCTAAAATCCATAAATCCTATATATAATATTGAAAGTACTCAGAAAAAATTGACTGAAAAGACAAAAAGTGTGAAAATATTCATTTCACTCAAAATAGTCGATAACCTTGTCCTTTCACCTGTTGCTTTTATTAGCAGAAGACAAAACCATAGGGCCAATAAATCAATAATTGTCAACCAGTTAGGTAACAGAGAAATTAAAAAACAGATTCGAAACTAGTTAACTCTGGCAAAAAGTAATAGAAATTTACTCATTCTCATGTAAAGATAAATCTGGAAAAAAATACTATTCAAAATACAGAAAAATACTCCAATATAATATACTGGAGTTCCAGTATAATACACTAGTCTAACATAATATACTGGAGATTGGAGCATTTTCCGTGTCCAGCATAATGCACCGATCTCCAGCATGTTATGCTGGAACTTTCCGTATTGCAGCAAAATAGTAACTATTTTTCAATAACTTTTCAAACGCTGGCTATTTTTAAAAGACCAATCCGAAAATTGGCTAGCCCGTGCTATTACGTAATGCTCGTAATGTAATAGTCTATAAGTTGCACAAATCCAATATACTTTATCAGAAGTTTGCTATGTATGTAACAGTTTCAGAAAATGGAAAATAGACATGAAAGAATCACATGTTATATATCAAGTCAAGGTCCACAAGATTTTGAAGTTGAAAAAAAAAATCTTATCCAAGTACACCTTTCTCAAAGATATAGTAGTACTTCTTCCGTTTTTTATTATCTGTCATGATTCTCTTGTACACGCCCCTTAAGAAAACTTAATTAGAATGGGATTTTGACTACTTTGCCCTAATTTATGTCTTAATATTTAATCTTTCTTCATTGGTATTTGACCAAAGTTAGGTGTTTATAGTCTTTAAGGATAATTATTACTAAGGGTATAAAAGGAAAAAGATAATTAATTTTGTCTTGAACTTCTAAAATGACAAATAATTTGAGAACTATTTTTAGTAACCACGACTGTTAATATGAGACGGAGGGAGTAATTAAGAAAGAATTTGATTGTCGGAACCCTTCTTAACCACCTAAGTGACTAGTTCCGCACAAACTCATCCGGAACTTTTGGAAATCCATCCGACCAGTCCCGATAAATCGTAAATGACGGCTCGAACCTACGAGTTCAGTTTCAAATTACCATTTTTCCCTCAAAATCAAATTTTGAGGTTTTGGGTCGTCACTAAGAACATGATAAGAACAAATGCAAAATCCAAAGAGTGACATGGCAGATGAAGAACAAAATTCTGTTTGGTAATCCTAATTTTTCTTGTTTGCTATTAGGGGTTATAATACATATCGTAGTGTGTATATACATACATGTCTTGCATTCATTGGTTTGATGGGAACAAAGACTATTTATACTATCAATATAAGTTAAAGTGTTAGTGCATAGTTTTGAAACTCATAATTTGCAGTTTTTAGCATCTATCCCGGCCCCAAGACTTAGGTAATTAATTCATTTCTAAGTGTGGTTATCACTATTTGATCCAAAATCAAGAACTTATCGCATATACTTCCTCTATTCCGTTTTATGTGACGCTATTTTTTTTAAGTCTGTACTAAAAAGAATGACACGTTTATGTATGTGGTGTAGAGTAAGGGTAGCAAATGAGTTGGGAGCTGGAAATGGAAGAGGAGCCAAGTTTGCAACAGCAGTAGCAGTTACACAATCAATAGTGATTGGTTTATTTTTCTGGATTTTGATCATATTTTTCCACAATGAACTTGCTCTTATTTTCTCAACTAGCCAACCTGTTCTTGAAGCTGTTCATAAACTCTCTATCCTCTTAGCCTTCACTGTTCTCCTCAACAGCGTTCAGCCCATTCTCTCGGGTAAATCCACGTCTTATTTCTTTCTGTTCGAACTATATATACATATAAAAAAATTGAAAATTCATACTCATTCTATATTTACTGACTGTATATCATGGAATCGTCTCTGCTTGTCACGTATTCATTTACATGACATGTACTCCTATAATTTAAGCAAAGAGTTAATAGCTTCTAAGTTTGTTTTGTTTATTTAATTTAGTTTTTAAAATTATATTTTGATATTTATAGGGGTTGCTGTTGGATCTGGATGGCAAGCATATGTTGCATATATAAATTTGGGTTGCTATTATTTACTTGGAGTACCTCTTGGTTTCATAATGGGATGGGGTTTCCACTATGGTGTCATGGTATGTTCCTCATATTTTACAAAATTTTCAGCTTATAGAGAGTGGTAAATAAAAGTAAAGAAATGATCAAGTATATATATATAAAAGTGAAATTATGCTAATGAAAATGTTTCTATAGGGCATCTGGGCTGGAATGATCTTTGGTGGAACTGCAATTCAGACTTTGATTTTGGCTATAATCACAATAAGATGTGATTGGAATAAAGAGGTAACATAATATTTTTTTTTAATTTAAGATTATTTGTGTATTTTAACCTATGTTACTCGGACTGTCCGAAAATGCTAGTGGGTGCGTGCATATCCTCCAAAAGTGGTGCGTTTTTGGAGGATACGACATGAGTGCGGTTGTATCTTTGGAGAGTCCTTGCAATATAGATTTTAACCTGCTATAGCAGGAAATTTATTTATTTGTAGTGTTATAGATCTTATTTTCTCTGGATAATTACTTATACTTATCTTTTAAGTAACTTGATAGTGTTTATAAACGTTAAACTTTAGGTATATTTACTGAATAAATTATTATTTTTTGTTGAAAATGCAGGCAGAGAAGGCCTCTACGCATGTAAAGAAATGGGAAGACGTTGGTCACTTAACCTCGTAGAAATAAATAGCCAGGAATTTCGCCGAAGTATTATTGAATAATGATGACGAAAAATATACAAATTAAAGAGAGGATATTTCTCTCCATGTTTTGGGCACTGATTCTTCAGGCTAAGCTAGTTGTAATTTTCTTTTTCTACATAGAAGTGAAGCAAAATATGTTCCTACCAAAAAAAAAAAGAAGCAAAAATGTATAAATTTTAAAGGAAGTTGATTGATGAATGATGATATGTTAAATATGTAAACATAGAAATTCTCAACAGCTGGTATGACTAGAATTCGGCGTTCTTTTGTCTGTTTTTTAACAAGCTCAAATCTTATGTCTAAATATCAAGCATTCCTTTTTTAAATTACTTGTAAATTATAATCACTGAAAGAAAGACAATAATTAAACAAGATATATAAAACAACAGTAATAATTATGCCTTGCTTTTAAACAAATTGTGATTGATAAGTAATTAAAGCATTCGACTTTATATAGAGGAAGAAATAAAATTATGAGAACAAGAAGAAAGAAAAAGAGAGCATGAAGTCAGGTTGTAAACCAGCCAAAAAATACGATATGTCTAAGGGGGGAAATGACACCAGATAACCATTCTAAGGGTTTGGCTATTTAGAAATTAGCCTATGTCTTGAATTTTAATTTTTCAGATTAATTTTTGGGACACAAATATTTTGGATTTTCTTGATATTAAAATTTTTACCTTAAATTTTTAGAACAAAATAAGTACGGGTTAATCCTTAAAAAGCCGCCCTAAAAATGACTATTTATGCACTTCCCTTAGGGCTTCTGGACCAATAATAAGGCCTATTATTCACCCATAACATTTGGGGGCATTTGAATATATACTTGCTTTTTGGGTCACGTTTTAACTTGTGTCCGCTTTGCAAAAAAAATTTGCAAGTGTACCCACTTTTTCGCGTAACTTCAGCATATGGGGCTGAAGTAGCAAAGGCAATCACGCAAAACTTCAGCATTCTAGTAGACGGGCCTGAAGTAGCAAGTGTGCTGAACCAAGTGTGCTGAAGTTTTTGTTTGTAATTGCTGAACTTAAGCATAGTAGCTGAAGTTTTGTACTCTATTTGCTGAAGTTTTTGTTTGTAATTGCTGAACTTAACCATAATAGCTGAAGTTTTGTTCTCTATTTGCTGAAATTTTTGTTTATAATTGCACTAAATAAGCTGAAGTTTTTTTGTTCTGGATTCATTAGTTTTGTCATTAAGCTTTTTCAAAAACTTCACTAGAAGATGCTGAAGTTATTTAGTTCATTTATAAAAATTTCAGCACTAAATAAGCTGAAGTTTTTTTGTCCTGGATAAGCTTTTTCAAAAACTTCAGCAGAAGATGCTGAAATTATTTAGTTCAGTTGTAAAAACTTCAGCACTAAAAGTTGAAGTTTTTTTGTCCTGGATTCATTAGTTTTGTCATAAAGCTTTTTCAAAAACTTCAGCAGAAGTGCTCAAGTTATTTAGTTCATTTGTAAAAATTTCAGCACTATATAAGCTGAAGTTTTTGAAAAAACTTTCTAACATACTAGATAAATAATCAGATTGCTAACAGTATCTAAATCATAAATTTTGAAAACAATAAACGTGAAAAGAACAGAATTATCATTGTCTACTAACTTACGTATGTGGAAATATTCACAAATTATTGTCTACAAACTTACGTAATTATTTATAATTTATTTTTAAATAATCTGATAAACATATTTATGGCAATCATCCCATGAACTGAAGTTTCATAGCAGCACCAACATCAGCAAAAGAAAGAAGAAGAAGAAGAAGAAGAAGAAGAAGAAGAAGAAGAAGAAGAAGGAGGAGGAAGAGAAGAAGAAGAAGGAGGAGGAGGAGGAGGAGGAGGAGAAAGAGACTGAAATTGTTTAAAAAGTGGGTACAAATTAAAAATTTTTAAAAAAATAGGTATAAGTTAAATGGGGGTGATCAAATAGGGCGCCCCATGCAATTTTTACTAACATTTGGCCATTTGAGTTTTCTCCATATAGATATACAATAATCGTGTTTGGCAACTTCACAAATCTAGATCAAATAAACTTGTTCAAATTTTATAATCGTAATAGGTGAAAGCTAAACTTTTAATTTATTTTGTCAATTGCTGTTGGCAACTTGACACACCTAGATTAACTTGTCCAAATTTATAAGTCTAACAAGTAATTATCCTTGTTGTGCAAAAAAAACAAAAAATCTTCTCGAATATTATTATTTTTAGCCCGCGCCAGAAACTATTTATATTTGGTTGCCGAAAAAATATATAAAACTTGTATAATTTTTGTCTATAACATACGTAATGCATATATATACAAAAAATATACAAATTTTATACATTTTTCGGCTATTATTTTACAGCGGCTATACAATGTCATTTTTTTCAAATTTCTTGGTGATTCAACCTTTTCAAGTTTGGTAAAAAATAATTCAAGATGATTTATTCTGTAGTTTTTTCATGCATAACATTTGTTGTGCTTTATTATTGGTTTAACCTAGGTACTAGGTATGGCAGTAGCATATGTAGAACTTTTCGGATATTTATGTCAAACTTCAGACAAATTTTGTAGTTTCAAATGCAGAGTTTTTCAACTTCAGTGACATATGTTCCCCCACTTCTATAACGTGGCTAGACTTATCTCCAAAATTAGCTGTCCTTGCATTTACCCCCGAAAATTGTCATGTATATTTTTGTTAATTAAATTGGGAGAATGACACAGTCACCCACAAAAATAAAACTATTTGCTCTTATCTACTCATTTGTTTTCTATTCATAAACTAATTACATTTCCTGCCCATAGTAGTTTTTGTGGGAAATTTTTTCTTTATTCTCCAATTCTTTTTTATTTCTATGCTTCTTTTCTTTTTTTTTTTTCTTTTCTCCTTTTCTTTTTTTTTGTTTTCTTCTTATTTTTTTCTTTTTTCCTTTTCTAATTTTATTTAACTTCTTTTTTTATATTCTTTTTCTCTTCCTACATTTACTGTTTTCACTATTTTTTATTATTCTTTTTTTTATACTATTACTGAAAAAATCAAATTGTACCAATTAAATATAGCGAATACAACCAAAAAATATTAACTAACATATGATACCAGTATAGTATATAGCTATACCAACGGGGTATACAATTGTACACAAATAGTTAAAAAAAAATTTAATTCAATTATTAAACTGAAATAATATCAGTTGTCAATAAAAATTTCAAAAAATTCTAAAAGGATCTAATTGTAAGAGTATATCGTTACATTATATATCAAACTATAATATATTTTTTTATGCATTTTCAATTTGCTCTCACTCTGGGTAAAAACTTAAAGCAAATTAAAAGGGAAAAGGCAAGTGAATTTACGGGTAATAAGTATACTATTATGGTATATTGTATACTATTACAGCATAGTGTTACAGTATATTACATATTATTACAGTATACTATAACAATATATTGTATACTATAATAGTATATTATTGCAATATAACTATATACTCCTATAGTATATTTTATACTATAGCGGAATACTGTTAGGTAACTATGTTCTTCTTCGATTATTACAATATACCGTTACAGTATATTGTAAACTATACTAGTATACTGTTGCAGTATATCTACATACTCCTACAGCATATTGTATATCGTAGCAGTATACTATTGGGTAGCTTTGTTCTTCTTCGATTTTCAGCTGAAAAATTCGATCTCAATCATCTCAAATTAGCTCCAATTGCTATCAAATTTCAGTATGAACTTCCAGAAAGTACTATAAGTTTAATTCATGGGCAATCGTTTAATAATGTAACGACCCGACGGATCGTTTTGAGCTCTAGCGCATCGTTCAGCAGTTTGAGGCCATGAGCAGCTTCACTTCAGGTGTTATGACTTGTGCGCACGGTCAGAATTGAATTCCGGGAAGTTCGAAGTCGATTTAGAAAGAGAAATCTCATTTTGGAAGCTTTAAGTTGAAAGAATTGACTAAGGTTGGATTTTTAAGTAAACAACCTCAGAATTAGGATTCGAAGGTTCCAGCAGGTTCGTATGATGATTTCGAACATGGGCGTATATCCGGACTGGGTTTTGGAAGACCCAGGAACATTTCGGCGCCTACTGTGAAAGTTAGCATTTTTGGAAGAATCTCATAAGTTTGGATTGAAGTGCATTTCAAGGTTATCAATGTCCATTTGAGATTCTGAGTCTGGGAATAGCTCCATATGGTGATTCTAGAATTGGGAGCGTGATCGGAAGTGTATTCGGAGGTCCGTAGGTCATTTTGGAGTCATTTGGCTAAAGATAGAAATTTGAAGGTTTTTGAGAAGTTTGACTGGAAGTGGACTTTTTGATATCGGGATCAAATTTCGATTCCGAAAGTTGGAGTAGGTCCGTAATGTCGAATATGACTTGTGTGCAAAGTTTGAGGTCAATCAGACGTGATTTGATATGTTTTGGCATCGAATGAAGAAGTTTGAAATTCTAAAGTTCATTAAGCTTGTATTGGAGGTCGATTCATGATTTTAGCGCTATTGGATATGATTTGAGGCCTCGAGCAAGTCTGTAATGTGTCTTGGGACTGGTTGGTATGATTGATTGGGAACCCGGGGGCCTCGGGTGGATTCCAGGTGGTTAACGGATCGAAAATGGAATTTTGGAAAGGGCTGAAGTTGCTGGTTGCTGGTGTAACTGCACCTACGAGACTAGGGCCGTAGGTGCGGAGCAGCAGAAGCGGCCCTCGTGCCGCAGAAGCGGAAATGGACGGGTGGGCTGGGATCGCAGATGCAGTCATTTTGCCGCAGATGCGGGACTGCATCTGCAGAGGAGAGGGCGCAGAAGCGGAATGGGCTGGGAGCCCAGGACCGCAGAAGCGACGTTTGGTTCGCACCTGCGAGACCGCAGAAGCGGTCAAGAGACCGCAGGTGCGGAAACGCTGAAGGCAGTGAGGTTCTTTTAAATTGGGGGTTGGGTTCATTTCAACCCCATTTCTTCCATTGGAGTCGATTTTGGAGCAACTTTGAGGTGTCATTTTTACCATCGAGCATGAGGTAAGTAATTTATGCTAGTTTTTAGTTAAACACATGATTATATACGAATTTGAACATGGAAATTGGTAGAAACTTGAGGTTTGAGGGAAAACCTAGAAAATTGATAGTTTGGGAATTTAACCACGATTTTGGGTATGAAATTAGGAGAAAATCATATATTTGAGTTCGTGCGTTCACGAGTAAACTTTATCTTCGAAAATTTTTGGAATCCGGGCACGTGGCCCCAAAGGCAATTTTGTCAACTTTTCGGTCGGGGTTAGGAATTGTTATAAATTGGATTGTAATGAGTAATTGAACATATATTAATGAATTTTTGATTCGAGTCTTCGGAAGAGCGTGGAATGCCGGTTATGGGTCTTCGAAGCGAGGTGAGTCTCCTTTCTAACCTTGTAAGAGGGAATTGTCTTCATAGGTGAGTTAATTGGTTATGTGCTCCTATTTGTGGGGGCTACATACGCACGAGGTGACGAGGGTCCATGCGTAGCTACTATTATGCTATTGTCCGGGTAGTCTAGGACCCAAAAATATGTTGTACTTGGAAATATTTATGATCCTATTGACAGTTTGAATTACTTAAATTCTATCAAATTGGTAAATAAATTTCTAAAAGGATTAAACTTCATTTTTTTCTTAAATCGTTAGAAAGGGAGAATTTGGATTTTCCTTGGATAGTTGTTCACTAATGAAGTCTTGATTAACTGTTTAAATATGTGATTCTATGTGTACCTGCGTCGCATGAATGATTCACGAGCAGGGTGTTTGTTTATTTTATGTTGACCATGTCGTATGGATAATTCACGAGCGGGGTAATAGATGCATCTATGGTTCGCGCTGTTTGATCCTCGGTAGTGCACATTTTACATTTCTGTTGGATCGGGCCGTACGACCTCGGCAGGGTTTGCACATGCTGGTATTGCTTGCCTTGAAGCTTATTGATATTGATATTTGCCCTCCTAGCCTTGAGATAATTGAAAATTAATAGATTATGAATCCGGAAACTTTTAATATAAAAAGGAACTTTTACCTGTTCGGGACTTATTTGAAATTTCTGTCGTTCTTAATAAAGCCATGGTTATTCGCATTAATAATATATTACCATTGGACCACTAGTAAATGTCGAAATCGACCTCTCGTCTCTACTTCTTCGAGATTAGACGGGATACTCATTGGGTACACGTTGTTCTCGTACTCATACTACACTTGATGTGCATTTTTATTGTACAAGTTCATGTGTGGCTAGTGGCATAGCGACATGGTTGATACGGAGACTCAAGTGAGTTGCATTTATCGAGACGACCGTAACCAGCAGAGTCTCCTTCGGAGTATTGTACTGTATTTTCATTTCTGTCTACTTGTATTCCGGACAGTTACTGTATTTTATTTCATTCCTAGTAAATGCTCATGCACTTGTAACACCGGGTTCTGGGATGATTATGGGGTATCTTGTATTAACTTCTTAACATTTATATTTGATTTGAAGCGATTATGTTTTACTGGTAAAATTGAAGGAAAATCATAGTTTTCAAAATTATTAAAACAAAAATTTAATTAAGTATCTTGGTTGGCTTGCCTGACAGCAGTGTCCGGCGCCATCACGACCTTAGTGGATTTTGGGCCGTGACAACATGGTATCAGAGCACTAGGTTCCCTTAGGTCTCACGAGTCATGAGCAAGTCTAGTAGAGTCCCGCGGATCGGTACGGAGACGTCTGTACTTATCTTCGAGAGGCTACAAGGCTGTTAGGAGTACTTCCCTTCTTGATTCCTCATCGTGCGATTTGATTCCTTGAGGCTTATGCCCTTATTTCCTTCCTACTCAATCTTACGTGACGTGAACCGCTGGTTATAAATCGAGAATTGAAGGATTGTAATGGCACTACAGATGTGGTGCGGGATGTTTCTCCCGGTGTTGTTAATTGGGCTATTGTCGTTGCATTGCGGGAGGATATCTTGTCATTTCAGCTCAGTAACAGTATTCCTGAGAGCTTTGAGAGTATGCACAGATCGCTATGATTGCTCATGATGGGTTATCGCACAGTATTGACTTGATGGTAGGATGCTTGCTTATGTATTAGGGTGGTGAATAATTTAAAAGGAAGTCTACTCAGTGCACAATTCAGAGATCTGATATTTCATTTCCGGTGAAGGAAAAGCAATTGGCCTATGAATGTCCAGATTTGGGGTGATGGAGTAATGAAAGTTGGTATTTTCGAGCGTGGTGGAATTTTCATCTGCGATGTAGTGTCGTCGTCCTCGATTGTATGTGTTAAGTTCGTCGGTGTTATGGTCTTCTGCAATTCTCCTTTGGGGTAAGATATTATGAAATAATATGGGAGAAACGACTGTCAGAGATCGCGGAATACGGTGGTTCAGGATTGAATCGGTGTTTCTAATATTGACGGCTCGAGGAAGATTCTCTCCGGAAAGGTTTAAGGTTAGTAGCGATTTGAGGGTTCCAGTGCTACGAAGATAGATTTCATTTAAGGCAACAACTGAGCAGCAAAGGATGAGGAAGGACATGTGGGGAGTGTCAGGTGGTGGTTAAATTTTTAGAAGGCCAAGTGTAAGAAGTGGAAGTCAAATAGTTGCTTAAAGAAGAGGGTCCGGCCAAAATGGGAGAGTGGCAGAGCAGCACGTGGATTCAGTGGCAGGATAACTACACCCTTGAGGAAAGTTGGAGTGATTTGGGTATTTTTAGTGGACGGTGATTGGGTCTACGAGCTTAATTTGAAATATTGGCTAGCATAACGGCGGGAGACTCGATATAACGGCAATGAGCTGCTTGATATGAAGAAGGATACAACATAATTTTGAATTGGAAGATATTATCGCACATTTAGATAATGTCCACGAAGAGTGAATGGACTTGTGCAGCTGGTGGATGAACATGAGCTCGGGATGGATTATTGATGTTGTAGTAATTGTACCTCGTGTTGCGACGTTGGAAGATGTTGGCGCGTAGTCTCCAAATTTGGGGGATGTCTCCTATGAGCAGATCAGTGGTCGCGTGCTTGGTAAAGCTTTAGCGAAGGATTCTATTAACTATCCTATAAGAGGTCTAATGTGTGAATGTTGCTAGAGATTCAGAGTGTTCATGAAATGCTAAAGGAAGGATTTCGAGGAATTTGGTGGTTTAATTGCGCAAAGTCATGTTAATAAGAGATAAAGAACCTTGGTGGGTTCTAAAGTTGTGTAATAGTGGCTTCAAGCTAAGTGGGAGAGTCCCACCGCCTACGGTTGGATTGTATGGTCGCCTATTTGTGATATTTCTAGATATCGGCATATTGATGGGTTACCGCGACTAAGGAAAGAGAACATCAGTAGTAATTTGAGCAAAGGAATTGAAGAATGAGTTCTATAATTGGCATCATCGATTCATGTTCGGGCATTGGGAAGACTTAGGAATTATGCTTCGCGTAGAAGTGAGTTGCAAGGAAGGTGATTCGGCCGAGTGCTTCTTTGAGAGGGTGGTCATATGCTAGCGGAGCCTTGCAGTTGATTATATTCGGGACCATGTCAGAATGGGCGACTCTCAATAACGATCCTAGTGAATTCAAAGGTAAAAAATGCGGTGCCTAAAGGTTCAAGCCCGCAGTATGGTTTAGAATCAAGCTTTTGTAGTAGCTTATGATAAGAGGCTCAGAATGTTTACTTTGGATTCGTAAAGGAATTATCAGAACGGGTGTATCAGTTGAAGATGCGAAGGTGCGTGCAAGAAGTGTATGGAACGATTCATAGGTTTGGAGACAGGGTGGTCTCGTGGGATGGGGTCACTCAGGGTAAGTGTAGATTCATGTTGGTGATGTAAGGAGTGGAGCTATTATTATCTCTAAGGCAAGTTAAGGATGAATTAGAAGAAGATAGATTGGTTAGACATGGTTGAATTGGCATAGTGATGGCGGTGTGTGCGAGGCTCGACGACCGCCGTAATTGATAATGTTTGGAAGTATTCAAGTATTATAGCCTGTTATATGAAGGCGGGTCCCGGAAAGGTGTGGTGGTTTATGCCACTACTTGAGGATTTGGATGTTCTACAGTTATGAGAATTCACTTATGTGTTGTTATGGTTCTCCTAAAATGAGTTAAGTGAAAAGTTTCTATTTTATGAAGTATTAGTCTATTAGTAATTCCAGAGTTATGGAAAAAAATCATGTTCTATCACATGGCTTGTTAGGTGCAGTGAATGATATGAAATTTGAAGGTAGTATCAAGGTTGCGGTTCAGTGTTTGAAAAGGATGTCACGAGCTCGGATAAGCAGGAAGGGGATTTGGATATTTGAAGTAAGTTGGTATTGTCTACAACGTCGCCTGAGGTCGGTGATTTGTGAAAGAGGCTTTACATCCATGTTATGGAGTCTTGATCGCTTTTCAGCATTAGTGTGGCCGGTGGTATGGATGTGCAGACTTGTTATCTATTACGGAAGGTTGTGGGAGCGTGCCCCACGGGGAGGTTGTATAAGTGTGACATGTAGTCACTTGATTGATTGAAGAGTTAAACCAAGTATGAAGATTATGGTGATGTCATTAAATTGAGAATTGATGCCTGAAGGGCACTCAGTTTATTGGGTTGTGGACTGTGGATGATTACTCCAGTTATGATGGTTGTTCTTGTGTGTTATGAGAAAAGGGGAGTTATTATAGACCTTTGAAAGATTATTAGCTTAGTTCAGTGCGATCAGAATCAACTTGAGGTCTGTGGATGGATTTAAATGTGAATATGGGCTCTATATCAGGCCAGATGTGTTCATTTCAGCAATGTGCTCCTTATGGAAGAGTAGTCGGGGGTTGTATTTCATCGTCAGCTATTTCATGTAATGATATATTGCATCATATGATTTGCGAGACGGCTTGGTGAATTTCTTATGTGTTGAGGTTCCACGTGGAGATGATGTATATGAGCATAATGGCTCTTGAGATTCAGATTGTATATCGCACCTCAGTTGTGCTTGAGTTTGTAGCTTATAGCGCTATATGTCTCCCCAGGGATGGTATTATGCACTTAGCGTGCTTGTGACCGACATTCGGTATTTTGTTGTAATGAGCAATCTGGCTCGGTGTGTATCTCCTTATGTGAATTTTATGGGTAGATCGGGTGGCACGCCGCCATGGGTATGTTGTTTAGATCAGGTTGCGTGCTGATAAGTTAGGATTTTAACATATTTTATGCCCCTACTTGCCTATGCTTTAATTATATTGTTACAAAATAGTCCTAAAAGGCTCACAAGTTGTGCTTGATCGCAGGTTTGATCGACAAAGTGACAAAATGTCAAAGATCGGCTTAAAAAGGAGTAAAACCTGCTCAAGTATCAAAGACCAAGAAATATTGAGAAAAGAAGGCCTAGTGCGGACCGCGCAAAGTGGAATGCGGCCGCACTAGGTGGTTCAGAGAGTTGGTGAATCAGGACTAGAAGAAGCGCGGCCGCGGTACACATCTCGCAGTCCGCGGTGAAGGCTCCGCGGCCGCACTACTCTTTTGTGCGGTCCGCGGTCGTGGTTGCACGGACCGCGCCAACTCCCTCCACGGCCGTGGTCGTGGTTGCGCGGACCGCACCAGCTCCCTCCGCGGTCGCGGTCCGTTCTATGCGGTCCGCGGTGTCCAAGTTCAGAGAAGCAGAAGGAAGCCTAGTGCGGCCACGGTCCATTTAATGCGGCCCGCACTGACCCCGCAGGGGTATTTTTGTCCAGTTTTTCCAGCCTAGTATAAGTAGAATATTTTACCATTTTTTAGGTATTGAGACATATCAGACAACAACTGCGCTCGTGAGAATGAATTTTGTAGCCATTTTTGGCATTTTTGCTTTACATTTACCATAGATTCTTGTATTTTAATTTTAGCAATTAATTAATATGCTTAGTTTTTCATCTATTTGTTCAATTTCTTTATCTAGCATGAGTAGCTAAACTCATTAGCTAGAGTTGTGGCTCAATCCTAGTGTGGGTAATTGATGGGTGTTGCCATCTAGTGTTAGATTGACTATGGTGTTTGTTATTTGGGTTGATTTTATGTTTAATTCTAGAATTGGTGGTTGCAAACACTGATTCAAGCTTTGTGGGTTTAACTCTTCTTGAGAAAGAGAGTCTATAACCCCAAAATTGATCCAACAAGGAATTAGGATGGACTCATGAGAAATGATAGTCTCAATTAATGGGTTAAATCTCGAGAGAGTAATTACCCTACTTGAACCCTAGTTGCTTGGTCTAATTTGCCTACCCATTTGGTCTTGAGAGAGTCAATTGGGCAAAGTCACTTTCTCTACCGAGAGGTGTGAGAGTAGGTAAAATTGTGCAACGGTTATAACATAAGCCCCACTTATGTCAATCGAACCTTAGTAACATCTACCCGTCAATTAGCCACCTAGGTAATGTCACGACCCTAGTGCCCTTCTTCCCATTAGATATAACTCAACAATATTCTCATAGCATAATTTAGTGTTAATCAATAGTTTTACAAAAATAGTTATAATTTGTAAACCCAAAAATATTTGAAGTGACATTAGGAGTACAAACACATCTCTAGGATAGACAGACAATCCAACTCCACTACTAGCTCCCTGAGGAATTCGATCCCGACCTTCATATCAGGTAAAAGCTATTGCGACCCGCTCCTCCTACCTTAGTGTAGCGTTGAATTGGCAGTGATCACTTTTTGGCGCCGTTGTCGGGGAGCTTACGGTGTTGACTATCTGTTTATTTAGTTTTGTGTTTTGCTTCTTGTGCCTTCTTGTTTACTAATTTTGTTTGTGTCGATCAATCAGGTACAAATGGCTCTTAATGCAAATGACCCTCTTGGCAACGTGATAGCGGGGAAGGAGGTAGAGGATCTAGAACAAGATGAGGTCGTACCTCAAGTTCCACGGAGAGGCCGAAATGACAATGTAAATGCAAATGAGAACAACAATATTCCAGACCCTCCTCTGGCACCGCCGAGAGTGGCTCCCAGAGTTTTACCAAATCAAGGATACGCCAGTGCTATTGTTCCTCCCCGAATCCGGGCAGGGAACTTTAAAATCACAAATGTTATGTTGACCTTTCTCGAGCAAAGAGGGTATTTTATGGGCGCCTCAGATCAAAATGCCTACAAGCACTTGAAGGGGTTCGTGGATACATGCTGGGGTAGTAAGCAGACAAACGTGTCCAAGGATGCGTTGAGATTGAGGCTTTTCCGTTCTCTCTTCGGGGTAAAACATTGGATTGGTTAGAAAGGCTCCCCAATCATTCTATCACAAAGATGAATTGGCGGATAAATTTATTGCCAAGTTCTTTTCTCCAAGCCATATAGCGGCTCTCCGGGATGAAATTCTAGCCTTCATGCAGGAGCCAACGGAACCTTTGCACAAGATATGGGAAAGATATAGAACAATGGTGAAAGAGTTCCCTAATAACGACATGATCGAGGCTATGATTCAACAAACCTTTTATCGAGGAATCAACACCACGAATCAATGCATTGTGAACCAATTGGCCGGAGGGAACTTTATGAAACTTTCTTACCAAGAGTCATGTGATGTACTTGATGAAATGTCTGACACCTCTTTGGCATGGCAAAGCCGAGCAAATGTTCCCCAAGGTGACCCCTACGGTCATCCATTTGCACAAGGAATTGCACGATCATGGCCAAGCTATTGCCGAGCTTACAACAACTATGAATCAATTGGCAAAGGCGCAATTGCAACAAGTCCAAAACCCGCGCCAAGTCAATGCAATGGAAGGTGTTTCTATGTTGAAAAAGAGGCAAAGAGGGCAACATCCTCAAGGTAATTGTGAACAATATGACAACAACAATGATGGTGGTGGTTATTCAAATGAGTGCTATGATGATCAAAGCGAAGAGGTCCAATATGTCAATAACTACCAAGGGAATAGAGGCAACTCTTCGAATCAACAATGGCGTCCTCAAGGAAATTGGGGTAATCAACAGAAAGGAGGAGGTAATTGGAATAACAACAATCAACAACAAGGTGGTGGCAATTGGAATAATAATAACCAAAACAACAATTGGGGTAATCAAAGCAACCAAGGGAATTGGAATGGTAATAACAATAATTGGAGTAACAACAACAATCAAGGAGGGTGGAACAATAGCGGAAACCAAGGCAACCGGGGGAAAGGCTTTCAAAGGCCCCCTATATACCAACAACCGAACAATCCACCCCCTTTCCTTCTCAAGGTCCGAGTTCTTCCGGGAGTGATATGGGGAGAATTGAAAGCATGTTCGAGCAAATAATGAAAAAGAACCAAGATTCCGATGCTCAATTAGCTTCTCATAATACATCTATCCGGAACTTGGAGGTGCAATTAGGACAAATCTCTCAATCATTGAATACTCATCCCAAGGGTACGCTACCAAGTGATACGGTAGTGAATCCGAAGGGTGGGAATAATAATCATGTGATGGCGATTACAACAAGAAGTGGGAGAGGCGGTGATGTGAATGCCTCAAAGCAAAAGCAAGTTATGGATGAAGATGTTTTGTAATAGTTTGTTTTAAGTAATGAAAAATGGAAAATCTATCTGCATGAACTACGCTTGGTCTGATTCGTGCGGGGTCACGATACGTAGGCAATCTCTATAGGATTCGACCGTAATTAATAAAGGAAAAAGAGAGAGAAGAATAAAAGAGAGGTAACACTCAAAAGAGGCACAAATAAAATAAGCCGGAATGATGCATGCGGTCAGAGCAAAAGCATAGTAGAAATGGTTAACTGCCTAAGAACATTGCATCCCCCAACGTGCAATTACAATATCTGTTAAGACTCTAACACTGACAAGTTTGTTGTTTTTCCAATCAATACCAGTTAGTTTGTTAGAGCGTACTGGCATCATACCATTATCAAACAAGATCGAAAGGTCCTATACCAGAAAGCATGACTGGGTCAGACAACAGCGTTGAGTCGGAAAAGACAGCCAATCAGATGCTGAAGGAAGCCCTGGAGAAAATGGATAAAATGAGGCTGGAAATGAATGAAATGCAGATAGCCTTAGCTAGAGCCCAGAAGGGGCAGGAACTACCTGTTACTCCTACCCTCCAACCAGTACACACGCCAGAATACCCCTCCACCGGCCCTTCAACGAGTTTCCCAAGCCATCACTACTATCAGGGAAGAGAGGCCTATGATTCCCAAGCTCCACCACCCATTCAAAACCCTCCTCCACCAAATGTTCCCGTCTTTGTGGCACCTCCCCCAGCCCCATTACACATATCATCCAGTGAGCCACTGTTTCAGGCTCACGACACACAATATTACCCCCTTGAACTCACATTCAAAGCACCCGAGCCACAACCCTATAATCCCCACTTTGACGTCCCGGCGGAGATTGAAAAGCCGGCTAAGAGCCCAGAGCAGGACGAGGTGATGCGGAAATTTAAAAGCCTGGAGCAGTCCTTCAGGAACATACACGGGTTAGGCAACCAGGTCAGTGTGGCCTACAAGGATCTATGCCCTTTCCCTGACGTTCAATTACCAGCAGGGTTCAAGATGCCCAAGTTCGATTTGTACGAAGGGCATGACGATCCTATGGCACATCTACGGGGCTTTTGTAGCAAAATGAGGGGAGCAGGGGGAAAAGATGAGCTACTGATAGCTTACTTTGGCCAGAGTTTGGGCGGGTCGGCACTGGAGTGGTATACAAGATAAGATCCGAGAAGGTGGTACACCTGGGATGACTTGGCACAGGCTTTCGCAGGACACTTTCAATACAACCTTGAGATAGTCCCAGACCGTCTCACATTGCTAAAGCTTGAGAAGAAACCCGGAGAGAGCTTTCGGGAATTTGGGTTCCGATGGAGAGAACAGGCAGCCAGAGTTGATCCCCCAATGAGAGAGGGAGAAATGGTAGATTACTTTCTACAAACTCTCGAGCCAACTTACTTCGGTCACTTGGTGACGTCAGTTGGCAAATAATTCAATGAAGTGGTGAAAATGGGAAGTATGATAGAAGAGGGACTTAAGTCCAATAAGATCCTGAGTTACTCGGCAATTAAGGCAACAACTCAGGCCATTTAGAGCGGCACGAGAGGTGCGCTTGGAAAGAAAAGGAGAGAGGAGGTCACGACAATAGAGGCCGACAATTGGTCCAGATCTAGAGGTCCTTCCCCTCATTACCAACCCAGACCCCATCATCTAAACTACCCACACATTCCAAATTACCCTTCACAACCCTACTACCCACCACAAGAACAACATTTCACCGTCCATCAAGCCTAGACATACACCCAACCTCCGGTTCGCCCACAATGGCGGCTCCCCACAATACATACCCACCTCCACATAACACCTACCCACCACCACAAAACACCTATCCACCGCAGAGGCAAAAAACTTTTACTGAGTTGGGGGAAACTTATACTGCCTTGTTCCACAAATTGAGGTAGTTGGGTTTATTAAATCCTGTTGAGCCTAGATTGCCAAATCCCTTACCCCCAAAATATGGATCACTCGGTAAGATGTGAATATTGTTCGGGAGCTCCCAGACATGATACCGAGAAATGTTGGAGGCTGAAACATGTGATACAAGATCTTATTGATACCAACAAGATCGAGGTACAGGCACCAGAGACACCCAACATTAACCAGAACCCATTGCCAAAGCACCCCGAAGCCCACATAATCGAGCTTGTGCACGAAGGAAGGGAGCCGAAGAAACCCTCACAGACAGTGATGATAATCCGTGCCACTCCGAAAGAAAAATCGATCGATGAGGAAGCAGGGGTACAGTTGAAAGGGGAGGATGTCAAGCCAATGGTAATAACGGGAGCATCATCTGCACCCGTGGTTGTTGTGAAGGGGGTCTGCAGGGAACCGGTCATCATAAAGCCAGTAGTCCAAACACCAATGATTGATAGCAAGGCCATGCCTTGGAAGTACGAGAAGGCAGTGGTGATGTACAAGGGACAACAAGTGGAGGAGGATAGTTGTGAGGCGCAGGGACTGACTCGATCAGGACAGTGTTTTGCTCCGGCGGAGTTGAGAAGACCCAATCCAACTGCAACAAAGAAACCTGTGTCAGAAGAAGAAGCTGAGGAATTCTTGAAGAAGATGAAATTGCAGGATTACTCCGTGGTCGAACAGTTGAAGAAAACACCGGCCCAGATCTCGCTGCTATCATTACTAATCCATTCGGATGAACATCGTCGGGCCCTGATGAAGATACTGAATGAAGCTCATGTGCCCAACGAGATTTCTGTAAATCACCTGGAAACGATTGCCAACAAAATTTTCGAGGTGAACAAGGCAACATTTTCAGATGATGATCTGCCAGTGGAGGGCACGGAGCATAATAAAGCTCTATACCTAACTGTCAAATGTGAAGATTCGGCAGTTACTCGGGCATTGGTGGATAACAGCTCAAGTGCCAATATTTGTCCATTATCCATCCTGAACCAGTTGAAGATCGACCACGGAAGAATCCAGAAGAATAGCATTTGCGTCCGAGGATTTGACGGAAATGGAACAGCCACCGTGGGAGATATTGTACTTGAGTTGACCATCGGTCCAGTCCAGTTTACCATGGAATTCCAGGTATTAGATGCTGCGATATCTTATAAGCCAAAGTAGTTCCATCCACCTTGCATCAGATGGTCAAGTTCGAGTGGGATAGACAAGAGGTCGTGTTGCACGGCAAGGACACTGCGTGCACCATGGGAGGCGCCATTGTACCCTTCATAGAGACCAATGATGACAAAGGTCCCTGGGTCTACCAGATTTTCGATGCAGTATCGGCAAACAAGATCCCCGAGGGTGAAATCATTCAGCACCCTAGGGTAGCTTCCGCAACGGTCATGATGGTTTCAGAAATGCTGGGTAATGGGTTTGTGCCAGGAAATGGCTTAGGAGCTGAGCTTCAGGGAATTGTTCAACTTGTTTCCTTGCCCAAGAATTTGGAGACCTTTGGGTTGGGGTTCAAACAGACTGCGGCAGATGTAAAGCGAGCGCGGAAAATGAAGAAGAAAGTTTGGTTTCTTCCCAAACCTGTGCCACGTCTCTCAAGATCTTTTGTTAGAGCAAGCGCCAAGGGGTCACCAGTCCCGAAAATTCTTGGGCCATTGATTGGGATTGACGGGGATCTGAATCAGAGCTTCGAAAGATTGTTCGCTGATGTCAATATGGTAGAAGTCGAAGAGGGTTCCAGTGGAACAGACATACAATTTATGGGGCCTGAGGCCAAAACCAACAATTGGACGGTTACTCCTCTTCCTACTCGGGGAGAGTCCTGGTAGTAGGCTTTGATTTTTGCTTTCTTGTTTTACGGATTATTCAGGGTGTAATCCAAATCTCATTTTGTCTTGTAAAAGTGTGAACCCTGTTATCCCGCATTTTTAATAAAATTCTTTTCTTGTCTCATTTTAATTTTGTTTTATTCTTTTCTCTTTCTGAACAATTCTCTTTTTACTGGTTCTAATGATATGGTATGCACGACGGATCTTTGACCTAGTCTAATAAATCAATCTGACTCTGATTTAATGATACAAGAGATCGATTGTGACGATGAGTCTGAATATGATGAGGATAAAGACTTCGAAGAAATAAACCGAGAACTATGCCAATTTGAAGAGAAACCCAAGCCTAATCTGAATGACACCGAGGCTGTAAATCTAGGGGATGCAGATAATGTCCGAGAAACCAAAATCAGCATCCACATGGAGCCTGGCATCAGGGAAGAATTAATCAAAGCACTCATTGAGTTTAAAGATGTTTTTGCATGGTCGTATGATGACATGCCGGGTTTAAGCACCAAGCTAGTGGTTCACAAATTGCCCACTGACCCGGCATGCCTTCCCGTCAAGCAGAAACTGAGGAAGTTCAAGACAAATATGAGTGTGAAGATTAAAGAAGAAGTAACCAAGCAGCTGCAAGCCAAGGTTATTCGGGTCACTTGATATCCTGATTGGTTGGCTAATGTGGTGCCAGTACCAAAGAAAGATGGGAAGATCAGGGTATGCGTCGACTACCGCAATCTGAACAGGTCAAGCCCAAAAGATAACTTTCCATTGCCCAATATCCATATCTTGATCGACAATTGCGCCGGACGAGAAATCGGCTCCTTTGTGGATTGCTACGCTGGGTATCATCAGATTCTGATGGATGAAGAAGATGCAGAGAAAACAGCTTTCATTACGCCATGGGGGACTTATTGCTATCGCGTAATGCCATTCGGTTTGAAGAACACTAGGGCAACGTACATGAGAGCAATGACTACTGTGTTCCATGATATGATACACAAAGAGATCAAAGTGTACGTAGATGATGTGATCATCAAATCCAAGCGTCAGGAAGACCACGTAGCAGACCTTAGGAAGTTTTTCCAAAGACTTCGAAGGTACGACATTAAGCTCAACCCAGCCAAATATGCATTTGGTGTTCCATCTGGAAAGCTGTTGGGGTTCATCGTTAGTCGGCGAGGCATTGAGTTGGATCTGTCAAAGATCAAATCCATCCAGGAATTGCCGCCACCGAGGAACAAAACAGAAGTAATGATTCTGTTGGGAAGGTTGAACTATATCAGCAGATTCATCGCTCAGCTCACAACGACTTGTGAACCCATCTTTCGATTGCTGAGGAAAGATGCCGCGATAGAATGGACGGCAGAATGTCAGGAGGCATTTGACCAGATCAAAGGATATTTATCCAATCCACCTGTGTTGGTTCCACCTGAGTCGGGGAGGCCATTAATCCTTTATCTAACGGTCCTGGATCATTCGTTTGGTTGCGTGTTGGGTCAACACGACATCACATGAAGAAAAGAGCAAGCCATCTATTATCTCAGCAAGAAGTTTACAGTCTATGAGAATAAGTACACTCAACTTGAGAAGACATGTTGTGCTCTAACTTGGGTAGCACAGAAGTTTAAGCATTATCTGTCGTCACATACTACTTACCTTATTTCACGCCTGGATCCATTAAAGTATATTTTCCAGAAGCCTATGCCCACAGGAAGATTGGCAAAATGGCAGATATTACTCACAGAGTTTGACATTGTCTATGTGACGAGGACGGCCGTGAAAGCCTAAGCATTGGCCGATCACTTGGCTGAGAATCCTATTGATGAAAAATACGAGCCTTTGAGGACGTATTTTCCAGATGAAGAAGTGATACATATAGAGGAGTTAGAACTGACTGAGGAACCAGGGTGGAAGCTTTTCTTCGATGGGGCTGCGAATGCGAAAGGAGTTGGAATAGGAGCGGTACTTATTTCTGAAACAGGACATCACTATCCTGTTACAGCTCAGCTACGTTTCTATTGTACCAACAACATGGCTGAATATGAGGCATGCATTTTGGGCCTACGATTGGCTGCAGACATGGATGTTCAGGACGTCTTGGTCTTGGGAGACTCAGACCTCCTAGTACATCAGATCCAGGGTGAATGGGAAACACGGGATTTAAAGCTTATACCATATCGACAATGTTTGCACGATCTGAGCAAGCGATTTCGATTAGTGGAGTTCAGACACATCCCGAGAGTTCACAATGAGGTTGCCGACGCTTTGGCCACTTTAGCATCGATGTTGCACCATCCAGACAAAATCCATGTTGACCCGTTGTATATTCAGGTTCGTGATCAGCATGCCTACTGCAACATGATAAAAGAAGAAATGGATGGCGAGCCATGGTTTTATGATATCAAGGAATACCTCAGTATGGGGATATACCCGGAGCAGGCAACCGGAAATCAAAAGAGAGCCATTCGACGACTGGCAAATGGATTTTTCCTCAGTGGAGGAATGTTGTACAAAAGAACCCCAGATCTGGGATTGCTGAGATGTATTGACGCAGGTCAAGCCACGATAGTGATGACAGAGGTACATGCTGGAGTCTATGGGTCCCATATGAGCGGATATGTGTTGGCAAAGAAGATTCTGCGAGCGGGATATTATTGGCTCACTATGGAGCATGATTGTATCAGTTTCGTACGAGAATGCTATCAGTGTCAGATACACGGAGATCTGATTCATTCTCCACCAACGGAATTGCACACAATGTCAGCACCATGGCCATTTGTGGCATGGGGCATGGATGTCATTGGGCCTATCGAGCCGGCAGCTTCGAACGGTCACAGGTTCATTCTGGTAGCCATCGATTATTTCACTAAGTGGGTTGAAGCCAAAACTTTCAAGTCAGTAACCAAGAAGGCAGTGTTGGATTTTGTCCATTCCCATATCATCTGTAGATTTGGGATCCCAAAAATAATAATCACGGACAATGGTGCTAATCTTAACAGCAACTTGATGAGAGAAGTATGTGAACAGTTTAAGATTACACACCGTAATTCCACCCCGTATCGGCCCAAGGCGAATGGAGCGGTTGAGGCAGCCAACAAAAACATAAAGAAGATATTGAGGAAAATGGTTGAAGGATCCAGACAATGGCATGAAAAGCTACCATTTGCATTGTTGGGATACCGCACTACTGTTCGTACTTCAATAGGAGCGACTCCTTATTTGTTGATATACGGAACTGAAGCAGTAATACCAACAGAAGTTGAAATTCCATCCCTTCGAATTGTCGCTGAGGCCGGGATTGATGATGATGAATGGGTCAAAGCCCGACTGGAGCAGTTGAGTTTAATTGATGAAAAAAGATTGGCAGCAGTAAGCCATGGCCAGTTATATCAGAAGAGAATGGCAAGAGCATACAATAAGAAGGTGCGCCCCAGGAAATTTGAAATAGGGCAGCAAGTATTGAAACGAATCCTCCCACATCAGATTGAGGCAAAAGGCAAGTTCGCCCCGAATTGGCAAGGGCCGTATATTGTGACCAGAGTATTATCCAACGACGCTTTACGTCTGACAGATGTCGAAGGAAGATGCGTCGACATGGCTATCAATTCTGATGCAGTCAAAAGATATTATGTGTAATTTCATTTGTTGTTTATTTGTTTGTTTGTACTTAGTGCTTATCGGATAATGAAATGACGGAGGCAATTCTTTCTTCTATCCAAACACTTTTAACCTTTGCTTTACCCCTTTGTGCCTTACTTATTCTTTCATACCCCTCTCTTGGAATCGTTAATGAAAACGAAAAATGAAAAAAAAAAGAGAAAAGAAGGAAAATATTAACAAAAACAAAAAAGGGAAGGTCGCAAGAAAAACAATGGAATCAAGTGAACTACGTTCGACCTGATTCCTCAAAGAGGATACGTAGGAGCCTCACGGCTCGGTCATAATGTAACAAAAAATCAAAAATTCCCCAAGCAAAAAAACTGGGGTAGAAGTTATGTTTTTAAATTTTGAAAAAAAAAGAGTTTGATTCCAAGAGTTGTAATGTTTTACCTATCAAAGCTATTTTGAATTTTATATCCTTTTCTTTTAAAACCCATATTGATATCCAAAAAAGACCTCCCGATCAGTATCCGAGGGGTACCAAGACAGGCAAAGGAAAGCCGAGAATAACACGCCGGTCACCGACTAAATAAGGATCATGAGCTGAAAGAATTGATAGCCATAAGAATTCCCAGCAGAGAGTATCTTACCAGCAACACTCCAATCCCCAGCTGAGAGAAACAAAATGAGAGAGTCTTATCGGTGAAAACTGTCACAGGCACCATAAGGCGATGTAAGCTGAGAGAAGCAAAATGAGAGAGTCTTTGTAAGCACGTGATTTTTGACCCTCCCCGAGGATTTCACATTTTTTAGCGTGAATATGTGAAATTGGGTCTAGTATAGCTATTTTAACTATTTTTACTTTATTTCGTTGTAAAAAGAAAAATTTCAAAATATATAAAAAATATATATAAATTTTAGTTTATGTATCCCTCATAAACTTGAAAAAATCAAAAAATGCACTTTATTTTTTACTTTATATAATTTCGAAAATTACAAAAAATAAAACAAAATAGAGTTCTATTAAGGTTTTATAGTCATTATAATTTTGAAAAATACAAAAAAATATTACTTCATATTTTTGTCTTTATTAAAGAACGAAAATTACAAAAAAAGTATAGTTTTATTAATATTCTATAGTCATTTTAACTTTGAAAAATACAAAAAAAAATTACTTCATATTTTATCTTAATATTTAAAAAACGAAAATTACAAATAGTTTTATTAATATTTTGTAGCTATTTTAAACCTTGAAAAATATTTAAAAAGATATAGTTTTGTTTAAATACTAGTATTATTTTTGGTAGTTATTTTGCTTACATAGGACTAGTTAAGCAACGTGTTCCTATTTCTCGGGTCCGGGCAAAAGAATAATATTCGGGTTCAAACTACCCGGTTTTAGGCCTAATTTTCGGACCTAGCCCATAATAAACCGTGTCCAGGACACATGGGGAACCCCACCACGCGTGGGGGACATATGCCTTGAACCCCACCACGTGTGGGCTCATTTTTCTGGGCAAAACCCAGCACAAAACACGGAAAAGGCAAAAGGAACGGGGGGGACTTTTGGAAATTTTTGGAAGGGGAACGACTACTGTTCACGCTTCTTCTTCAACAAGAAGAAGAAGCAAAAACCCTAAAAAGAAAAAACCCAGGAGGACCCTTCCTCCTCGCAGCGTCCAAACCAAAAGACCTCTCCGTTCACCTCCCCGTCACCACCAAACAGACCCCAAAACCACCGTCAACCTCCCAGCTGCCCGTCAACAAACCACCATTCCCTCCGTCACCCTCACAACGAAAAGCTCACCGGCAACCCCGTCCTCCTCCTGTCCAAACAACTACCTCCATCGACACGTCCGAGCTCACTCCTCCTCAACCCGTCACCTTCCCCGGCAGCCCCACCATCGTCAACCTCCAGACCAGTCCATCACCAACACCCCTACTGCCCAAAACCACCATGAACGACCACTAAGCTCCTTCATCCCTTCCGGCACCCCCACGCACCAGCCCCCTCGCCGGATCATCACCAAACGTAAGCCCCAACCCTAACCCAAAACCACCACGAAAACCACCAGTCCATCACCTTCCCCTAGCTGACCCCTCGTCGTCAACCACCACTCCCCCATCGTCGGAGCTCCAGCTCCAGTCCGCCACCTTCCCATCGCCAAACAACCCAGCTCAGCACCACCACCAAACGCCACTGCCCAGACGACCCCTAGCAACCCCGGCGACCAACCTGTAATACCACGCCAAGGCGACCATCCAGTCGCACCCCCACGTTCAAACGGTTGCCTGCAAACGTCCAGCCATGAACAACCTTTCCTCCTTGCCATGACTGACCAAGAAAACACACATACGCACAAGCTGAAACCTAACGAAAACGTTCAACAAAACAGCCCAGAAGTTCTGTCCGGGATGAGTTCCGTCGAGGTCGACTTCGGTTCGTCGAGGTCTGGTACGCCGAGGTTGTTGCTGTCCATTTTGGCGAGGTCGAGATGTTGAAACTCGACGTTGCTGTTAAACGTGAGTATTCATGTTATTTTTGTCTCGGTGTGTTCTTTGCTTCCATGTCTTGTTTCGATGAATTTGAGTTAGTAGTAGTACCTTTGCCGTATTGTGAAGTTCATCTCGTCATGTTAGTTTATCGTTGTTTGTTAATGTTATGTTCTGTTGTTATTTTTATATTTTTGTTTATCACTAATTGTTAGACGTTTGCCATTTATTGTTAGATTAGTAGCTTATATTTCATTAAACTAGATTTAGAGGGAAAAGAATGATAGTTTATAAATAGCGTCAAATTAGTAATTTGTGGCAATATTGTTGGTTTGCATGTAATTAGATTAAAGGAACCGGGGGTGCATCTCATGTGACCCGGCTCCAATTCGGAACATAGTTAAATGGAACTTGTCGTGAACCACTAGTGCGTTGCGTACATCATGGCTTGCAATATATTTTAATAACTTTGAATTAACTCTTTAAATAAATAAAGTAAAAATGTAGTAACCTTAAGTTTACCTCTTCTTTTAAAGAAAAAAAATATGTAAAAAAATAAATAAATTAATAAAAATGAGACGAGCCTCGAAAAATGCACAAGCTGTGGGGCCCTCTAAATGTATATATTAAATAATTAGAATTCGGGACGAGCCGTTTAGCGAATTTTACGGCCTTCCCCAAAATAACAATGCGCTAGTCGCTTTAGGCGCGCCTTTAATAATGTTATCTCCCTAAACTCGGGTGCACATTTATGTGACCCAAATCCAAATCTCAACGGAGTCGGAATATGTCTCTAGTCACGGGCGCATCGATTGTGGCGTGGCCCGAGATGCATTTCCATGACGTTGCAAATTCCTTTTAAAAAATAAGAATGAGATGAGCCTCGCCGAATAAAAATACAAATTGCGGAGCCCTCAGTAAATACTTGTTTTAAAATTACTTTGAATTCAGGAGGTCCGTTTAGCAAATTTCACGGCCTTCCCAAAAAAATAACACGATAGTCTCTTTAGGCGCGCGTTTAATAATCTACTTTCTTAAACTCGGGTGTGTATTTCATGCGACCCAAATCCAAATCCTAAAACATCAAATAAAATATGTTTCGGATTGTGGGAGCATTTCATGTGACACAGTCCAAAGATATGTTTTAAGCGATGTTCACATTCCTAAAAAAAAAATAATGATAATAAAGCAGTAAAAGATAAATTTGCACATAAGTTCATATTGTATTAAAAATCAGATAAATAAGCCAAATATAACAGTTGAGCGACCGTGCTAGAACCACGGAACTCGGGAATGCCTA
The DNA here is from genome assembly GCF_000715075.1 of Nicotiana tabacum. Classification (NCBI taxonomy): domain Eukaryota; kingdom Viridiplantae; phylum Streptophyta; class Magnoliopsida; order Solanales; family Solanaceae; genus Nicotiana; species Nicotiana tabacum. Next base: position 8,280,414 of record NC_134090.1, read on the forward strand.
ACACCTTCTCCCGGGTTAACAGAATTCCTTATCCGGATTTCTGGTATGCAGACTATAATATAGAGTCATTCTTTTCCTCGATTCGGGATTAAAATTGGTGACTTGGGACACCCTAAATCTCCCAAGTGGCGACTCTGAAATAAATAAACCAATCCCGTTTCGATTGTCCTTTAATTGGAAAAAACTCCCTCGCGCCCATCGGGTGCGGAAAAAGGAGGTGCGACAGCTCTGGCGACTCTGCTGGGGACGATAGACCCAGAACCACTGGTTCAGGGTTAGAAATTCGAGCTTAGATAAATTGTTATATTTGGTTTTATCTGATTTTTACATGTTTGAGCCTATTGTGCTAAATGCTGCTTTTACCGCTTTGATATTATTTGAACTGTATATAAACTGTGCCGAAACCCTCTCTCTTCTTACCTCCGGGGAGAAGCTCGCTGGTCGAGGCTCCCTATTCTGTTAGTGTCAATACCCGAAATAAGAAAGAGGACGGATAAGTTACGAAGCCGGACGGCCTTTTGGTTCCCGGTAAGTTGCCCCCTCCTCGACTCGAGTTGTCCGCTCGGGTACACTGTCTAGAACACCGACCCAGGTTTTTGAACCTAGCATAACAAAGCCACATGCCGGATCCCTAGTAGGAACGTTTATTTGCATCATGTGCATTTGACTTAGGGGACTCAACATAGGGGTTGGGTCCATCTAGGACAAGCAACCTGAAAATAATAGACCATCTTTCGGCATCCTATGTGCTACATGTTGTATTTAGTCAAGGGCGAATGGGTCATTTGATCATTTCCAGCATGGTGTTATTTTAATCAAAGCATGGGGAACATTTGTGGAATCCAAGAAGCCTTGGAATTCCCTATGTCCCCCACGCTTGCTTTTGGGAAAGCACATGGGGAACATTTGTGGAATCCAAGAAGTCTTGGAATTCCCACTATGTCCCCCACGCTTCATATGTTGGGAAAAGCGCATGGGGAGCATTTGCAGAATCCAAGAAGTCTTGGAAATCGTTATGTCTCCCATGCCACATTTTTGAAAGAAATAATAAATATAAAAAAATAAAATTACAAATAAAACAAAGCATGAAAATTCAAAAAGATTTTGTATGTTTTCATTATTTTCCACAGATTAAAAAAAATCGTGAAAAAGAGGAGAAAAATGACAGTGTAGAGATATAACTACTTATTTTTAAAGAAAAAATCAATGTCCGAGTAGTATCGAAACTCTGCCGAAATTTTGAGAAAATAAAAACTGAATGTCTTATTAGTTAGTTATAATTAAAAGCAAAGGAAAAATAGAGGAAAAATCATCATTGTTCTGTCTTGTTTTTTAAAAAAATATAGAAAAGAAAATAGTTTGTTTTGCCATAAAAATGAAAATAAAAAAAAAGGTTTTGTTTTAAAATGGGTTTTTATTTATTTATCTGTTTATGAAAATGTCAAAATAAAAATAAAAATAATAAAATAAAAAGAGTTGGGCGTTGAAAGTAGTTTTACTATTTGTTGCAAATATATATATATATATATAAAATCCAAAAAGTTTTTCTTTATTTCCAAAATATGTATATATATATCTTTATCTGTTGCAAGAACATTTATCTTACCAAAAGTTTTTAGAATCCCAATTTTCAAAACAAATAATCCAAAAATATTTTCCATTATTGACTTCTTTAGAAAGTCTTTCTAGTTGTTCCTTTAAAAAATAAAATAAAAAAAAATAAAAATAAAAAAATATATATATAATATAAGGTAAAGGTAAAATTCCGAAAAATATTTTTTTTCTTTTCTTTAGAATAAAAAAAAACGAAAATAGAAAAAATATTAGCCTTTCTTTTAAAAAGAAAATCAATCAAAAAATAATATTTCCTCGCTTCTTTTAAAGTAGTTCTTTTAAACGAAAATTCAAAAAAAGGTTAGTTCATCTGCTTATTATTATTTGCCTACTTATTCTTATTTGCCCGAACTACGCGGGTTTGATTCTCACCGGATGTGAGATACGTAGGCAACCCTCATCGGGTCCAATCCCACCCTTTGCTAAAATAACCAAAAACAAATAAATAAAAACATATCAAAATTTTAATTTTTGTCATAAATAAGTCGGGTGATGCTGTTTTGTCAAAAATAGCCGAATGTTCCCGAAAGGGACGCCGGAAGGCTGACTTTGCACAAGCGGCCACTTTTGGGTCATGTTTAAGGTTTGGTCCAGTGGACCCACACAGCCTTAAAAATCTTCGTCCCCGAGACGTTGAAAGGCCGTGTTTGCAATATTGAGTTTTCTATTTTTGAAAAATGATAAAAAGAGTCATAAATAAATCAGGTGATGTTGTTTGTTATAAATAGCCGAATGTTCCCGAAAGGGACGCCGGAAGGCTGACTTTGCATAAACAGCCACCTTTTGGGGTCATGTTTAGGAGTTTGGTCCAGTTGACCCGCACAGCCTTAAAAATCTTCGTCTCCGAGGCGCTGAAGGGCCGTGTTTGCAACACCAGGTTTTATTATAATCTGAAAAGAAAAAATACCGTTTGAATTTTGTCATAATAAGCCGAGCCAGCTTCGGCCGCGTCTTAAACCGTTCTTGCCGAAATAGCCTTAGAGTATCTTTCAGTTGTCGAAAGGTTATTTTCGTAAAATAACGGACAAGTTTGTAAAGTGTTATAAAATAACCCTCCCCGGCCTCAAAATTCATGCAAAATTTGAAAGGGGCCACATTTGCAAAAATAACCATTTGGTTGCATTTGTCGAACAGAGAAAGGGAGCTAGCCTTTTGTTTTTGAGTTTATAAATCTCTTGATTAGAATAATCTGGGTTGCTTGAGTTTCAAGTTTGTAGGTCATCTTCAAACCTTTGAAACTCAGTTTGTTCTAATATGAAAATGGAAAAATGTTTACTGTTGTTTATCTTTTATTGGGCCGAACTACGCAAGGTCTGATTCATGCGGGGTCATGATACGTAGGCAATCTCCATAAGATTCGACCATAACAAAAGGAAAAAGGTGGAAAAAGAAAAGGAAAAAGCAAATGAAAAAAAAAGCAAAAAAAAAAGAGAGAATGAAAAAGAAAAAAAAAAGAAAAATGAAAAAAGACAGAAAAATGAAAAAAAGAGACAAGAAAAACATCAAAAAGAGAAAAGAAAAAGATGTTGTTAATAATGAGGACCGACTGAGTCCATTCTAACCTGTTTGTTTCGCAAATAAAGTTAAGGTGGTTGGTTTGTGGTAAGCCGAACAATGACACTCAGAGTCCTTCACTTGCATCTCATGATACACACTCTGCGGGGATCAGGCCTGATGATAGAAGCATTCCAGTCCTATTGGGAACTTGTTGACTAAGGGTAATGATATTGAAGTTGGCAATGGTCTTGACAATACTAATGCAAAGCTCAGTGGCTAAGATGCCAAGTTTGATAAAGTGGGAGGACGCTCCGTTCCTTGGTTAGTAAGAGAGAAGCTTGTAGTGGCTTATTTTGTTGTAATTTCTGTTGTCCGGATTATTAAGGTTGTAATTTGGATTTTGTCTTGTGTCAAACCTTCTTATCTTTCCATTTTTGTCATAGCAGTTTGTTTAAATTTTGTCCAGTTTGTGTTAGGATTTTATTCTGGTTGTTTTTGTTTGTTTTATTATTCAAACCATTTCGCCGGTAGTCTAATACAAAGTCGGTCTTTTGTTAGTTCCAGTCGTCTTTTGTTTAATCCTTTTATCATTTCATTCAATGCCGATTCTAGGGACATGACATGCACACCCAGTTTGGGCCTAATCTTAAAAGTTAATCATAAAACCCTGGGAAGGTGATCAAAGCATTTAAAGGAAATAAGAGCGGTTTGAGATTATTTGGAGCCCGAGTCATGTGGAACTGGGGCAAGTTAAACACAAAGAAAACTGTTAAAGAAAGATTCGCCTAAATTGGCATGGGGGTCATTCATAATAATGAGAATGAGAGTGTCGCCCAACGGTGCTTTAGAAGTGACAAATGACCAAACAGATGTTGAATATAATTGTCAAGTCCAGTACCATCAGAAGAGACTACGAATTTAAGTTGTGTTGTTTGCACTTGGCATGTTTTGAAGACTGGAATGACGGAGGCATTTTGTTCTGCTACCCAAACACTTTATCCTTCGTTACCCTTTTTTGAGCCTTATTTATTTTCTTTCATACCCCTCGTTCGGAATTAGTAGCAACGAATAAAATATGCGAGCATGGCAGGTAAGAGAAAAGAAAGAAAAGAAAACAACAAAATGGAAAAAGAAGAATAAAAGGAAAAAGAGAGAAAGAAAAAAAAAACGACAAAAAGAAAGGAGAAAGAGAAAAGAAAAGAAAAGTGATAACAAAAAGAAAAAAAAAACAAAAGAAAATCAAATGAAAAAGAGGAATTGGGAACTACGTTTGACCTGATTCCTCAAAGAGGATACGTAGGCGCTTCACGGCTCGGTCATAGTTTTGAAAAATGAAAAAAAAAACAATTAAGATATCCCCAAGCAAGAAACTGGGGCAGAGGTTGCGGTTGTTGTAAATAAATCTAATTCCGAAGGTTGTAATTAATAACCCAAAATTAATGCATTTTTGAGCCTTTAATACCTTTTTTTTCTAGCCCTATCCAAAACCCACGTTACGGTCCAAAGAAAGACCTTCTGATCAGTCTTTAAAAAATGCCAAGTCGGACAAATGAAGAGTCTTACCGGCGAACATAACATTCTGTTCCACATCAGAAAGGACTCTAATCTCCAACAGAAAGGGTCATACCGGCAACACTCCAAATCCCCCCAGCTGGAGAGAGATATAAAACGAGAGAGTCTTATTGGTGAAAACCTTCACAGGCACCATAAGGCGATGAAAGCTGAGAGAAGAACCCAAAAATGAGAGAGACTTGATAGTGAAAACCCTTTGGGCACTACAAGTCGAATAAGATTGAGAATCAGAGGGGGAATCGCCAATTGAAGATCTTAAAAGATGATTGACGGCAGAGGATAGGCCACATACGCATGTCATGGCCATTAGAGTCGGTATCTGCGTTTGATAGATTTTTATTTATAGTTTCTTTTGTAAAAGAGTCATTCGTTTCCTTTGTCTTTCATTTTGTTTCTTTTATCTTTCTCCTTTCATAGAAAAATTCCCCAATAGAGTCTGTCGGGCCAGAACAAGTATGAAATGACTTCAAATATGCCATCAGCTTTTCAAGATGAGATCTGACTAGTACATCCAAATGGTATAGTCAGCAAGGAACAAGCGCGAGGCCAGTGTCAATAAAGATATCCCCAGCAAAAGGGAATTGACAAAAGGATTGACGAGCGTCAAGAGGGATATCCTTGCCAAAACCAAGGTTACAAACCTCAAAGACAAGGCCCGTGAACAAATCAAGGAGAGCAGTGAGCATGATTCGGCGAAATCCATACTAGACTAAAAGGTAAAGGAAATGGCATTGAGGCAGAAACGCATGCCACAAGGGATATTATCAAACTGGGGCAGAAAATTTTCCTTCCATTTAGAAAATTTTCTGGAAGTCAGGCACCCCCAGCTGATAACATTTTACCCCCCAACAGGTAAGTAAATCAAGGGAGGTAGTCTTTGAAGGAAGAAGCTATGCAAAAACAAAACAAAAACAAAAAAGGAATAAAAAAAAAGAAAAAAAGAATAATAATAAAAATGGGGAAGGTAGAAAAGGAAAATTCATCCCAATCCCCAGCAAGTATTCAAGGTAAGACATTTTCAAGTCTTAAAGATATTTTGGGTTCATCCGCCCTCGAATAGGATATTTTGGGTTCATCCGCCCTCAAATAGGATATGTCGGGTTCATCCGCCCTCAAATAGGATATTTTGGGTTCATCCGCCCTCAAATAGGATCTGTCGGGTTCATCCGCCCTCAAATAGGATATGTTGGGTTCATCCGCCCTCAAATAGGATCTGTCGGGTTCATCCGCCCTCAAATAGGATATGTTGGGTTCATCCGCCCTCAAATAGGATATGTTGGGTTCATCCGCCCTCAAATAGGATATGTTGGTTTCAGTCTTTACATTTCTTGACAGGCGCCCACCTGAATAACGAGAGGAATACATTTTCTGTCTTTTCATTTCTGTTCAAGGTCACCCACCAGTATAATGCGGGCGTATCATTTTTCATGTCTTTACCAGGCGCCCACCTGTATAACGAGAGGAATACTTTTATGTCTTAGTTTAAACAGGCGCCCACCTGAATAACGGGAGGAATACTTTTGGCTGTGCATTTCATATTCTAGGCACCCACCTGTATAACAAGGGAATACATTTTGTGTCTTTAACATTAGGCGCCCACCTGTATAATAAGGGAATACATTCCACGTCTTTACCCATAGGAGATGCATTTCCTCCTAGGTTTGTTTAGTTTTACCCATAGGAGATGCATTTCCTCCTAGGTTTGTTTAGTTTTACCCATAGGAGATGCATTTCCTCCTAGGTTTGTTTAGTTTCACCCATAGGAGACGCATTTCCTCCTAGGTTTGTTTAGTTTTACCCATAGGAGATGCATTTCCTCCTAGGTTTGTTTAGTTTCACCCATAGGAGACGCATTTCCTCCTAGGTTTGTTTAGTTTCACCCATAGGAGATGCATTTCCTCCTAGGTTTGTTTAGTTTTACCCATAGGAGATGCATTTCCTCCTAGGTTTGTTTCAGTTTCGCCCATAGGAGACGCATTTCCTCCTAGGTTTGTTTCAGTTTCACCCATAGGAGATGCATTTCCTCCTAAAATTCAGTTCTACCAATAGGAGACGCACTTCCTAAGTTTATTGCACCCAATAGGAGACGCACTTCCTAAGCATAGTTCACCAATAGGAGACGCACTTCCTAAAGTTTAGTTTCACCCAGTAGGAGACGCACTTCCTAAAAAACAGTTATCCCCAATAGGAGACGCACTTCCTAAGTTTATTGTACCCACAGGAGATGCACTTCCTCAAAGTTAAGTTTTACCCATAGGAGATGCATTTCCTCCTAAGTTGTTTAAAAAAAAAATGACCTAGTCTGATGAACCTTCTCCTAGGATCAAAATCTTAATCCGATGAATTTTTCTCCTAAGATAGAGTTCTAGTCTGACGAACCTTCTCCTAGGATCAAAATCTTAGTCTGATGAATCTTTCTCCTAAGATGCCAAAAAAAAACAAAAATGACCTAGTCTGACGAACCTTCTCCTAGGATCAAAATCTTAGTCTGATGAATCTTTCTCCTAAGATGCCAAAAAAAAAACAAAAAATGACCTAGTCTGATGAACCTTCTCCTAGGATCAAAATCTTAGTCCGATGAATTTTTCTCCTAAGATAGAGACCTAGTCTGACGAACCTTCTCCTAGGATCAAAATCTTAGTCTGATGAATTTTTCTCCTAAGATGCCAAAAAAAACAAAAATGACCTAGTCTGATGAACCTTCTCCTAGGATCAAAATCTTAGTCCGATGAATTTTTCTCCTAAGATAGAGACCTAGTCTGACGAACCTTCTCCTAGGATCAAAATCTTAGTCTGATGAATCTTTCTCCTAAGATGCAAAAAAAAAATGACCTAGTCTGATGAACCTTCTCCTAGGATCAAAATCTTAGTCCGATGAATTTTTCTCCTAAGATAGAGACCTAGTCTGACGAACCTTCTCCTAGGATCAAAATCTTAGTCTGATGAATCTTTCTCCTAAGATGCCAAAAAAAATGACCTAGTCTGATGAACCTTCTCCTAGGATCAAAATCTTAGTCCGATGAATTTTTCTCCTAAGATAGAGACCTAGTCTGACGAACCTTCTTCTAGGATCAAAATCTTAGTCTGATGAATCTTTCTCCTAAGATGCCAAAAAAAAAATGACCTAGTCTGATGAACTTTCTCCTAGGATCATAATCTTAGTCCGATGAATTTTTCTCCTAAGATAGAGACCTAGTCTGACGAACCTTCTCCTAGGATAAAAATCTTAGTCCGATGAATCTTTCTCCTAAGATGCTAAAAAAAAAACATTTTGAAGAAGAGTCATTTTCCTAAAACCAGGCACCCACCTGTATAACGAGAGGAATACATTTCAGTCTTTACTTTCAAGTGTTGAAATTGGGAGCCCGCCCATAATAACAGAGGAATACATTTCAGTCCTTACATTTCAAGCATTGAAGTTAGGCGCCCACCTGTATAACAAGGGAATACATCCTAATCTAGTGTTTAGTTCACTCTCAGCACTGCATCAGTAGTATCAGTGGGCTAAGATTTTGCTAACGACTCACAAACCTTCCCAGTGCAAACTGGGTTAGGAAATTTTGTTTGTTTGATTGTTTTGATTGTCAGGGACCCGCCTGTAGAACGGAGTTTGTGGTATGTCTAAGATCGAAGAAGTCAGGAGTCCGCCTGTCAAAGATCAAGCAGTGACCCACTGGAAAGCAGAAGGATTACAACAGAAATCCCCAGCATTCAATCCAAGTTAGAAGCTCGCCTCAAGAATGCGAGTCAACAGTCTGAGAGGGTCAACAAAAGCTAGTCACAAAAGAAAAAAAAGAAGAAGAAAAAAAAATGAATGAATCCGAAGCACGGAAGTGGAGAACGGATGAGATCTGCTCAAGAACTAGCGCCTACAACTAGCAAGTATCAAGATTCAAATCCAAAGTCTGTATGAAGCACCATTCAAGACTCAAGACCAAGTTTCAGAAGACTTGAAGATAGGAATCCTTGTAACAAGTAGCTGATAGGTTTAGTTAGTCTTTTTCAGTTTTCATTTTGTTGTAATGACAGGACCGCGGACCGGAACCTCAATGGAACGGCACCTCGATCGGCTCTTCACCTCGGTACACTTCACTATCTCTCTCATTCCCGAACTACACGTGGCCTGATTCCTGTATAACCAAGGATATGTAGGCAGCTCAGATACCAGGGCTCGGTCACATTCCCTCCCTTTCCTTCAGTGTAGTTCGTCCAAGTAATGGTCGGGTCAAAAACACGTCTAGTCGTTCTTTGTCGGAAAACTCTTCGTGTTTCCAGTCAAAGAGGGGCAGCTGTAAGCACGTGATTTTTGACCCTCCTCGAGAATTTTCACATTTTTAGCGTGAATATGTGAAATTGGGTCCAGTATAGCTATTTTAACTATTTTTACTTTATTTCGTTGCAAAAAAGAAAATCACAAAAAATATATATATAATTTTAGTTTATGTATTTCTCATAAACTTGAAAAATACAAAAAATTGTACTTTATTTTAGTACTTTATATAAATTCGAAAATTACAAAAAAAATATATAATTTTATTAATGTTTTGAAGTCGTTTTAATACAAAAAATATTATTTCATATTTTTGTCTTTATTAAAAAAACGAAAATTACAAAAAATAGTTTTATTAATATTTTTATAGTCATTTTAACTTTGAAAAATACAAAAAATATTGCTTCATATTTTATCTTAATATTTAAAAAAAACGAAAATTACAAAAATAGTTTATTAATATTTTGTAGCTATTTTAAATCTTGAAAAAATATTTAAAAAAGATATAGTTTTGTTTAAATACTAGTCTTATTTTTGGTAGTTATTTTACTTACATAGGACTAGTTAAGCAACGTGTTCCTATTTCTCGAGTCCGGGCAAAGGAATAATATTCGGGTTCAAACTACTCGGTTTTAGGCCTAATTTTCGGACCTAGCCCATAATAAACCGTGTCCAGGACACATGGGGAACCCCACCACGCGTGGGGGACATATGCCTCGAACCCCACCACGCGTGGGCTCATTTTTCTGGGCAAAACTCAGTGCAAAACACGGACAAAAGCATAAAAGGACAGGGGGGAATTGAAAAAGGGAGGATTTTTGAATTTTGAAGGGGAACGACTACTGTTCACGCTTCTTCTTCAAGAAGAAGAAGAAGCAAAAACCCTACAGCCCAACTCCTCATCGCCTTCCACCATCGTCAACCAAACCAGTGACCCCCGCCCCAACGCCTAAGCCCCAGACCCTTCCCTCGATCCAAAAACGCCATAACCAACAGCTCCCTCTCCATCCCGTCACCTTCCCCGGCACCCCCATGTCCGAAAACCATCCTCAACCCTAACCCAAAACCACCGTGAAACTCACCACTACTGTCGCGTCTCCAGCCATGGACGACTACCCCTCCTCCGTCTAGTTCCAACAAACCTGTCCGTCAGCTCCCTCCACCGCGTCTAGCCTCCGTCAAGCAGCGACTGCTGCTACGTTTCCATCGCGTCGTCGCCGCCCCCTCGCCGGAACTCGAGCAGCTGTTGCTGCGTTGCCAAGCTCTCCACCATGTCCGGCGACCATAACCCAAAACCAACCACTCTCTCACGTCCGAGCTCCAGCCATTAACCACTGCCCAAACGACCCTCCATAACATGTTTCCTCCTCATATCCGAACGACCCCTTCTGCTTATCTTCACGAACGTGCTTCGTCGAGAAAATCCAGCAGCAGCCGATATCTCGTGCGTTGATAGTTTTGGCCGAGCTCTCTGCCTTCCGTGAGGTCGTTTTGTTCGTCGAGGTCCGGTACGTCGAGGTTGGTCGTTGAGATCGCTGTAGGGGCGCGGTCCATGGCTCTATGCTTTTCTGTTTATTCAGGTTAGTAAGCCTCGATGTATTGGATTAAAGAAATTTTACGTTCAATGTTTGAAGTTGCAATATATCAATTGATATGATAATTTTATGCTTATGTTTCGTCGTATGCATTTTAGTTCATTTTTGTATTATGTTATTATTGTTTACTTGACGTCATTTGATTTAGTTGTATTAGTAGTCCTAAGACACAGTTTGACGTTGATTCGCTCGTCCCTTCATTGTCTTAGTTTGTTTGGACAAGATTAGTATTAGTACATATTGTTACTACGCCCGAAACACTCGTTCACTAAACTCATTTTGTTAATTTTTTTTGACAAGTTATGAGATTTTAGTTGTAAAAAGTCGTAAGGTTTAGTAATGTCAAAGGCGTAAAAATGGCATCCTTTTTTTTTTAAAAAAAAAATAAAAATAAAAAAAATAAAAAGGGTAAATAAAAACAAATAAATAAATAAACAAAAAAAAAAACGAGACTAGCTTCGCAAAAAAATAAAAATGTACAGATTGCGGAGCCTTCACAAAATATGTGTATTAAATACTTAGATTCTGGGACGGGCCGTTTAGCAAAGTCCGCGGCCCTACCAAAAATAATAATGCGCTAGTTGCTTTAGGCGCGCCTTTAATAACGTTATCTCCCTAAACTTGGGTGCACATTTATGTGACCCAAATCCAAATCTCAACGAAATCGAAATGTGCCTCTAATCACGGGTACATTGACTGTGACGTGGTATTAATGCATTTCCATGACGTTGCAAATTCCTTTTAAAAAATAAGCATGAGATGAGCCTCGCCGAATAACAACACAAATCGTGGGGCCCTCAGTAAATACTTGTTTAAAATTACTTAGAATTCAGGAGGGTCGTTTAGCGAATTTCACGGCCTCCGCAAAATAATAATGCGCTAGTTGCTTTAGGCGCGCCTTTAATAATTTAATTTTCTTAAACTCGGGTGTGCATTTCATGCGACCCAAATCCAAATCCTAAAACATCAAATAAAATATGTTTCGGATTGTGGGTGCATTTCATGTGACACAGTCCAAAGATATATTTTAAGCGATGTTCACATTCCTAAAAAATAATAATGATAATAAAGCGGTAAAAGATAAAATTTGCACATGGTTCATAATTGTATTAAAAATCAGATAAATAAGCCGAATATAACAGTTGAGCGACCGTGCTAGAACCACGGAACTCGGGAATGCCTAACACCTTCTCCCGGGTTAACAGAATTCCTTATCCGGATTTCTGGTACGCAGACTGTAATATAGAGTCATTCTTTTCCTCGATTCGGGATTAAATTTGGTGACTTGGGACACCCTAAATCTCCCAAGTGGCGACTCTGAAATAAATAAACAAATCCCGTTTCGATTGTCCTTTAATTGGAAAAAACTCCCCTTGCACCCCTCGCGGGTACGTAAAAATGAGGTGTGACAGTCTTATCGGTGAAAACCTTCACAGGCACCATAAGACGACGAGAGCTGTGAGAAATGAGAGAGTCTTATTAATGAAAACCCCTCAAAGGGCACTATGAGGCGACAAAGTATATTGGCGGAAAGGATCCGCATTTTGCAAAGAAGTGGTCACCTATTTATCCCCAGCAAGTGAAGACATCAGAAAGATTGATCGACACAAATATACTGGGTTGATTAATCCGGAATGCACAACATGATCGTTGGAATCGGTTGTACCACCCAGATAAGTTCATTTTTTTTTTCTTTCCCCCATCATTTGTACAAAAAGATTTTCTCTTTTCTTTTCTTTTTTTAAAAAGACTTTTTCCAGAAATTTATTTTTGAGAAAGGTCTTTCAAAGCTTACTACCAGTTGCCAAAATGGTACAACGTAAAATGTGAAAAGGGCAGGCCAGAGACAAGGCAATAAGACAAAAGACGTTGGTTGTCAGGCCGAATGATATTGGCCTAAAATGGCAAGGAAAGGACGGGGAAGAACCGAAAGAAAAACAAACAAACAAACAAACAAACAAACATGTGGAGGAAATAGTGGGCCAAGTTCCAAAACGATCCCCAGCAGGACTCCGACCGAATATCGACCAAGTTCCGAGGTGGTCGGACAACACAGAATGGGAAGGGAAGAAAGGAAAATCCATCTTCAGCAAAGTAACCCCCAACAATTTTTGAGATACAAAATGGGGAAGGGATAAATGGAAAAACCATCCCCAGCAGAATGTTATCCCCAGCGAATAACATCATCCCCAACAAGTTTTGGGAACACCGAACAGGAATAAGGGAAAGGGAACAATCATCCCCATCAGGAGTGACATGACCACTCGCCATATTTCAAGAAAAAAAAACTAACTAAATTTTCTTTGATTTGAACAGGAAAATAAAGTGTTGACGATGGCCTAAAGACACGCCATAAGAAAGATCGCCAGAATTAGGGCAGAAAATTTTCTGCCACAAGTGAAAATTTTCTCAGAGAATCGAGGAAACAAATTCAAATTATTCTTTACCAATTAGGCGCCCACCTGTATAACAAGGGAATACATTTTTTGTCTTTTTATTTCATGTTCTAGGTCGCCCACCAGTATAATGCGGGTATGCATTTATGTTTTCATGTCATGTTCTAGGTCGCCCACCAGTATAATGCGGGTATACATTTCTGTTTTTATTTCATGTTCTAGGTCGCCCACCAGTAGAATGCGGGTATACATTTATGTTTTTATTTCATGTTCTAGGCGCCCACCAGTATAATGTGGGAATACATTTATGTCTTTTCATTTCTGTTCTAGGTCGCCCACCAGTATAATGCGGGTATACTTGAGGACCCTTTAATGGTGGAATGACCTAGGCAAGGAAGGGCAAGACAAAGTAAAGAAGTATCTGAAAGATCTCCCAGAATACATTTCTGTCTTTTCATTGCAGTATAGCACGTTTGAGGACGAACGTATGTTTAAGTGGGAGAGAATGTAAAGATCCGTCGGGTCGTTTTGAGCTCTAGCGCATCATTCAGTAGTTTAAGGCCATGAGCAGCTTCACTTCAGGTATTATGACTTATGCGCATAGTCAGAATTGAATTCCGGGAAATTCGGAGTTGCTTTGGAAAGAGAATTCTCATTTCGAAAGCTTTAAGTTGAAAGAATTGACTAAGGTTGGATTTTTGAGTAAACGACCTCAGAATTGGAATTCGAAGGTTCCAACAGGTTCATATGATGATTTCAAACTTATGCGTATATCTTAACTGGGTTTTGGAAGACCCGGGAACGTTTTGACGCCTATTGTGGAAGTTAGCATTTTTGGAAGAATCTAATAAGTTTGGATTGAAGTGCATTTCAGGGTTAACAATGTCCGTTTGAGATTCCGAGTTTGGGAATAGCTCCGTCTGGTGATTCTAGAATTGGGAGCGTGATCGGAAGTGAATTCGGAGGTCCGTAGGTCATTTGGCTAAAAATAGAAATTTAAAGGTTTATGCGAAGTTTGACCGGAAGTGGACTTTTTGATATCGGGGTCGAATTTCGATTTTGAAAGTTGGAGTAGGTCCGTAATGTCGAAAATGACTTGTGTGCAAAATTTGAGGTCAATCGGACGTGATTTGATATGTTTTGGCATCGAATGAAAAAGTTTGAAATTCTAAAGTTCATTAAGCTTGGATTGGAGGTCGATTCATGATTTTAGCACTGTTGGATATGATTTGAGGCCTCGAGCAAGTCCGTAATGTGTCTTGGGACTAGTTGGTATGATTGGTTGGGAACCCGGGGGCCTCGGGTGGATTCCGGGTGGTTAACGGATCGAAAATGGAATGTTGGAAATGGCTGAAGTTGCTAGTTGCTGGTGTAACCGGACCTGCGAGACTAGGGCCGAAGGTGCGGAGCCGCAGAAGCGGCTTTTGTGCCGCAGAAGCGGAAATGGACGGCTAGGCTGGGACCGCAGATGCGGTCATTTTGCCGCAGATGCGGGACCACATCTGCAGAGGAGAGGGTGCAGAAGCAAAATGGGCTGGGAGCCCTAGACTGTAGAAGCGGCGCTTGGTTTGCACCTGCGAGACCGCAGGTACGAAAACGCTAGAGGTAGTGAGGTTCTTTTAAATCGGGGGTTGGGTTCAATTCAACCCCATTTCTTCCATTGGAGCCGATTTTGGAACAACTTTAAGGTGCCATTTTCACCACCAAGCATGAGGTAAGTAATTTATGCTAGTTTTTAGTTAAATACATGCTTATATACGGATTTGGACATGGAAATTGGTAGAAACTTGGGGTTTGAGGGGAAACCTAGAAAATTGATATTCTTGGAATTTGACCACGATTTTGGGTATAAAATTAGGAGAAAATCATATATTTGAGTTCGTGCGTTCATGGGTATACTTTATCTTCGAAATTTTTTGGAACCAGGCACATGGGCCCAAGGGCAATTTTGTCAACTTTTCGATCGGAGTTAGGAATTGTTATAAATTGGATTGTAATGAGTAATTGAACATATATTAATGAATTTGTATAATTATTGGCTAGCTTTAAAGCATTGTGCATCAATTCGAGTCTTCGGAAGAGCATGGAATGCCGGTTATGGGTCTTCGAAGCGAGGTGAGTCTCATTTCTAACCTTGTAAGAGGGAATTGTCCCCATAGGTGAGTTAATTGGTTATGTGCTCCTATTTGTGGGGGCTACATATGCACGAGGAGGCGAGAGTCCGTGTGTAGCTACTATTATGCTATTGTCCAGGTAGTCTAGGAACCAAAAACATGTTGTACTTGGAAATATTTGAGATCTTATTGACAGTTTGAATTGCTTAAATTCTATCGAATTGGTAAATGAATTTCTAAAAGGATTAAATTTCATTTTTTTCTTAAATCATTAGAAAGGGAGAATTTGGATTTTTCTTGGATAGTTGCTTACTAATGAAGCCTTGATTAACTGTTTAAATATGTGATTCTATGTGTACCTGCGTCGCATGTATGATTCGCGAGCAGGGTGTTTGTTTATTTTATGTTGACCACGTCGCATGGATGATTCGCGAGCAAGGTAATAGATGCATCTATGGTTCGCACCGTTCGACCCTCGGCAGTGCACATTTTACATTTCTGTTGGATCGGACCGTACGACCTCGACAGCGTTTGCGCATGCTGGTATTGCTTGCCTTGAAGCTTATTGATATTGATATTTGCCCTCCTAGCCTTGAGATAATTTAAAATTAATAGATTATGAATCCGGAAACTTTTAATATAAAAAGGAACTTTTACCTGTTCGGGACTTATTTGAAATTTCTGTCGTTCTTAATAAAGCCATGATTATTCGCATTAATAATATATTACTATTGGACCACTAGTAAATGTCGAAGTCAACCTCTCGTCTCTACTTCTTCGAGATTAGACGGGATCCTCATTGGGTACACGTTGTTTTCGTACTCATACTACACTTGCTGTTCATTTTTGTTGCACAGGTTCATGTGTGGCTAGTGGCAGACTCAGGTGAGTTGCATTTATCGAGACGACCGTAACCAGCAGTCTCCTTTAGAGTATTGTACTATATTTTTATTTCTGTCCACTTGTATTCCGGACAGTTACTGTATTTTATTTCATTCCTAGTAAATGCTCATGCACTTGTGACACCGGGTTCTGGGATGATTATGGGGTATCTTGTATTAACTTCTTAACATTTATATTTGATTTGAAACGATTATCTTTTACTGGTAAAATTGAAGGAAAATCATAGTTTTCAAAATTATTAAAACGAGAATTTAATTAAGTATCTTGGTTGGATTGTCTGACAGCGGTGTCCGGCGCCATCAAGACCTTTAGGGAATTTTGGATCGTGACAATTAACTCCACGTCAATTAATAATGAACTTTAACAAAACAAGATTACAACAACTAAACTCAAAATATTCAGTACCAAACTAAAGTCCGATTATAATTAGTGTACAACATTCACTTTTAAACTCCTTTCTTGCAAAATTCATGAGCAAGATCATGCTTATTTTAATTCTCCAGTGATCCCCATGATTCTGTATTTTTCAATACTCAAACCTCTCCCACGGCTCACTTTCTAAAGGTCCAACTAATATAGAAAAATTTGACCTCTACGTATTACAATCAGATCTCTTAAAATGCTTGCAAAGATTTACTATACATGTCTGCTTTGCAATGCACTCTAATTGGAAATCATGAAACATTACTCAGCTTGCACGTTTGAGGACATAGCTTTCTGGGAGTGAAGTACTATCTATTTTTGCAATAGATATCTTAAAATTTCTTTCTGTTTATGTAATTTGGGATTCGGAACATAGAAAAAGTGCAGATTTCAGGTGTATGTATATCAAAATATAGTAAGAATTCTGGGAATAGGCAAGTTCTAGTTTATTCAACTGTTCACTTTTTATTTTTTCAACTAATTCCTTATTGTAACTCACAAACTCGTAGAAAGTCAAAACAGGGACTAAAAATACCAAAACGGATTAAAGAAATGATAGTGAAAGATTGGTGTTGGACCTTCAATTGAACAAAAATGCCTAATGTTAAACAACGAAAATTCTAACAGAAACCCCTCGCCACACACGTTTTGACAGAGAAAGAACTTTTTACACTTTTTTTTGTACAGATTCAACTATTAGAGCCGGAATTAAAAACAAGAAAATATTTTCTACACACTAAATGATATACTTCCTACTCCAGAATAGCCTAAAATGAGTCAAATAAGATTATGACAAACTAATCCTACACGCAGTCACATATTCTTCATACATGGGATAAACACTTCATTTATTCATATAAGTAGGAAGTTGTAAAAACTATTCCAAAATAAAGTAAGGGTTCATACTTTTATTTCTTTAACAATAAACTACATTGCGGGCTTGAAAAGTTACCTAGATTGCAGATTTAAATACAAGACAACAGTAATCACTTCGCCCGAACTCAGGCAGCAACAGCAGTGACAAAGACCAATGAAACAACCCAGAATAACCTCGATACTCAACAACTTTTAAAGGAGAAAGGTACAACAAACTGACTTCAAACTTTTTATATTTTTTGGAAGGTTTTTGCTCTTTTCTGGAAAGTATTCAAAGGTGAAAGGCTGCTGAAATTTTTATCTTCAACTCTTTTTTTTCTGATTTCCCCCTTTTTAATGTGTGTAAAGATCATCTTTAAGTGAGGAAAGACCTCGGGATTGAATTATTTGATTGAATCTGTCCAAAGGACGGATTTTCCACCTAAAATTTGTCCCAACTATTCAAAGACAGATTTTTGGTCAAAAATCTGTCAAAAAAAAAAAAAATCGCCAACTATGAACAATGCTAGGAGCAGTGTACTCCAAACAGCCTTTTAACAGTAAAAAGCAGCAAAACAAGTACCCTACACTCAACAAATATTCAGATTTTATCATGAATGAAATTCAAGCTAACACACTCATACTCAAACCAACTATGAATAGGCAAAGCTAGGGCATGACTTCAATTGCAATTGAACTAAGTATCCAAACGAACTAAACTGAAACTAATCGATTAATGAGAACTAATAGTGGGCGATTGAAATAAGAAAACACTGCCCAAAACAAAACTTAATTGAACATTGGTAAACTATCGAACAACGAGTAAAAACAACTAACTAAACGACTAACTAAGTGAACGATTCAACTAACAGAAACAACTAAGATAAACAGAGATAACTCATCAACAACGTACTAATTTGAAATTCTAATTAACAGTAATTTGACCAAAAGATAAATCAAAAGCTATTGCTATTAAAAATCAGAAATTAGTGAGGGAACGAAGGTTTTGAATTGATACCTAACTCCGTGAACTCAAATCTGCTCGTCTTAACACCATCTGGGGATGAACTACGGCCACCAGACTCGAGGTTTCTTGCCAACTCAGTCACCATATGACGAAAGATGGGTCAGTGGCTTGAGGAAGCAAGAAACCTAGGGCATGATGGCTTATAGAAGTGGATAAATGCGGTTTGGCAGCGGGTGGTGGAAGTGGTAGAAGGCAGCACGACAGTGATAGCCGCCGGAGTTCCGGCCGCCGGAGTTTCGGGTCAAGACCAATATGAAAAGATAGCCCCCGCTGAGCTATATCTATCTATGTAAAAATTAGGGGGAAAGAATGGCTCAATCTTCACGATTTTGGGCAAAAAGGTGGCGGCTAGGGTTCCCTAGATCTAAAATTTGTTT
Organism: Nicotiana tabacum; assembly: GCF_000715075.1. Taxonomy (NCBI): domain Eukaryota; kingdom Viridiplantae; phylum Streptophyta; class Magnoliopsida; order Solanales; family Solanaceae; genus Nicotiana; species Nicotiana tabacum. Next base: position 8,299,057 of record NC_134090.1, read on the forward strand.
AGTTTGAAAGGGTTTTGAAGGGTTTGCTTTGAATATATGGAAAGAGGACGTATTGTAGATCACATGGTGAAATTTTGGGCGTGTTTGGACGCCGGCGGACGACGGCAGGCGGTGGTGCCATCATGGAGAGGGGCGACGACGGCAGAGGAGGAGTGGGAGAGAATTGATGAGGTTCTAGGGTTTGGGAGAGTGAAATGAGGCCAAAAATCTGATTATTGGGCATTTTATATGACAAGTAAAATTGATTTTGGGCCATTGGATCAAGGATAATAGAAGGCTGAGATTTGATCTCTGAGACTTAAACAAAACGACATAGTTTTGTCTTAAACTACGTCGTTTTGGCCCCTCCCTTGGCAGCCCTCTCAATTGGCTTTGACATTGCACTCTTAGCCACCTAACCATTTCAATTTTAACCTATCCTTAATCATACTTATTAAACTAAATTTGCACAAATAAATAAATTAATTAACTTATTCAAATGATCAATTAGCTAGATTAATTCACCAATTGAATAGATAGTTAATTCCTAAAATTCACAAATGAAGAAAGAACTATTTTTGGTATTTTATGATAGGAAATATGCAATCAAAGACATAAAAATTGAGAAAAATAATTAAAGTAACAAAACACTAATGACTTTAGAAGGTAATAAAATAGTGTAAAAATTAGGTATTCACAAACACCAATTTCGAAATAAAGCAAATTGTTTCGAAAAAATAAAAAATTTTGTATAGATTCTTGGTATAATTGGAATTTAAAACAGAATAAAACAGAAGAAAATTAGAAGGAACACTCTTTGACTTCTGATGTCGTACACCACAGAAAACGACATTTTACCTCGAACAGAAATGAATTGTGTTTTTTTTCCCTTTTAAATTCCCTTTAAATTCGTTTTCCTTTGTTATATTAGAAGACAAATGCAACATGCATATAAATAAACAAGAGTCGGTGTAATTTATTAACTATACTAATTGTAGTTGTACCGGGAATCTAGTACATCAAACCATCGATGACATTATTTATTTTGGAAAAGTATATAAGTTGTGTTCATGTAATTATCCAAAAAATATATTTACATAATGATTACTTTACAGACGATATAATACATCCTATAGTTATTTAAAATGAAACAAATACAGGGGACAACTAGTATAAATTATGTACTACCATGGACAACTGCACCCCACTAGGTTTTTAAATCTAATCAGAAGTAATATTGTCTAATATTAAATAACAAATGTGTAGTCGTGAGAAATGAAACTTCCTCTTTCACAATTTTATACTCTCATTTTGGTTGACTCAGTCGAGCCTTCTCGTATTCCACTGTACGAGATATTTTTTAAAAAAAGAATTTTCATACTTTTAATTTGGTGACCGCGAAGGGAGAAAAATTAATAGGAATTATATCACAATTAAGTTTGGGGTATTATTAATTTTAATTTGCGGCAAAACTATTTACATTTAGTTGCCGAAAAAGTATATAAAACTTGTATAATTTTTATATATAACATACAAAATATATTATACAAAAAATATATAAATTTTATATGTTTCTCGGCTATTATTTTTATAGCGGCTATATGCGGTATCATTTTTCTTTAAGCTTTTTGTACTATTTTTTCTTTTAAATCTTCAACCTACTATATCATTTATTTTTTTAAACTATCTAGTAATATCTCTGCCTTAATTAGGTATAAAATATAATTTTATTTTTTCCATTTTTAATATATCAAAACATAATACACCATGATTACGTGGTTGGGATGATAAGAGTGAGATAGATTAAATTCAATGATCCTTAACCACCTGTATTGATAAAGAAAAAAACATAAATCAAAATCTTATTGGCAAAACACATTGTAAATAAGCTAAGCTAAATAAAATTTTACCTGCCTCACTGCAGGCATCAAGTCTAGTTCATTTGACTTTATAAGAAATATTAATTACAAATTGAAGTGAGTTCCCTTATCATCTCCTACATAAAGTAAAGAAAATGTGCGGAGAACTGTCAAGATTTTTTTAAACCGAAATTGTAGAAGTTTGAACTTTGAAGCACAAAATTCGAAAACAATCAATCATTTTTATACAATATGCCAATAATACCAAAATTAAGTATGTGACCTAGTGGTTAATGAAGTAAATTGAGAATCACTAGATATCTTATTTAAATTCCAACGAAGGCAAAAATATTAGGTGATTTCTTGTCGTCTATCTAAGCATTGGTGGATAGAGTAAAAAACGCATTTACTGCTAAACATATGGGAAATATGAGCCATGATCTTCCGGCCAAACTATGTATTTTTTTATACATATTTTCTAGAATTGTCTAAGATTATGCGGTGACCCATGCTCCAAAAAGGCTAAATGATTTGGTTGAATACTCAATTATTTACCTTGAGGAACAACAATTAATTCTCACGTAATACCTTTTTTTCCTCTCATTTTTTTAGTGGTGCACTCATGTTCTAGAAATGCTAGATCCGCATCTGGACAAAATTACCACATATCTATACTCAGGGGCAGATTTAGGGGGACGGAAGGGGTACCCCTTCGCCAAAAAATTAAACTGTATATATAAGGCAAAATCTGTTTTTTACCTCTATATATTAAGTTTTGAATCCCTTAACACAATCCAAAAGTGTAGTTTAGTAGTCAAGGGAATTCAAAACCTTTCACTATACTTGCATGAGGCAGCAAGTGAAATTAGTTGAGATATCCACGAGCTAGCTCGGACACCACGATTATATACTAAAAAAGAAGCATGAAGTCTGAACTAGTATTGCGAGACAAAGTTCTTCAACGGTAAAAATCATCTAGAGAAAGAAGACCATATATGTTGTTCCAAGAGAAGAAACACTTCCCAGGAAATAATAATACAATATTCTGACAAAACCTCAACATTCTCTTTATAAAGTGGCATTACAACGGTCCATTTGTTCATCATTTCTTCATGCACATAAGCACAGGCAAATTCATAATTGAACAGAGAATTCATAATGAGTGTTATTATGTATTTACTTTTTTTACTTTTTTCATAGCATAAAGATAATTCAACTCAAAAAAATGGATTAAATTGGACCTACAGACTCCAACTTAACATGTACACAACTTTTGACCTAATAATACAAAGCACTAACAAATATCCCGAGAATATTTATAATTTTATATCATGCTTGAAGAATATTTCTTCACAATTAATAGATTCAAGTATTATATATGTACAAAAATGTTGGTGGGAATATATTTATCAAATCCAACAACAAAAAAGATCTGGCAGTTCTGATATATTGTTACAAAATATGCTATTACTGCCACAAATTAAACTCTACCATATTAACAAAAATTCACTCTGAACCAAAAAGAGCAAATAAAAGGGACTCCAAAATATATATTTTCCTATAATGAAAAATCCCAACTTGATCAGTAAAATTTTGAAAATTATAAAAGGCAAGAGTGCACTTTTCCCTTTCAATAATTTCCAAAAATTTTGCTTTAAATTTTCTTTGTTCCCCACCAAAAAATATTCTCCAATTTATTGAACTTTTCCCAATTTCTTTCCTTGCACAATCATAAGAGAAAGATTATTCATCTCATACCTTCCTGAAGAAAACCGGACCGAGTCACCAAATTTCATAACTCGGTTACCGAACCGAGCCGACTCACTTGATATTCCAAACGTTAGCAACTTCGGACCTTCTTTTCCAACCTTCAAATTCTCAATTTTCTCACTTAAATCATTAACCAAACTCCATAATAACTCTGTTGAAGGTTTTTTCACTGTAAAAATAACACATAATCTCTCTTTACATTCTTCTAATCTCTTCAAAATACAACCCAACTCGACCGATTCACCGAAACTCAGACAACTCAGTCTTTCCTTAAACTCACTGAGTCTTAATAAAAGTTCATTAACGGTCGATAAATAATCATTACCCAATAATCCAATGACCTCGTACAACAATTTGTTACCTTCTAAAAGGAGGGAATCAGGTACTTTGCATGTTTCTTCAATCAACTGAACCAAAGAATCAACGTCCCTGATTAAATCTGAGTTCAAAAAAGATGAGATTTTTTCTTCTTGTTTATCTTTTTCGGAACTGCATGAAAAATAAGAAAGAAAATAACCTAAGATTCTTGAGGTAAAAAGTAGGGTTTCAATATATCTTGCGTAAAATCTGATCCATGCAGAGATTGCCCACGTGGCAGAGGTGGCGCCGTCGCGGAAAGCGGAGAGTTTTAAGTAATTATGTCCGCCGGTGGCCGGGAAAACAGAGAGCTGGTCTTGTAAAATAAACGGTCCACGTTTAATTATATGGTGGATGATAAGGAGGCATTTTAGGGCGACGGTGGAATCTCCGGTACGGTGGATACGGTCCATGATGATGACGATAAGGGAAGAAGCGGTGGCGCGTGAGCTATCACCGAGGGATAAGAGGGCGGAGACATGGTGGTCGTCAGGCGGCGTTGATGGTGTGTGACTGGTGGCGCGTAGGACGGCGAGGTGGAGAGAGAGATTACTTGGTTTAGAGATGAAAGCAGCTTTGGATTGTGAAGCTTTGTCTTTAATGGCGCCTATGAGATCTCTTAGTGTTGTTATTTTCTTCCCCATAGAGAGAGAAAAAAGTGAGAGAAAGAGAGAGAGAGGATAATTGATGAAGGAGAAAGACAGAGTTTGTTTTTATGGTTTGAATGAATCTTGTTTAAAGTTGTAATTAATATGGTTGAAAAAATATTTGCGTACGTAAGATATTTTTATATTTCATATTGTATGATTTCCATATTAGTTTACTTTATTAACTTTATACTAATAGTAATAGAAATTGTTTATATGGAAAATGTTAATGGACAAAACGTGAAACGGTCCCTTTTGTCAACTCGATAACACACGGAAGAGACTTTAGTTAAAAAATAAGTACATTTAACTGAACTTTTTTTTTGTGTGGTTTAATATGAACTACGTTGAACTTTGATAGTTAAGTTATAAAGGAGTAATTAATGTAACGGGTTAAACGTGAAACAATTAAGGTTCATTGTTTTTTTTTTCCTTCTCGTTAAAAATGGTAAGTTTTCCTATATGATTTTAACCATAATTAGGAGGAGATTATCACTGTATAAGGTAAAATATGTTTATATTTAATGATTACATGAGAAAGTGACATATAGGGCCGAAGACAGAAGATAGTCGGGTCCGAAGTTAACGATCTCGTTTGTTATCGGAGAGAATGACATTCATAAAAGCGAAATAAATGTCTGTCACCCGGTAATATTTAATGAAGAATATTCTATAACATTAATTGCATGGTCTGTTATCGAGAATATGACATTCACTACCTACCATTACACATTCTTCAATGGCCCTTATAATTGTCACTTAAGAGGGACTTGATCCTAGGACCTTGCTCCCTAGGTGCAGCTATAAATAGTAAGCGCTATCATCATTGTAAGGGACACGAATTTTTGACAAGCATACACTAGATTTTGTTCAAAGCTAAATAATATTTTACTTTCTTACTTATTTATACTATTCTTATTGCCTCCGGAAGCTCTTTCCTGTGCTCAAGATCTCTATCGCCTTATCTCGATTCTGACGCTAAGCCTTACACTTTTATTTAATTCATTTATCATTTTAGGATTAAATCGATTCATTTATCTATAAACAACATATAAATTTAACTGTATCATTTTATGGACAATTAAGAATCACCTTGCAACAAAACTAGGAATAATGAATCACCTTACCACACTGAAAAAGATAGATACAATGTAACGAAAGAAGTGATTTGATATTATATATAGTAATTAGATGCTTTCTCTTGTCACACTAAAAATTGCTAAGTGAGGACCCCAAATGAATAATTTTTAGGTGTGTTTATCCATAATAAGGTCTTTTCTTTTCTTCTACTATTTGACATGGAAAAGAGAAATCTTATTTTATAATATCAATAAAGACCATAAAATTTGGAAATTGTCTAATCTTTTATGTTAAAATAAACTCCCAACACCTCACGGAAATCACAGATTATTTCCATGAAATGGAGTTAATACTTGATCATGGGTGCACCTAACAGTGAACAATCAAATAAAGAAAATTAATTAAGAGGAATGGGATTTTTTTATCATTGGAAATGTCATTTTCTTATGATGAGTGTTAGACTAAACAATTTACGCAGGTTAATTATTCCCACCTACTTTCTTATATTCCTTTGATATTTTCTATATTTGTTTTCCAATAATTGTGTAAGCAAAAAGATAAGAAACTCTGACTTTTCTGCTTTTAACTTTAGACAATAACCGTTTAAAAAAAGTCATAAAGACTAATCCTTTTGCTCTATCACAAAAAGACAACAAAAGAAATGGCTTTTACTTTTCTTTCTTCTGCATATGTTTTAATTGCAGTAGTTTTGAAAATGAAAGAGAAGAAAATGCAGGTTACGTATATGACCTCAATATTATACACTAAAAGTCAGACTAATGTTCATTTACATCCATCCTTCCGTTTCTAAAAGTCTTGCAAGATTAATGTTCCAGAGGATTAAAATTGGAAAATTACCAAAAAAAAATAAAAAATTTATAGAGTATAAATTATTCTAGAGGCTACTTTCATAGTGTTTTCAAATATATTTGATTGCATTATAAGTGTTAACTTACTCTCACCGGTTGTTTATATCAAATTATATAATTTACCATGTTAGTGATAATTTAAGGTGTGAGAATGCATGTTAATTATCTATGATTTAATGATAATCATATTTATAAAAGTATATGTAATGTATTTATTGAGTTGGTGCAAATATTTATGTAATTTTATATTCATGTTGGAGTATGTCACACCTCCTTTTTACACACCCGAGGTAGTACAAGGGAGTTTTTCCAATTAAAGTGACATTATTCGAAATGAGATTAATTTATTCATTTTTGTTCAGAGTCGCCACTTGGGATAGTTTATTTGGTGTCCCAAGTCACCGATTTATTTTAAATCCCAAATCGAGAAAAATTTTGACTTTCCTTTTTGAAGTCTGCGAATCAGAAATTCTGAATAAGGAACTCTGTTAACCCGGGGTAAGGTGTTAGGCATCCCCGGATTCCGTGGTTCTAGCACGGTCGCTTAAACTATTATAACTGGCATACTATCTGATTTTAATACATGTTTTAAACTATTGTGCATTTTTACCTTATAACCGCTTTTATTTAATTATTGTTACATATTGCGAATCATGTCACGAGAACCGTACTCACGATCGATAACATGTTTAATTTTTTTTTAAAGATTAAATTGTGGCCGGGTCACATAACTGTACCCCCGGATTTTAGTAACTAGTTGTCACAAACTACGTTACAGGAACCGTACCCGTAGCTATGACAATTATTCAATTAACGCACCTAAAGTAAACTACGAAAGTTCAAGCCAATTTCTATTTTTTTAGCTTGCGTTTTCTATCTCTTTTATACATACACGAACATATACATACTTCAAAAGTTTTTTGTAAAAAAGGAAGATATATATTTAAATTTGCTCGACTTATGTAACTTAATGTACATGTCATGAAAATACATAGACTAGTAAAAAAAAGGATTGGATAAATCAGGAGGCAAAAAGTCCAAGAACAAAAAAACATGAGGCAGAGGGGATAGGGGGCAAATTTTGACGTTAAACTAATCAAATAAATAAAGTAGATTGTGGTTGTAAAAGCTGGAGTGCACAAACAACTCATTAACAAACTATTGAGGAATCATTATGTCTACGAGTTGAAACATGTGATACTATATATCTTTATATTTTTGCTACTAAAAAAACTATATACCTCATGATGCCGCTTATCTTATTTCTGAAAGTGGAGTATAGAATATAATTTATGGCTTGTTTGCTATTAAAAGATAACCATTGCTGGCCATCAGATCCTCGATTTAAGAGCAAATTTGCTTGGATTTTACTCTCTTCCTCGATGACAAGAAGTGGAAATTAAAGAAAATGAGTAAAGACTCACAAAGCAAATAACAGATTCCAAAATCTTTACAGCATTTACTTCGTCAACATTTAATCTAAAGTTTAACATTTTCGATTCATTACACTACTTTATTCAAATGGAAACCAAACATTCATCCATGACACACTAGAATAGCAGAAATTGTATCTTTGAGCAAATCCAAAAATCTAAAAGGAATTCAATAACTTTATATAGCCATTCAGCAAAACATAATACAAAGGATTTGGGATTGACCTAACATAGTTAAGCGGACACCAAGAGATAAGCCAAAGAAAAGCAGAATCCAAATCACATGAGGAGCTCAAGAAGCAATTTCAACAGTAGCAACAGAGCAACAAACCTTTACCCGAATCCAGCTGAAAATTTTGAATTTTGAATCCTTTGCTTTTAGCTCTTTTGAGTGTGAAGAACTTTCAAAGTGAGTCTCTCAAATGTTGGGTGTGAATTCAGGTGTGCATTTTTAGAGAAGCTTCCGTGGTAAAATGAGTGTGTGCGGCCATTTTTTCTTGGGAAGAAAGGGTGAGATCTGTTGTATTTGTCTGTTGCTTGGAGAAAAAATCCAAGAAGAAGAAGAGAGCTCTCTTGTAAAATGCGCCCTTTTCTATCTATAAATTTTTCTAAGGCGAGGTCTTGATGTGTGTGTTATAGGTAGAGAGAATGATGAAGAGTGGGTGGAGGAAATATTTTTTGGGGAGGGTGGGGAACATGAGTGGAGAAAATGAGGAAAGTAGGTAGTGAGTGGAGAAAGTAAGAAAAGTGGGGAGAGTGGGGAACATGAGTGGGGGAAATGGGGAAAGTGAGTAGTGAGTGGAGAAAGTGGGGAAAGTGGGTAGTGAGTAGAGAAAAGTAGGAATAAATTCAAACATGGTCAAAAATAAGCTGCTCACAGCTGCCCCTCTTTGCTCGAAAACATGAAGAGTTTTCGGGCAAAGATAAAGTGAGCAACTACAAATAATTTTTACCCGTTTGAAACTCCATTTGGAAGCATTTTGAAAACGTTTGACTGAACCTTGCTTCGGAGGTTGCCTACATATCCTTGGCTATAAAGGAATCAGGTCGGTGTAGTTCTGAAAGTTTTGGTAGCTGGGATTACCGGAAAACTGTGGTTTCACTGCTATTACTGTTGTTTCTGCTTGCTGAGCTCCTTATTACACACAAAAAATGGAAAATAAAAAGCTAAACTAGCTAAGCCTATCAACTATGAGTTACAAGATTCCCATCTATAAGTCTCTTGAAGCTTGATCTTGAGTCTTAGCTGGTTCTTGCTGTTAGACTCCGATCTGAATATTGATGCTCGTTAGCTGCAATCGCTGGTTCATTCTTCAGCTTTTGGATCAAGGCAGGACATGCGAAGCTTGTGACTTCATTCCTATCTTGAGCAGTCTGCATCTTTTCTCCGCTTCTGCACTTTAGAACTCACTTCTTTTTTCTTGTTTTTCTTTTCTTTTATTTGAAAATAGACTTCTTCTTTTGGTCGCCTCGAAACTTGTCCCTCAAGGTAAAAACCTGCTTAGGCACCAAAACAAACAAACGAACGAAATTTTTCTGCCCCAGTTTTCACTAGGAAAATTTTGTGAGTTATTGCAACAAAATCTAAATTATTTCTCTATTGAAAGCAATAAAATCAGGATTGTGTATCCCAGAGAAAAAGGGATTAGGGAATGGAGACCCTATATCTAAAATAAAATCAAATGGGGATCGGAGGCCCCAAGTTGGAAAAATTACCAGGTTATGCTGGAAAATATGATCGGGTTATGCCGGAAAGGTCCTCGGGTTTTGCCGGAAAAGAAAAAGGTCCTCGGGTTATGCCGGGGAAGACCACGGGTTATGCCGGAAAAGTCATTGGGTTATGCCGGGAAAATCATCATATTATTCCGGAAATAAAAAAGGTTCTCGGGTTATGCCGGGGAGGTCCACGGTTTATGCCGGGAAATTCATCGGGTTATGCTGAAAAAAAGAAAGGTCCTCGGGTTCTGCCGGAAAATTCATCGGGTTATGCCAGAAAAGAAAAAGGTCCTCGGGTTATGCAGGGGAGGTCCACGAGTTATGCCGAGAGAAAAGAAAAAAGAAAAAGAAAAAAAAAAGGTCCCTGGGTTGCCGGGAGAAAAAGAAAAAGGTCCCTGGGTTATGCCAGGGAAGTCCACGGGTTATGCCGGGAGGAAAAGAAAAAGGTCCTTGGGTTATGCCAGGGAGGTCCACGGGTTATGCCGGGAGAGTCATCGGGTTATGCCGGAAAAGAAAAAGGTCCTCGGATTATGTCGGGGAGGTCCACGGGTTATGCCGCGAAAGAAAAAAAAGTCCTCAGGTTATACCGGGGAGGTCCACGGGTTATACCGGAAAAGTTCATCGGGTTATGCCGGAAAAGAAAAAGGGTTCTCGGGTTATGCCGGAGAGGTCCACGGGTTATGCCGGGAAAGTTATCGGGTTATGCCGGAGAAAGAAAAAGGTCATGGGGTTATGCCGGGGATCAACTAGAGAGTGAAACTCAATACTAAAAGAGACTACCAGGTTATGCTGGCAGTGACTAGGGAATGAGACCCTAGGTGAGAAAAGATTACCAGGTTATGCTGGCATCGACTAGGGAATGGGATCCTATGTTGGAAAGGACGTAGCTAGAGATTGGAGACCCTATGCTACCATGATTTTGAATTTCTCTTCTTCTTCTTTTTATTTTTATTTTTTATCAATCTTCATTTTTTTTTATTTTTGAGTTTAAGAAAATGAGTAAAAGATGCAGAAAAGAATTGGGAGGAGACTTCCCTTTTGGGTTGATTATTGCAGCATAGCTATTTCTAACCCTTGCACATTTCCTTTTGGTTGCACCTGCTTTTTGCATGGTTGCTTTGGATTGTACCTGTTTCAATTTTTCAAACAAAGAACAACTGTTAGTTTGAAACGGTGGTCAGTTTTGTGGCCTTCATTGTTTTTGATCACTTAATCTCGGCCTAGCTCTTTTGGTGAGAACCTTTGCTGCTTGCTGAAGATTGATCTCTCTCCTTAAACCGAGGAACTCAACTTTTCAAACTTTCCAAACGGCGGTTCAACCGTGCGGGGCTTTGGCCCTTTCACTTTAATCCACCTCTAAGGCTTTGACTTCGAATTTCTTTTCATTTTCAATAACTCTGGTTTTAGAGCATCGGCTATTATGGCCAGTCGGGATCGACTTGATGCACCCGCTGAGGCTGGGGTACTTTTCTTTGGACTTGGTTTTTATCAAGCAGAACTCTGTAAAACCAATCTTGCCACATTTTTTTGTATTAGTTACGGAACAGAATTAGACCGAAAGAGGTTCAAGAAAAAGTAAACAAAGGACAAGAAAATGAATTTAAAAGAGAAGCATCCCTTTCGGGGAGGAAGGACGGACTTATCTGAGGTGCATGCAGACTTCAAATAGACATGACATACTTCTTGGACTAGACAACCGATCCGCACAAATATCCTATCTTCTCATAAACCCATTGCGACCCGTGTTTCAAAACCGAGAAACCTTGCCAGGACTCTTTCAATACCAATGGTGGTGAGGGGTTTCTTCTTTTCGATCGATGACGCCCTTTGTGGGTTTTCACCAATCGATCTCTCTCATTTCTCTTCTTACCGTCGCCTTATAGTGCTCGTTACGAGTTTTCACTAACAAGACTCTCTCATTTTCGATTTCTCTGCTCGTCATTGCCTTATGGTACCCGTAGGTTTTCACTAATAAGACTCTCTCATTTTATTTCTCTCATCTTGATTGCATCAGATCCAAGCAACTACGCTATTTGATTTTGAAAAACCTTTTGCCGATTGATCGAAAGGACTTGAAACAGGTTTGGGTAAAAAGAACTTGGATCGAATTACAACTTTGGAACCGTTCGGCCGGGATCATCGCCGAATTATTATAACGTCTGCCCCAGTTTCCCTTTTGGGGAAATTTGGATTTTTGTTTTGGTGTGACTGAACCCCAGGGAGAGGCTGCCTACGTATCCTTTCGGAATCAAGTCGAACGTAGTTCAGGAAACTTTGTTTTTGATTTTTCTTTTGTTTTCCTGTTTTGTTTTGTTCTCTCTCTTTTTTTTAATGGCACTTTCAGGTTCCAAAGAGGGTAATGAAAGAAAGATAAACTGCTCAAAGGGTTAGCAAAGAATTGGAGTGTTTGGGGTAGCGAGAATGAAAGCCTTCTTCATCCCAATCAGATAATATTATTGCTGCAGAAGGATTAGACATAGTACCTTTTGACCGCATCTGCATTTACAGCTGTTTCAGAGTCATTTCCTTCAATGTCTCCCAGATACAATGCCCCTTATGGCAACAATTTTCTGATGATGTATGGGCCTTTCCAGTTAGGAGCAAATTTTCCTTTGGCTTCTTGATGATGGGGGAGAATACGCCTTAAGACGAGTTTCCCCACTTCAAAGTTTCTAGGCCGCACTTTCTTGTTGTAGGCACGAACCATTCTTTGTTGATACAACTGCCCATGGCAGACTGCAGCCATTCGTTTTTCATCGATCAGGGTTAACTGTTCCAAACGGGTTTTGACCCACTCACAGTCTTCAATTTCATCTTCAACAATGATCTGGAGAGAAGGGATTTCAACTTCCGCGGGTATTACGGCTTCCATGCCATAAACCAAAAGGTACGGGGTTGCTCCAACCGATGTGCGCACAGTAGTACGATACCCCAATAATGCAAACAACAACTTTTCATGCCACTGCCTGGAACTTTGAATCATCTTTCTCAAAATCTTTTTGATGTTCTTGTTTGCTGCTTCGACGACACCATTAGCTTTGGGACGATAAGGAGTAGAGTTCCGATGCGTTATCTTGAATTGTTCACATATCTCTCTTATCAAATGACTATTTAAATTTGGAGCATTATCCGTAATGATAGTTGCAGGAATACCAAAACGGCAGATGAGGTTGGAATGCACGAAGTCTACTACAGTTTTCTTGGTGACAGATTTGAGGGTAATTGCTTCAACCCACTTTATGAAGTAGTCGATAGCGACCAATATGAATCTATGCCCATTTGAAGCTTTCGGCTCAATCGGCCCAATGACGTCCATACCCCAAGCAACAAATGGCCAAGATGCTGACATGGGATGTAGTTCTGTAGGCAGTGCATGAATCAAATCACCATGCACCTGACATTGGTGACATTTTCGGACGAAACTGAAGCAGTCCTTTTCCATAGTCATCCAGTAATAGCCCGCTCGTAGGATTTTCTTTGCCAAAACATACCCATTCATGTGGGGTCCGCACACTCCTGAGTGTATATCATACATGATTCTTCCGGCTTCTTTGACATTAACACATCTTAACAAGTTGAGGTCCGGAGTCCTTTTGTACAAAACATCACCGCTCAGGAAGAAACCACTTGCGTACCGTCTGATGGTTCTCTTTTGGTCCCCACTGGCTTGCTCGGGGTACTCTTTAGTTTTCAGAAATCTTTTGATATCATGATACCATGGATGAATACTTGGTTCTGCCTCAGCCGTATTATAGTAACCGTGCCTTTCCCGGATTTGGATTTCCAAGGGATCAAGGTGGGCTTTTCCTGGGTATGGCAGCATCGAGGCCAAAGTAGCAAGTGCATCGGCCAGTTCATTGTGACAACGAGGGATGTACCTGAACTCTATTGACTTGAATCGCCTGCTAAGATCTTTCACATGTTGCCTATAGGGAATAAGTTTGACATCTCGAGTCTCCCATTCTCCCTGAGCTTGTCGGATAATCAGATCTGAATCTCCCATGATTAACAATTCTTCGACATCTTGGTCGATTGCCATGTTCATACCCATAATGCAGGCTTCATACTCGGCAGTATTGTTTGTGCAGAAAAACCGAAGTCGGGCTGTGGCTGGATAGTGCTGACCAGTGGGTGAGATCAAGATTGCCCTAATTCCAACGCCTTTTGCGTTCGCAGTTCCATCGAAGAACATTTTCCAAGCACTGGTGTCTTCTGATGTCATCTCGATTGAATTCACCTCCTCATCTGTAAAGTAAGTACTCAGAGGTTGATATTCATCATCCACAGGGTTTTCAGCTAGGTGATCTGCTAAAGCCTGGGCCTTTATTGCCGTGCAGGTGACATAGACTATGTCAAACTCAGTGAGCAGGATCTGCCATTTTGCTAACCTCCCTGTGGGCATCGACTTCTGGAATATGCACTTCAAAGGGTACAACCTGGTAATGAGGTAAGTGGTATAGGCCAACAAGTAATGCCTAAGCTTTTGAGCGACCCAAGTTAGAGTGCAGCAGGTTCTTTCCAACAAAGTGTATTTGGCTTCATAGCTGGTAAACTTCTTGCTCAGATAGTAGATGGCCTGCTCTCTCTTTCCGGTCACATCATGTTGCCCGAGGACGCAGCCAAAGGAATTTTCCAAGACTGCCAGATACAAGAACAGAGGCCTTCCCGGTTTAAGTGGGACCAAGACTGGCAGGTTCGACAAATATTCTTTGATTTTGTCAAAGGCTTGTTGACACTCATCCGTCCATTTAATCGCTGCATCTTTTTTTAACAGCTTGAAGATGGGTTCACATGTTGAAGTCAACTGAGCAATGAATCGACTAATGTAATTCAACCTTCCTAGCAGGCTTATAACCTTTTTCTTGGTTCTTGGAGAAGGCAAATCCCGAATAGACTTTATCTTTGTTGGGTCTAGCTCGATGTCTCTCCGACTGATTATAAATCCCAAGAGTTTGCAAGACGGAACTCTGAATGCACATTTCGCCGGATTTAGCTTCAAATCATATTTACGTAGCCGCTCAAAGAATTTTCTTAAGTCCCGAACATGGTCGTCCTGGGTTCTGGATTTGATGATCACATCGTCCACATACACCTCTATCTCTTGATGCATCATGTCATGAAATATGGCAATCATGGCCCTCATGTAAGTTTCCCCAACATTTTTCAAACCAAAAGGCATGATCTTGTAATAGTAGGTGCCCCAGGGTGTGGTGAAAGCTGTCTTTTCCGCATCTTCTTCATCCATCAACACCTGGTGATATCCTGCATAACAATCCACAAAAGACTGTATTTCATGTTTGGCGCAGTTATCAACAAGGATGTGGATGTTTGGCAGAGGGAAATTGTCCTTGGGGCTTGCTTTGTTCAGATCTCGGTAGTCAACGCACACCCGAATTTTCCCATCTTTCTTTGGCACGGGAACTATGTTAGCCAGCCATGTGGTGTATCGGACCACTCCCGCCTTTAACTGTTTTGTGACCTCTTCTTTAATCTTGTCACTAATATCAATTTTGAACTTCCTCTGTTTTTGCTGGACAGGGGAATAATCGGGGTAGGTTGGCAACTTATGGACCACTAAATCGACACTTAATCCTGGCATGTCATCGTATGACCAAGCAAACACATCTTTGAATTCAAACAAAAGTTGGATCAATGCGTCCCTGGTTCTTTCATCTGTGTGAATGCTTATCTTGGTTTCTTTGACTTCTTCAGAGCTACCCAAATTAACCAGCTCGGTTTCATTTAAGTTCGGCTTAGGTTTATTCTCAAATTGTTCCAATTCTCGATTTATTTCCTTAAAAGCCTCTTGTTCATCATATTCCATTTCTTGATTTATTATTTCACAATTAGACAGCATGTTTGGATCTGGGCATGAAGTCCACAAGCATGTCATGTTATTTAAAGCCGCATTATTAGAACTGAAAGAAGAAATAAGAAAAAGTAGCAAAATCAGAAAGAATAAAGAGAGATGAACGATGAAATATTAATTTCATTTCATTGAATTTTGAAGATAACAGGGTTTACATTAGCATTTAAAGACAGGAAACTAAAAGAAAAACATCCGAGTTACACCCTGAAATAACTCGTGATGCAGAAAAGGTGGCAGGACTGGACTACCGGGATTCCCACCTGATTGGGAACGGAGTAGCCTTCCAGTTTTGCAACTTGGCATTGGGCCCCATATACAGCACCTCAGCGGTGCTCGAGCATTCTCCCGGCTGAACCATGTGGGTTTCATACAACATTTGCCTCATAGCCCCATAGATTTCTTCAATTTCCTCGGCCGTGAAGGCCTCATCTTCTTCTTCTTCTTCTTCACTGTACTTGGGCCTGACAAATGTTCTGTAGAGATGCGAAATTGGCTGAGATAAAACTCAATCATTGCTCTTTCGTTGATTTGCCCACGTCACATCAGCTTATGTGGCGTGAAAACCCACACCGAAGAACTTCTTGGTGGAAAGTAAGGTGATAGGTTCGGTGATACCTTGGAATGATGCCCCGAGCCCCTTCACAGGTTTATAACCATGCCTGATCATTTCCTTGGCAACCATAACTGACACTTTTGAGAGAAAAGGTTGAGGGCAAGGGCTTCCTTCTTCATATTGTTCTGCGACCACATCCTCGAAAACTTGATACTATATGTTCACTACCTTCCCTAGCTTTGAGGCATGGGACCGACGGGTCCCGATAGATCGATTGCTCATCCTCCCCTTGGACTATGATCTCCTGATCTTCATATTCTAATTTCACTATCTGGTGGAGAGTGGAAGGTACGGCTCCTGCCGCGTGAATCCAAGGCCTTCCCAAGAGGAAATTATAAGAAGTATCCATGTCTAGGACTTGAAAGGTCACCTCAAAATCCACAGGTCCAATAGTCAAAATCAAATCAATCTTGACTATGGTGTCTCTTTTGATGCCATCAAAGGCACGAACACAGACGTTGTTGGGCCTGATTCTCTCAGTCTCGATCTCCATTCTTTATAGAGTTGAGAGAGAGAAGATATCTACTCCAAAACCGCCATCCAGCATGACTCTCTTCACATAGTACCCCTCACATTTAACTGTTAGGTGGAGGGCTTTGTTGTGGGTGGCCCCCTCCGGGGGCAGGTCATTCTTGCTAAAGGAGATCTGATTGATTGTGAAGAATCTTTCTGCCATCCTCTCCAGTTGTTCCACAGTAGTTTCAATCGGAACGTAAGCTTCATTGAGGGTTTTGATCAACATTTTCTGATGTTCAGTTGAATTCATTAATAGAGACAACAAAGAGACCTGAGCAGGAGACTTTCGGAGTTGGTCAATTATCTCGTAGTCCGCAGTTTTCATTTTCCTGAAGAACACTTCTGCTTCTTCAGCACTAACTGGCTTCTTGAGTGGGAAACGCTTCTTCGTGGCATTATTCACTTCCTCCAGATTGAGGTATTTCTTAGCTGGGTTAGTTTCATTTACTTCTCCCAGGACTTCTTTTCCTTTGTAGGTTACTACCGCCTCATTATAATTCCATGGGATGGCAGTAGGATCTGTCATGGGCCTCTGCGGTGCGCGGCCAATAACCACGGGCTCATTCAGCCTTGGTGAAATTATTGGCCCCGGTACCACATAGGTCCCTTTTGGCACATACATTTTAGATCCTTTGTTCAGCTCAAACCTTCTTGGAGGGCTCAATGTCACTTGTCCTTTCCTAGGACCGCGGGGCACATAAATGATGGCATCTTTCGAGGGTACTACCTTAGTTTTGGTTTCCACTGTTTTTTTCTGTGTTTTGAGGGGTGGGTTTACTCTTCTTCTCCCCTTTTTCTTGGTTTGCATCAGCCTTTGGCTTTTTCTCGATGTCAGCGATTGCAATGATGGCATTCAAGGCAGGATCAAACTCTTTATCTTCGTAGATCATTCCAATAACCGGTCCATTGTTGTGAGCCGGTAACGGGTTGTTGGTCACATTAGGAATGTATTCATCCTTTAACACTATCCGCTTTTGTTCTATGAGATTTTCAAAACCCTTTTCAAAGTCCAACAGCTCTCAGTGTCATGCCCTTCCACCCCAGAATGATAGGCACATCGGGCGCCAGGTTGGTAAGAGGGTGACTCTGGGTTTTGCCTATTTGGGGGTACGGGTTGTAACAAACCCATTTGGACTAATTTAGGGAAAAAGCTAGAATATGACTCACCAATATGTGTGAAGTTCGTCTTCCTGGGCGGCTTCTGAGCACGGTCATTGTAGGGGAAATTATTTTGTGGAGGTCGGGGATTATATACTGAGCTTGGTGAGGAGGTTGATTTCTGGGAAATTGAGCTCGGTTTTGGTGAAATTGTTGTTGTGGCTTAGCGTATGGTTGTGCATTCATCACTGCGTATGGCTAAAGATCCATATCATAGGCCGCATCTTGATAGGGGTAGTAGTGTTGTGGGGTTCTTTCAGAGAAATGAAGTATGGTCGAACGGAGTTTTCTTATACTCGAATTTGCCATTGCTACTTCTTCCTTCTTCTTTCGGTTTGCTACTCCTCTAGACCCGCCTTGGATTGCTTGGGAGGTAGCCCTTATAGCAGACTGACTCAAGATTCGCCCTGTTTTCAACCCATTCTCAACCATTTCACCGATTTTGATGGTTTCGGCAAATGGCTTTCCCATTGCAGACATCATGTTTTGATAATAATCAGCATCTTGGGCTTGAAGGAAGACACTGATCATTTCTGTTTCATCCATTGGAGGCTTGACTCTGGCCACTTGTTCGCGCCATTTGACAGCATACTCTCGAAAGCTCTCCGAAGACTTCTTCTTTAGATTTGATAATGAATTCCTGTCAGGGGCAATGTCGATGTTATATTGAAACTGCCTGACAAAATCCCGAGGCAAGTCATCCCAGATATGCCAACGAGATATATTCTGATCCATATACCATTCAGAAGCAATGCCGACCAAAGTCTCTCCAAAGTAGGCCATAAGAAGCTCTTCTTTTCCGCCCGCTCCCCGCAACTGGTTGCAGTACCTTTTGAGGTGGGCAATGGGATCCCCATGCCCGTCATATTTTTCAAACTTTGGGGTTTTGAAACCCAAGGGTAGATGTACGTACGGGAACATGCACAGGTCAGCGTAAGATACGCTCTTTTTCCTACTCAGACCCTGTATATTTTTGAGACTTTTCTCCATGCTTCTCATCTTTCTGGTAATTTCCTCTTATTCAGGTGTTTTTTTGGCTTTTTCCTGCCCTGCGGTAAACTCGTACCGGGGCGGCTGAGGGTAAGCATTGGTAGTAAACTGGGTAGGTTCTAGTGGGAAAGATGGTGCTTGAAATGTGAAGGAAGATGAATCGAAGTTAGGCTTGGGTAAAGCAGGTTGTGCCATAGCTGAACAAGTTGGAGCGGTGAATATGTTTGAAGCTGCACCTGAAGCTAACACCTGGGGGTGAGACTCAGAAGGTGTTCCAGCAAAGTGGGCTGAAATGGTAGGATATCCCAGTGGGGTATTTGGATAACTCATGGGGATGTTGGAGGTCCCACTTGTCCTAGGAAAAAGCTCAGGGAATCCAGGGATCGCACTTGGTGGTTCTTTTCCATTGTCCTAGGCGTCCCACATTTCCATTATGCGGAGACGCAAAATTCTATTTTCCTCAGCAGTTGCTGACTCAGAAGTTGGGATGGTCGAGATCGGACTATCCTCTGGAATAGGAACTGTTGGCAGAGGAATTTCCGAAGACAATTCAATGGTTCCTTTTGACCTTGTGAAGTATGAATGTGAAGCCAGACTACCACAAAACCAACCACCTTACTATAGAACCTAAACTTAACAGTAAACAACAAACCGGTCAGTTTGAAGCAATTAACACATAGGTAATCGCACGTTGGGGTATGATGCACCTATACAGTTAAATGTGTTTCTACATGTTTCGCAACTATTGCATGTTTCATCCCGGCTCTGCTTACTTTCCCCAATTTTCTTTTTCTTTCCACTTTTGGCTTTTGTACTTCTCCTCTTATTCCTATTTTCCACTCTTTTCTTTCCTCTCTTTCCTTGATTTTTTTTTCGTTTTTCTTTTGGTTTTTCTTTGGCTCTCTTTTTCATATCCCTCTCTTATTTGAGTTATTTACAAAAATGTGACCGGATCCGATGAGGATTGCCTACGTATCACGATGCCGCGTGAATCAGATCATTACGTAGTTCAAGAAAAACAAATGCGAAAAATAAAGAAACAATTTTTGGGAATTTTCAAATTTTCATTAATAAAACTCCTAAACTTTCTATTACAAAAGACTTCCAACTACTCATTTTCTTGGAATTTTAAAAACTACCAACAGACTCAAAAATAATTTCCAAAATACAGACTCAATAAATGAAAAATCATGAATACATCAATGCTTCGACCCCTGGGGCCCGTGGGACATCATCCGGTCTCACGGACCTACGTGCGAGATACCCTTGAAGCCGCTCCAAATCACTCATTATCTGGCGGACAAATGTCATTACAGCAGCGAAGAAAGTGGTATGAGTCATATCCTCACATGCGTGGAATTTCATGACGATATAGTAGGCAATGGCTCTAACCCTCTCTCGGACAATACCCTTTTCCTGAAGTAAATGCCCGATTTGCTGATTCCGAGCTTCCAACACTTGAGTGTCATGATGATTTTGATTCCGCAATTGTTGCATATCTTCGTCCATTTGGGCCATCAGAGCATAACAATGTTCCCTATCGGCTTTAAAATTCCTGGCCTGTTTGTCCGCCTCATTTTCAATGGTGGTTAGCTTTCTCTTTAAATTGGCGATTGTCCCCTCATATTTTCTTTTCATTTGTCGCACAAACTCTGCCCGCCCTTCTTCATTCTATTCCAATTGTGCTCGGACTTTTGCTCGACTAGCCTCAGATTTTTCTAGGTCATCTTGACACTCAAGTACTTTCTTTCTCATACCGCTTATAAACATTTCATCTGCCCGGCTTCTTTCCAGGTTTCTAGCAACTATTCTCATTTTATGGATTTGAGCTTTGAGAGCTTCGTTTTCCTGAGTTAGCTTTTTCTTTTCCCCTTCATCTGCGGCAACTTGGATACTGTGGCCAAATTTGAGGTCCCTGATTTGTCCCTCTAATTTACTTATCTTGGCCCTATAGCTTTCTTCTTTTGCCAACCAGCCCCACTGTTCTTGCGAGTCGTTAGTGAATTGTTGGACATGGGGTCTCTTAGCAGGTCTCTCGGGCTCTCGAGGAATTTGAAACCTTTTGCCAAACCAAACCATATAATTGGGGTCCACCTCACCTCTAGCTAGATCCCGCACCATAGTCTTGGGTTCGAGAAATCTGCACTCATTCCAAACTTGGCGAACTCTTCCTTCTGGAAATACAGCCTTTGGGCCCAATTCGACGACATGTACACTCAAATCTTCGTCATGGGGGACGGTTTGAAATCTTCCCAGTTGGCACAAAACCCTGTGAGGAGTATATGGCTGGATGCTCCGGATGCCCATTAGGAGAAAGTAGCACACTTTAGCTGACATGTATATGACTTCGGTGGCAGGGAGCCATCCGAACGTCCACTCAATTTTATCCGAAGTTAAAGAACTCAAGTGTGCAAACCAAGCTTTGGTACCCTCTGGAAATTCAACCCCCACCACTCGGCTTTCAAATTCTTCGATGCAATCCAAACCGGTCATGTCGTAGTTCATATACCCGACACGGTGGCAGAGATGTTCCAGTATCCACAATTGTAGTAGTAAGTTGCAGCCTTGGAAGAATTTTCCCCCTTTTCGACAGATGGTCAAAGCTCGGTAAATCTCAGATAAGATCAGGGGAACCAAAGTGCCATTAGCTTTCTTGATTGCGACATCAACCATTCCCATGAGGCCCAATTATATGTTGCCGTCTTTTCGCGGACATATTATAACACCCAAGAATGCTACTATAAAAACCAAACCCCGCCTTGCCTCCCATTTATCTTTATTTCTGGCATGGGTCAGACCAGTATTCGGTGCTTCGAAACCTTGGGGATTGCCATAGCGTTGGTACAGGAACTGGAAAGTGCAAAACCCTTCAGATAAATTCCCATCCTGAATATCCTGGCTAATACTCAACATATCCAGAAACTTGTGAGGAGATACTGGTCTCGGTGAAACCGAGTACCGACTTCTAAAGTTTCCGCTAAGGTCGGCGTAACCCGCAATTTCCTCTAGCGTGGGTGTGAGCTCAAAATCAGAAAAGCGAAACACATTGCGAGTCGAATCCCAAAAAGGTATCAAGGCTTCAATCACGTCCAATCTTGGCTTGATGTTCAAAAGTCCGACAGACCACCCAAAACTTTTATAACAGTTCCTCGGCTACCTTTACCTAGGTCATTCCACCACATGTGGAGGTGTAAGGGGATCTCTTCAAGAGCTGTGAAGGTTTCGTTTTCATCTGTGCTCATCCTGCACATTTATTAGGGTGATTTAATTTAAAAGGTTATGACTCATTTTGACTCAAGAAAAGGTTATCACTATTTTTTTTAAAAATTTTCATAAAAAATCCGGCTTTGCAAATACGGCCTTTCAGTACTTTGGGGAAGAAGATTTTAACGCCGTATTTGCTAAATGGCCAAAACCTTAAAAAAACTACTAAAGGTGGCTGTTCTTGCAAAAACGGCCTTCCGGCGCCCTTTTGGGGACATTCAACTATTTTAGACAAGAATGACATCACCTTACTTATTTACAATCAAAATAAAATTTTTTGTTCTTTTTGGGCTATTTTTACAAAAATGAAGTTGGACCCGATGGGGGTTGCCTACATATCCCACATCCGGTAAGAATCAAATTGGCGTAGTCCGCAAGAAAGACTTATAAAGAAGAAAGAAAATATTTTTGATTTCAAATTTTTTTTTTTTGGGAATTTCGAAAGAAGAAAGATTTTTTTTTTAATTTAGACTTCTATTGTTTTTTTTTTGGAATTTCGATAGAAAAACTTCTAAAGAAGAAAGAAAAATATTTTTGGAATTTTATTTTGAATTTATGAAAGAAATGCTTCTAAAAAAATGAAATATTTTTGAATTGTGAATTTTCTTTTCAATTTTGAAAGAAGAATGAAAATATTTTTGGATTTTTGGAAGAAATTAAAAGAAAATATTTTTGTGTGTATATATATATATATATATATATATATATATATATTTTAAAAACAATTAGGGTCTAAAGAAGCATTAAAAGAAAATATTTTTGTATATATTGTTTTTAAATAAACAATTAGTTTCTAAAGAAGCAAGTAACGAAAAATATTTTTTTTTTGGATTTTTTGAAAATTGGAGTCTAAAAAAAAGACTTTTCTAGAGAGGAAGTAAAGGAAAAAATTTTTGGATATTTTTTTTTTGAAAATTATGGGCCGGAACCAATGAGGTTTGCCTACGTATATCACATCCGGTGAGAATCAGACCCGCGTAGTTCGCCAGTTTTGTCAGAACAGGGGAAACATGGCAGTTGAAAACTTTGGCTCATTTGGAGATGACTTCTTTTTTCTCGGAATTTCGGCAGAGTTTCAGAATTTTCTAAATACCTACCTCTCACTCCTATATTATTATTATTATTATTATTATTATTATTATTATTTTTTATTTTTGATTTTTTTTTGATTTTCTTCCTCTGTTCTAGAAGTCGGTCAACATGCAAGCCGAAACAAACAGACGCGCAAGTAGCACGTATGATGCATCAGATGGTCTTTTTCATTTGGGTACACCTGTCCTAGACAGACCCAACCCCTGTGTTAAGTCTCCAAGGTCAAATGCACGTGATGCAAACAAACGTTCCTACTAGGGATCCAGCATGAGGCTTGTTATACTAGGTTTAAAAATTTGGGTTTATTGTTCTAGACCTGGCTTACCCGAGCGGACAGCTCGAGCCGAGGGGGGGCAGCGTACCGGGAATACAGAAGCTTCACCGGCTTTGCAACTTGTCCGAACCTCGTTCTAAAATTGGGATAAGACTCTAACAGAAAAGAAGTCACACGAAGTGCACACTTCCCAGATGATTTAGAAGACTCAGAGAGAGGAGGGTTTCGTAGCAATTTATATACAGTCCAAACAATATCAAAGCGGTAAAAGCGGCATTTACCACATTAGGCTAAACATGTAAAAATCAAATAAAACAAACCAACTATAACAGTTATTCTAAGCTCGAATTCTTGAAGCCTGAACCAGAGATTCTGGGTTCGCTCCCCAGCAGAGTCGCCAGAGCTGTCACACCTCCTTTTTACACACCCGAAGGTAGTACAAGGGAGTTTTTCCAATTAAAGTGACATTATTCGAAATGAGATTAATTTATTCAATTTTGTTCAGAGTCGCCACTTGGGATAGTTTATTTGGTGTCCCAAGTCACCGATTTATTTTAAATCCCAAATCGAGGAAAATTTCGACTTTCATTTTTGAAGTCTGCGAACCAGAAATTCTGAATGAAGAACTCTGTTAACCCGGAGGAAGGTGTTAGGCATCCCCGGATTCCGTGGTTCTAGCACGATCGCTTAAACTATTATAACTGGCATATTATCTGATTTTAATACATGCTTTAAATTATTGTGCATTTTTACCTTATAACCGCTTTTATTTAATTATTGTTACATATTGCGAATCATGTCACGAGAACCGTACTCACGATCTACAACATGTTTAATTTTTTTTTAAAGATTAAATTGTGGCCGGGTCACATAACTGTACTCCCGGATTTTAGTAACTAGGTGTTACAAACTACATTACAGGAACCGTATCCGTAGCTATGACAATTATTCAATTAACACACCTAAAGTAAACTACGAAAGTTCAAGACAATTTCTATTTTTTAGCTTGCGTTTTCTATCTCTTTTATACATACACGAACATATACATACTTCAAAAGTTTTTATAAAAAAAGGAAGATATATATTTAAATTTGCTCGACTTATATAACTTAATGTACAAGTCATGAAAATACATAGACTAGTAAAAAAAAGGATTGGATAAATCAGGAGGCAAAAAGTCCAAGAACAAGAAAACGTGAGGCAGAGAGGATAGGGGGGCAAATTTTGACGTTAAACTAATCAAACAAAATAAAGTAGCTTGTGTTGTAAAAGCTGGAGCGCACAACAACTCATTAACAAACTATTGAGGAATCATTATGCCTACGAGTTGATACATGTGATACTATATATCTTTATATTTTTGCTACTAAAAAAAACTATATACCTCATGATGCCGCTTATCTTATTTCTGAAAGAGGAGTATAGAATATAATTTACGGCTTGTTTGCTATTAAAAGATAACCATTGCTGGCCATCAGATCCTCGATTTAAGAGCAAATTTGCTTGGATTTTACTCTCTTCCTCGATGACAAGAAGTGGAAATTAAAGAAAATGAGTAAAGACTCCCAAAACAGATAACAGATTCCAAAATCTTTACAGCATTTACTTCGTCAACATTTAATCTAAAGTTTAACATTTTCGATTCATTACACTACTTTATTCAAATGGAAACCAAACATTCATCCATGACACACTAGAATAGCAGAAATCGTATTTTTGAGCAAATCCAAAAATCTAAAAGGAATTCAATAACTTTATATAGCCATTCAGCAAAACATAATACAAAGGATTTGGGACTGACCTAACAGAGTTAAGCGGACACCAAGAGATAAGCCAAAGAAAAGCAGAATCCAAATCACATGAGGAGCTCAAGAAGCAATTTCAACAGTAGCAACAGAGCAGCAAACCTTTACCCGAATCCAGCTGAAAATTTTGAATTTTGAAGCCTTTGCTTTCAGCTCTTTTGAGTGTGAAGAACTTTCAAAGTGAGTCTCTCAAATGTTGGGTGTGAATTCAGGTGTGCATTTTCAGAGAAGCTTCCGTGGTAAAATGAGTGTGTGCGGCCGTTTTTCTTGGGAAGAAAGGGTGAGATCTGTTGTATTTGTCTGTTTCTTAGAGAAAAAATCCAAGAAGAAGAAGAGAGCTCTCTTGTAAAATGCGCCATTTTCTATATATAAATTTTTTTAAGGTGAGGTCTTGATGTGTGTGTTATAGGTAGAGAGAATGATGAAGAGTGGGTGGAGGAAATATTTTTTGGGGAGAGTGGGGAACTTGAGTGGGGAAATGGGGAAAGTGGATAGTGAGTGGAGAAAGTGAGGAAAGTGGGTAGTGATTAGAGAAAAGTAGGAATAAATTTAAACATGGTCAAAAATAAGCTGCTCACAGAGTATGTACCACTACACCCCGGGACGGATGTACCGTTGTAGGTACGGGTTCAATTGAACCCATAACTTTCGATGCGGAGCATAAATTTATGTATAAAATCTTATTAGAATTACAATAAATTGTAGAGATGAACCAATAACTTTAAGATTATAATGGGTTCAATGATAAAAATCTAAAAGTTTAACCCATAGAATTTAAATCCTGAATCTGCCTTTGACTACACCATCTAATCATATTTTCGGACATAAGATGAAAAATATTTTTTGATAATTTTCAACCATATATAGATCATTGAACTGAAACAATGAATACATTTAGGACTCGTTTGGTACGAGGGGTAAGGAATAATTAATACCGAGACTAAATTTAAGAAGAGTTTATCGCATATTTGGCTGATAGAAAATTAAGGTATAATTAATCCCGAGATTAATTATCTCGGGATTGTAGTATTTTTTATCCCCATAAAAAAGTGAAATAATTAATTCCAAAATAACTAATTATGAGATAATTAATCATGGGATAACTTCTCTCCAACCAAACGACTCCTTAAGAGACTATCTTTAATACATATCCACCTTTGAACGTCGGCAACATAGAAAATTATATATATTAGATCATAACGTATACTATTGAGCAACGAGACAACTTATGTGACATAATATTAGTATAAGTTCAGATGAAATGTGCCTCAAACCACAAACAGAGAGATAACATAATATTAAGGTAAGTGCATTAAATTTCTTTTGTAATATCTGAAAAAGAAAAAGATACACATAATGGAGGGACAATGTTTTAGTTTATTTCAATATCTGAAGCTGGCAAGTTCATTTATTAGCATATGTCCCTACTTCCCTGTCACTAAATTTGTTGTCACATCCCCGAATCCATTTTAATAAAATAAGACGGTGGCATAATATTCCATTCAACTAATGCTTTCAAAAAGTTATTAGTGTTTAGAGTGCTAAATAATTTAAATTAACGCGTTTTCAAAGTATTATATACATACGTATATAAGATTTCTGCCGAAGTTTACGGGTCTACTCAATACTACATATAGGTCTGCCCTCTGCTCGAATCTCCTTTTGGACCACATCAAGATATTGTGATGAAATAAAGGATAAGCCTAGAATTAAAACAATTTTGTGGTGGGGTTCTGGGGATATAATATAAGAAAATTATTAGGGATCGGAACAGTGTTTAATGTAAGTTATTTTTTCTTACATGTATGTGGCCCGATAGATTTAAGGCTCATAATTAATATTTAATTAATTATCAAATCTTATCCGTTCGATCGGTTACTTGATAGACATATCGAATTAAATGAGAACCTCGATAAATTGGTCATCTCCCCACCCATTAGGGTTACCGTATTTTTATTCCTCTCTTCCATCACTAAAGTCAGTGGTAACGAAAGCTAGGGCAAGGGGCGAGAAATCAATTCCAACTAACGCTTCCGCTTCACGATGATGACTTACGATTCAGGTATGTTTTTCAGTAATTTGTGTAGGATTATCATGTTCAAGATCCTGATGTAAATTAAGTTTATGCTTACATATGGTACCATGAGCATGGATATTTGAACTGATAATCTTCGTTTACTAGTACGATTGAACGAGAAGTGAGTTTTGCTATATATAACTATATTTCTTTCTCAATCCTTCACTTTATTGATATTGTACTGGTTTGATTCTCGGTTGATATCATATGATATTTGAAGCTTTATGATTCACGGATTATATTTACGATTCAGTTTTCTCCATACCTCAGATGATGTCTTATGTGTATTGTTTGATTTATGGCTTTGGGGAATTGACTTTGAATATATTGGGTAAGATAAATTTTTTTTTTAATGGTGTACGTGTACGTACCAAACTTACGATTCAACAGAATTGGAGTTTTGGCGAGTGTATATTCTTAAATTCCTTTCATTGAACGTGGTGGTGACTTATTATTTGTTTACATGATGATCGTATTGTCCCTAATTATTATCCATATCAGTTTCGGCCTAGATTGTTCGTAATACGTTTATATTTTGTTAAGATTTTGAATACAAAAATAATTGTTACTTTCTAGGTCATAAAAGTAATGTTACGGTATCTTAGTGATATTGAGGAAATAAAGTTTTACTCCTAAAAAGTTTTCTTGAATGCTAAGTTTCACGGAAATCTCACATTATGCATTAATTATAATTTGGTTCTTATACTGTGTAATGACTAATTTTTTTTTTAAAAGTTATATAGAATGTTTAAAATATATACATACATAATATTTATATTTTATGCATGTACTAATGTTCATATAGTTTGTTAGTCACCAAATTGATCAAACTAGAATATTTTAAAATATTCACATGCATAAAATTTTGTGATGCTTATTTTATGTGTGCATTTATGTTTATATAGTTTGTTAGTCGCCAAAGTGGCCAAACTAGTATGTTAATCAAAAGTATGCATACATAAATTGTAGTTTATCCATGAAATTAATGAAATGCCTATAATTAAAAATTAGTGGATATATTAATTTTCACTATTGTTAGAACTTAAGGATTTACCTAAAGGTGAATCAATTATTCTATGAATAGTGAATATGATGAGGTAAATTAATATTCTTAGTCAAATATATATTGTCTATCCAAAGATGGCATATATATTTGGTTAAAAATATTTAATTACCTATTAAAGACTAAATGACATTTAAATTATGCTAGTGTGTTGTAGTATTTACTCAAAGAAGAATTGCGATATGATTTAACTGTTTTGTTGAATCCATATTGATTTGTGAGCATGTATTATCTATTTTGCAGCCATTCCTTTTCATTCACATGCTTCGTCTGTTACTGTATTCAACGGATTAAACTTCTTTGAATGGCGTGAACAAGTCCAGTTCCACTTAGGTGTGATGGATCTTGACTTGGCTATGGTGAATGATAAGCCTGCTGCCATTACTGATTCGAGCAGTACGGATGAGAAGTCTTTCCATAAAGTATGGGAACGCTCTAACAGGCTAAGCCTTATGTTTATGCGAATGAATATTGCCAACAACATTAAGAGTATTATTCCACAAACAGAATGTGCCAGGGAATACCTGAAGTTTGTGGAGAATGTTTTCGTTCTGCAGATAAGTCTCTCGCTGGTACACTAATGGCTGAACTCACGACCATGAAGTTTGATGGGTCGCGTAGTATGCAAAACCATATCATCGAGATGACTAACATTGCAACAAGACTTCAGACCTTGGGGATGAAAGTGGATGATTCCTTCTTGGTTCAGTTTATTCTGAACTCGTTACCTCCTGAGTATGAACCTTTTCAAATTAACTAAACACTATTAAGGATAAGTGAAATGTTAGTGAATTGTCCAGTATGCTTACTCGGGAGGAGTCAAGACTTAAGAAATAAGGGAGTCATTCAATTAACCTCATGGGTCAAGGAGCTGGTAAAGGACTTAAAGTGAAAGGCCAACAAGTTCAAGAAGAAGAAAGCACCTGCTAAAGCTGCATAGGATGCTAAGAAGGAACATAAGGCAGATACGTGTCGTTTCTGTAACAAGGAAGGACACTATCAGAAAGATTGCCTGAAACGTAAAGCTTGGTTCGAAAAGAAAGGTACAATTAGCTCTTTTGTATGTTTCGAATCAAATTTAACAGAAGTTCCTAATAATACTTGGTGGCTTGATTCTGGTGCAACTACTCATGTATCTACTACGTTGTAGGGATTCCTTACGATCCAAACTACAAATCTAAATAAGGATTTCTTGTTCATGGGAAATCGTATGAAGGCTCCAATTAAAGGCATAGGGACTTATCGTTTGATCATGGAGACTGGACGTCACCTTGATCTATTACAGACTCTTTATGTACCTTTAGTTTCTAGGAATTTGATTTCTCTTTCAAGACTTGATGTTTCTGGATTTGATTTAAAGTTTGGAAATGGATGTTTCAATTTATATAAGAATGCTATGTTTTTATGGTTCTGGCTTTCTCAGTGATGGTTTATATAAATTGAAACTCGATATTGGTTTTTCTGAATCTCTTCTTACTGTTCAACATAATGTTGGAATCAAACGTAGTTCACTAGATGAAAATTCTGCTTACTTGTGGCATAGACGTTTGGGTCATATACCAAAGAAAGGTTAGAAAGATTAGTAAAGAATAAGACTCTTACGAATCAAAATTTTACTGATCTTACTATATGTTTGGATTGCATTAAGGGAAAGCAAATCAAACATAGTAAGAAAGGTGCCACAAGAAGCACCCAACTTCTTGAAATTATACACACCGATATTTGCGGACCCTTTGATGTTCCATCTTTTGGTGGAGAGAAATATTTTATCACTTTTATCAATGATTTTTCACATTATAGATATATTTGCTGAAAGAAAAATCTCAAGCAGCATATGCTCTCAAGGTGTTTGTTAATGAGGTTGAAAGGAAATTAGATAAAAAGGTGAGAATTATTAGGTTAGATAGAGGTGGTGAATATTATGGAAAATATAATGAATCAAGACAATGTCTAGGTCCATATGCAAAGTTCCTCGAGGAACATGGCATATGTGCACAATATACTATGCCAGGAATACCTCAACAAATTGGTATTGCAGAAAGGCGTAATCGAACACTTATGGATATGGTTAGGAGTATGATGAGTAATTCCTCATTACCCAAATTATTGTGGATGTATGCTCTTAAAATCGCTGTATATTTATTAAATAGGGTTCCTAGTAAGGCAGTTCCAAAGACTCCTTTTGAACTGTGGACATGAAGGTAACTTAGTTTAAGGCACCTGCATGTTTGGGGTTGCCCAGCGGAAGCTAGATTTTATAATCCACAAGAAAAGAAATTAGATTCTCGAACAGTAAGTGGTTACTTTATTGGTTACCTAGAGAAATCTAAAGGGTATGCGTTTTAATGTCCAAACTATAGTTCGAGAATTGTTAAAATTGGTAATGTAAGATTCATTGAGAATGGTGAAGCTAGTGGGAGTGTTGAAAATCAAAGTGTAGAAATAAAAGAGGTGAGGGTCAATATTCTATTAACCACGAATGTGCCTACTTCTATACAAATACCAAATATTGTTCCAGTTGTTGAAGAACACTTCGACAACACCGCGCAACATTTGGATGAAACACTTCATAAAGAAACTAACTTACAAATATCCGTCACAAATGAACCACAAGAAATGCCATTAAGAAAATCTCAAAGAGTTAGAAACCCGGCTATTTCGGATGATTACGTGGTTTATTTGCAAGAGTCAAATTTTGACATTGGTCTTAAAAAGGATCCGATTTCATTTTCACAAGCCATAGAAAGTAATGAGTCTGACAAATGGATTGATGCCATGAAGGAAGAGTTAAAATTCATAGAATACAATAAAGTCTGGGATCTTGTTGAATTGCCAAAAAGTTCTAAAAGAATCGGGTGTAGATGGGTCTTTAAGACCAAACGCGATTCAAATGGCAATATTGAACGATACAAAGCCAGACTTGTTTCCAAGGGTTATACTCAGAAAGGAGGCATTGATTATAAAGAGACCTTTTCACCCGTCTCAAAAAAAGACTCGTTAAGAATTATTATGACTTTGGTCACTCATTATAATTTAGAGTTACACCAAATGGATGTGAAAACTGCCTTTCTTAATGAAAATCTCGAGGAAGAAGTTTATATGGACCAACTAGAGGGTTTCGAAACTAAAGGAAACGGTCAAGTGGTGTGTAAACTAAAGAAATCAATATATTGACTTAAACAAGCCTCACGATAGTGGTATATAAAGTTTAATGAAACCATAACATCTTTTAGATTTGTGGAAAATACCATTGATCGGTGGATATACCAAAAGATCAGTAGGAGCAAGTTTATATTTTTAGTCTTATATGTTGATGATATTCTACTTGCTGCTAATGATTTAGGCATATTGCGTGAGACTAAAGATTTTCTCTCTAAGAATTTTGAAATGAAAGATATGGGTGAGGCATCCTATGTGATAGGAATAGAAATATTTCGTGATAGATCACAATGATTATTGAGATTGTCTCAGAAAGGCTATATCGAAAGAATTCTAGAGAGATTTAATATGAACAATTGTTTAGCATGAATTATTCCAATTCAAAAAGGGGATAAATTTAGTCTCATGCAATGCCCTAAGAATGATGTAGAACAAAAAAAAATGGAATAATTTTCTTACTCTTCTTTTATTGGTAGTCTGATGTATGCTCAGACTTGCCCAAAACCGGGTACTAGTTTTGCGGTTGGAATGCTGGGAAGATATCAGAGTAACCTAGGAATTAATCACTGAAAAGTTGCAAAGAAAGTTTTGAGGTACCTGAAAGGAACGAAGGATTACATGCTCATGTATAGGAGATCCAAGTATTTGGAAGTTGTCGGATACTCGAATTCAGATTTCACTGGATGTATTGACACTAGAAAGTCCACGTTTGGTTATTTGTTCCAATTAGCTGAAGGAACAATATCATGGAAGAGTGCCAAATAGTCTGTCATTGCTACATCCATGATGGAAGAAGAATTTGTGGCATGTTTTGAAGCCACAATTCATGCATTATGGCTGCTAAACTTTATTTCAGGACTTGGGGTTGTCGACACCATTACTAAGCCGCTGAAAATTTACTGTGATAATTCTGCAGCAGTATTCTTCTCCAAGAATGATAAGTACTCCAAAGGTGTCAAACATATGAAATTAAGGTACTTTATGTCACACCCCTTTTGTACCCCTCAAAATAATAATAATATGTGTATGGGCCAAAGAGTTTTTCCAATTAAAGTGACAAAATTTGAATAAGGATTATTTTATTGTTCAGAGTTGCCACTTAGAATTGATTTTTTCGGTGTTCCAAGTCACCATTTATTTGGATCCCTAGTCAAAGGAAGGTTTGACTCTATTTTAATCGGTCCGCGAAAATAAAGTTCGGGTAAGGAATTCTTATAAGGCATTCCCGAGTCCCGTGGTTCTAACACAGTCGCTTTATTGACTTAAACTTGGCTTGAATTAATTTTGGACAAACTGTGATTTGTATTATTTTTATATTTTACCTATCCTCTTTTATCTCTTGATTATTAGAAAAAATTAAAGAATATTTTTGGATAATAAGATGTCATAACCACACTACGCAAGTGAATGCGTGATCGACGAAATTTATTATTTAGTCATAACGGCACTACGCAAGCGAATCCGCAGTCATGACAGACGATTGTTAGCACGTTATTTACTTTTAAAAAATTGCTGCAATTGTGTTGGAGGAAACATTAACCCTTTTTTTTCTTCAGAAAATTTATTAAATATCACTACCACACTATGCAAGCAAATCCGTGATTATGACAAAAGATTTATAAATTAATTAAAACTATTGAATATGACATGAAATTGATGAATTAACTTATTAAAAGTTAAGCATCACGCTACACAAGTGAGTCCGTGAAGTTAAAGCGCACATACTATTTGCCTAACGTTTAAATTAATTAAAGGTAAACTAGTTAATTAAAATAGTAGAAAAATCTGATATTATTATTATTCTTTCGAGCTTTATAGTTGGAAAAAATTATTCAAATAAATGTTGGACCAACTTTACCTATTTTAAAAGAAATGAGCCAACTTCTTGTTTAAAAAAAAATGGGTCAGCTTGTATGGAGCTTTTGGGCTGCTGGAATTTATTATTAAATTGGGCTAAGAAATGAATTTCAATTGGCCCAATGCTATATAGAAGAAAAGGGGTAATTTTGTTGTTCAAAGGTAAATGAGCCAACTTTTATCTTTGATTCAATAAGGCCCAAAGTTGATACAATCTTAGCTCTTTACTTAGTTTGAGTTCATGACCATTAACTACATAGTCACAATTGTAAAAATGCCCACTTTACAAAAATACCATTTTTGCAAATCCGGCAAAATGGCCAGATTCACAAAGATATTATCACAGCATTCCTAGAAGCATATGTTGGCAGTAAATTTCAGCAACTAAAACAAACTCATGCTATGTGTTATACACCTAAAGTCATTCATGACATACTTAGCATTGTTACTCAGATATAATAGCTTGAAAACATGCTTAAAAAATCCATAATTACTTATCACATTCAAAAACTTACAACTCAATATTCAAGTATTATGAAGGACTATATTCACATTATCACATGCTTGATACATAACAATAACATACAAGCTCTTTTGTTGTCAAATTATTCATCACATCAAACACATT
Source organism: Nicotiana tabacum (assembly GCF_000715075.1). Taxonomy (NCBI): domain Eukaryota; kingdom Viridiplantae; phylum Streptophyta; class Magnoliopsida; order Solanales; family Solanaceae; genus Nicotiana; species Nicotiana tabacum. The sequence goes on from NC_134090.1 coordinate 8,333,132, forward strand.
TAAATGGTGCAGCATGTTCAAGTTGTTCCCATTACTGAAAATACGTACATTACGAGTCTTAAAGGATTACCTGGTAGCAAAAGAATAAACAGTAATTCAGCAACTAAAACAGCGTAAAAACAGCAGCAAATCCGTGTTAAAACAACCCGAAAACTTAGAGAGGGAACCCAGAAACGAACTCTAAAGAGGACTTATACTTTTCTAAAAGTTTGCACTCTAAGATTCACTCCCAAAGCTCACCATTTCAGCTTACTTTTCATGTGTTCAACTGCTGAATTTGTTTTTTGTTTTTGTGACAAAGCAATTATATAAAATGCCTCCTGGAAGTGTGATGGAGTCCCCCCTATATATCAAAACAACCAACTATTTCAAAAAAATAAAAATCAATATTTTTGACAATTATTTCTACAAAATCTGCTCTTAAATTCAAAAAGCAAGACTTTCTGGTTCAAATCTTGTCAAGTATTTCAAACAAAATCTGCTCTCCACTATTCAAAGATAGACTTTTATTCAAACAATGTCCAAAGGTCTACATTTTCTTACCAAACAATTTGACTTTTGAGTGTTGTACTCAAAGAGTCTTGAAGCAGTAAACAAACAACCAAACAAGTACCATATACTCTTAAGTATTTTTCACTACCTCACTTTTATCAATACAAAACTATTTTACTACTTCAACAAGTGCAAAAACAGGAAATTTCACATTTCAAACTTCAAAAACTAATGCTAAAATAATTAATAATAGACAAAAATAAAATCTGAAAATTAAAACAAAAAACAAAAAATCAGCCATGAAAAAGAATAGTATTTTACCATTTTACACATCAAAAGACCGAAAAAACGGTGGTATGCCAAAGAGGGTATTCCGGGAGGTCGCCGGATTTTGGTCACCGGATTTTTGGGGTAGAATTGACATCAATAGCTAGGTCTTGAGGAGCGCTATCCATTGATGTAGGTATTGTAGGGTGGTAGTGGTTGGAGCTTCAAGAATTTGGGCAAAAAAATGACGGGAAAGTTTTCTAGATCTAAGATTCAAGGAGTTTGAGGGTTTTTTGAAGGATTTAGTTTGGAGATATGGAAAGAGGAGGTGTTGGAGATTATATGGTGAAATTTTGGGATTGGAGGTCGGCCGCCGCCGGTGGGCAATTTCTGGCGGCGGCGGTCTTGGGAGAGAGAGAAGAGAGAGTGATGAGAGGGAAAGAAGAGAGGAAATAATGGGGAAAATGGGGCAAATTTTGTGGATTTTAGGCTTTAAATATCTAGGATGAAGATCAAACTAGGATCGTTGGATTAAATCAAGATAGATGGATGAGATTGAATCTTGTCACTTAACCAAAACGACGTAGTTTCAAGAAAAAACTACGTGGTTTTAAGCTCTTCTTGGCAGCCCCCTTTTTGGACCGGATTTGGGCTCTTTGGGCTCAAAATTTGGGCCAATTTTGGCACAATTTTAATTAAATTACACTAACCCAATCCCTACCCCATTTATCAAACTCAACTCTTAAAACCTATACATATACAAATAAGAACAAACACACATACACACACACACACATACATATTATATATATATATATATAAAAGGCAAAAATTAAGCATTTACACTTTACCGTCAAGGAGGAAGTTCAGAAATAAAGAGTGTCACTTGAGCATATTAGAACAGATCTCATGATTGCAGATCCATTAACGAAAGGTTTACAACCAATATATTTAAAGAACATGTACAAAGAATGGGTATTGGCTGTATTTATGACTGATATATTTAGGATGTTTTGACACTCTGATCTCTTTACGTGTTTCTGATATACAATAACGATTTCCTGTTTCTCATAATGGTATACACATTATTGTTTTGAGATATTACAGGATAAGTCTCAAGGAGACATTATTGTTGACCATAATATTTTATAGCTTATGGACCTGATACGATAAGTTATTAATGTTGTAATATATGGAAGGGAGTATGTAGACAAATTATATATAACTACCATAACTCACATTTAGTAGTTTATCGTATTATAATATTTATGATGGAAGTTACAGAAGAGATTCGTTTATGTGCAACTGATGGTTATATTATTAAATATTAATATTATGTGATTATTGGGCCAAGTGGGAGAATGTAAGTTATTTTTTCTTACGTATATGTAGCACAATAGGTTTAAGGCCCATAATTAATATTTAATTAATGATCAAATCTCATCCGTCCGATTGGTTACTTGATGGACGTACCGGATTAAATGAGAACCTCTATAAATTAGTCCTCTCCCCACTCATTAGGGTTACCATATTTTTATTCCTCTCTTCCATCACTAAAGTCGGCGGTAACGAAAGTTAGGGTAAGGGGCGAGAAACTAATTCCAACTAACGCTTCCGCTTCATGATGATGGCTTATGATTCATGTATGTTTTTCTGTAATTTGTGTAAGATCATCATGTTCAAGATCCTGGTGTAAATTAAGTTTGTGCTTACATTTAACTCCAAACATTTATGTTTATAGAGCATTTGGGACCGCGAGGATTTAATGAGTTATTTTTCTTCATTTCTTTTACTTGTAATTTATGAATTCTGTTATTTTTAAATGCGTTTACAATTTTTTTTTAGATTAAAACGTCAAGGAAAGTGCATTCAGAAGAAATATAATTACCTGTGTATAGGACAAAAACGACCACTAATGTTTTTGAAATAATGTATTAATTAAGTACCCTCTCTTGATTTTAGCATCATAAAATCAACGGGGATGACGAAAACCTTACCTATCTAGATTGTCCTCTTACTTTGTACGTTTATCACATTAATTTATAGTATGAACCCTCTATATAATCAGAGGTCAATAAGATGAGGCGAATCTACGTAGAAGTTACTTCTACATCATTAAAATAGTTATCAAATTTGTTTGGTAAACTATCATCTTTGTAATATGCAAGTCAAAAGCTACATTTAATTTATTTTAGTCATTACTCTTTAGTCAAAAACTATCATCGTTGTTCCGTATTTCTATTCTCTTTATCATTTTTCTTAGTTTTCATTTTGTAGAGATCAAACATGGTTTCTCATTTATGTTATCCTTTGTTGGTGGGTGTGCAAACAGAGCTACGATGTTAAAGTCGATTAGAGATGGAAATTACAGATTTCTAATGATATAAGGCTTTTATGAAAATTCAAATAGCGACTGTAGTTTTAAACCAAAGTCGACAACATCATACCATGTAAAAGTCACTTCAAAAAATTATACCCAATGATTTTAAAAATAGATGGTCTTAGTTTAAAATTTTGGTCCCCTTTGAGGTCAAATGTCAGACTTCTGGCCATGGTACATGTTAGATTGAAGCTCAACGAGCTATAGTCAATCCATTAGAGATAAACCCTAGAAGGGTCGAGAGAGAAGAGAGAGAAATAGGTAAATGAACATTAGAAAATATCTGTCTTGTTGTCTAATTTCTCACTTTGAGTAGTATTTATATTTACAACAAAAAAATGAGAAAAAAATGAAAGAATGTATAATACACTAATATTCAATACAAAAGAAAACTGGACCGGATCACATTGTTGGGCCAGCTGTGTGTGTAAACTGGGCTCTAACACTCCCCCTAAGCTTGAGGGTGATGAAACACCAAGCTTGCCAAGAATACTATAATGCAGCTGGCTGGGCAATGCTTTAGTCATAATATCAGCCAGTTGACTTGAAGTAGAGACAAAATGTAAAGTAATGAGACCAGCAGTGATGCATTCACGCACATAATGGAAGTCAATCTCGATGTGTTTGGTGCACTCATGGAAAACTTGGTTTTTGGCTATGTGAAGGGCAGCTGGACTATCGCAATAGATAGGAATAGGATGTGAAATGACCAAACCAAGATTACCTAAGAGCTGGACCAACCAAAACAACTTCTACAACCAGCTTCCTTAAGGCTCTATATTCAGCCTCAGCTAAAGATTAAGAGATGGTAGGTTGTTTCTTGCTCTTCCAGGACATAGGACTGCCACCAAGAGAGATATAAAACCCACTCACAGATTTGCGAGAGATGGCACAAGATCCCCAATCAGAGTCAGAAAATCCCACAAGAGACAAATCAGTAGAACTGAAGAGCAATATACCTTGAGTAGGATCATGCTAAAGATATCTTAGAACATGAAGAGCAGCCATCATATGAGGTACCTGGGGTTTCTAAAGAAACTGGCTTAGGTGTTGAATAGAAAAAGAAATGTCAGGTCTTGTGTGCTGGAGGAAATTCAATTTCTCAATTAATCTTTTGTATACACTTGGATCAGAAACATGAGCTCCCATGTCCACAGTAAGCTTAACAGAAGGATACAAAGGAGTAGTAACAGGGGAGAAGTAATGATAGTTGAATTCTTGAAGGAGATCAGTGGTGTATTTCTGCTGATTCATTAAATATCCTTGGGGATGCTGGGAAATTTCCAAACCTAGGAAGTAATGTATCAAACCTAGATCCTTGATTTTAAATTGAGAGTCCAAGAACATCTTTAAAGAGTTTAGCTCAGAAATATCATCACCAGCTAACAGTATATCAACAACATAGACTGCCAATACAACCAGAGAATTAGAAGAGGATTTTGTGAAGAGAGAATAATCATTGAGGCTAGAAATGTAGCCTCTGGAGTGCAGTGCTTCAGACAGTTTAAAAAACCGCAGTCTAAAAACCTGCCTAAGGCCATATAGAGACTTCTTGATTCTACAAACCAATGAAGGAGATTCAGAATTAGAAGATACATCCATCCCGGGTGGGATCTTCATATAAACTTCCTCATGAAGGACACCATAGAGAAAAGCATTATTGACATCTAACTGAAAAATAGTCAAACCTCTCTTCACAACTAAGGTCAGGAGACATTTGATGGTTGTCAGCTTGACAATAGGTGAAAATGACTTAGTGAAGTCAATATCTTCTCTCCGAGTATCACCTCTGATAACAAGCCTTGCTTTGTACCTTTCAATGGAACCATCTTCCCTTTGTTTAATCTTGTAAACACATTTACAAGGGATGGCCTTTTTGTGAGGAGGAAGGGGAACAATGTCCCATCTCTGATAGGACTCAAGAGCCTGAAATTCCTTTAGCATTGCCTCTTGCCAAGCAGGATGAGAAGCTGCCTGCTGGTAATATTGAGGTTCATGCACATGTACCTCAGTTTGGGACACCTTAGATATTGCATAAACAGGGGTAAGAGGAAGGACATAGTTACATACATAGTCTTATAGGTAGGATGGTTGGATGACAGTTCTGGTGGATTTTCTTAAAGTAGGAGTAGGTGGAGAAGGCTAATCCACACAAGCCGGAGAGAATGAAGGGGCAGAATAAGAGGTAGAAGGAGAAGAAACAGGAGAGGTAGAAGATGTATCAGGAATGTCTGTTGCAACAATAGGAGGGGAAGAAGTATTAGATGTTGCAGGTACAATCAAACCTCTCTATAACAATCTCGTTTGTTCCAAATATTTTTGGCTATTATAGCGAAATATTATTATAGAGAACATATATTATAACATAACATAAAAATTGGCTCTGAAAAAGCTTGAATTTTATAGTAAAATATTGTTATATAGGGATGCTGTTATAGAGAGGTCTGGCTATACACCTGTTGCATCAGTAGGTGTAGGAGAAGAATCGATGTAACGATCCGGCCGGTGGTCTTAAGAATTTACACACCGAGCCCACATTAACTTCTTTCCCCAAGTTTATTTCTGCTATTTTGATTTGCTGGAATGTTCGATTTTGAGTTTCGAAGAGTTTTGGAACACTTAGTCCCTAAATGAGAGCTTAAGTATTGGAAAGTTGACCGTAGTCGGAACAGTATGAAGACAGACTCAGAATGGAAATTCGATGGTTCTGTTATCTCTGTTGGGTGATATTGGGCTTAAGGGCGTGTTCAGATTGTATTTTGGAGGTCCGTAGCTAATTTAGGCTTGAAATGCCGAAAGTTGAATTTTTGAAGTTTCTGGTTTGATAGTAAGAATTTGATCCGAGGATCAGAATGGAATTTCGGAAGTTGGAGTAGCTCCGTAGTGTTTAATGTGATGTGTGTGCAAAATTTCAGGTCATTCGAAGAGATTTGATAGACTTTTTAATCGAAAGCGTATTTTTAGAGTTTTTGGAATTTTTAGGTTTGAATCCGATAAAAAAAATAGGTGCTTTGATGTTGTTTTGAGCGTTCTGAAGGTTGGAACAAGTTTGAATGATGTTTTAGGATTGGTTGGCAGGCTTGGTTGAGGTCCTAGGGGCCTCGAGTGTGTTTCAGATGCTCAACGGGTCATTTTTGGACTTAGAGAATTGCAGAAAAATGTTGCAGCAGTCAGTTCTGATTTCCTTCTTCTCGTATGCAAGTGGGGTCTCGCGTTCGCGAAGAGGAGCTGGGGCTGGTAAGGAATTAACGCTTCGCGTTCGCGAAGGAGCTTATGCGTTCGGGAGGCTGTGGGATTTTGTGCCTACGCGTTCGCGAAGGCAGTCTCGCGTTCGCGTAGAAGAAGATAAATGATCATCGCGTTCACGGCTCAAGCATCACTTTCGCGAAGTGGGAGACTGGCCAGTGGAACTTTAGTACATCGTGTTCACGACCGTAGCCTCGCGTTCGCGAAGAAGGAAATACCTGGGAAGAATATAAAATTTCAAAATCGAGTGTTTAGCCATTTTTATCAAATCTTAAGCTTGGGAGCTCGAATTTGAGAGAGATTTTAAGGGATTTTCAGAGATATCAATTGGGTAACGATTTTTAACTCCTTTTTGCTTGTAACCCACTAATCTAAACATGAATTCTTCATTAAATTTCGGAATTTGTATGAAAATTTGGGGAAGAGTTCTTAGACCAAAAATTTGAGTTTTGATTGGGGATTTGACATCGGATTTGGATAATTTTTGTATGGTTAGACTCGTGAGAGTATGAGAATTCTGAAAATATAAATTTTACCTGATTTTGAGACGTGGGCTCGAGGGGCATTTTGGTCATTTTACCTAATTTCGCGTATTAACTTAGAATTTAATTGTAGAATCAGTTACTTGAAGTGTTATTTATATTATGAAATTGAATAGAATAGATATGAGCCATTTGGAGTCGAGTACTCGTGGCAAGAACGTGGTCTTGGGTTGATTTTGAGCCGGTTCGAGGTAAGTGGCTTGTCTAACCTTGTGTGGGGGACCTTCCCCTTAGGATTTTGTATATTTGGTAATTGAAATACCTTGTACGTGAGGTGACGAGTGCGTACTTGTGCTAATTGTTGGAAATCCGGTGTTCATTAAGTAATCACCAGTATGTTTCCTTTCCTGTTTTTATTACTTGCACTATTAAGCCTGTTGTTAGCTTAGGAAAGTATGTCTAAGTGACTTAATTGCGTTATTTGCTCAACCTGCCTTACCTGAATTCTGTGCACCATGCTAGGCTAGAATCACTTGTTGCCTTAATATGAAATTTTTCCATTTCGTTATATTTTCCTGTTGCTACTGTGTATTTATTTTGGGACTACAGATATGGGATTCCGGTAGCTCCCCATTGTCTGTTTATTTTGGGACTACGGATGTGAGATTCCAGTAGATGCTCCTTCATAGTTATATGGAACTACGGGAATGCACCCTGTAGATTCCCCAGTATTGGGTATTTACATTTAGGACTACGGAACGAGGTTCTGGTAGATCCTCGCGCACTATGAGTTGTACTATGGGACGGGATTCCGGGAGATCCATTAGATATGTACATATGGGACTATAGGACGGTATCTTGGGAGATCCCTGATTGTTATTATTGATGCTGAGATGTATTCCTTTCCGTGTTTACCTTGCTTCTGTATAGTTGTTGCTATCTTGTACATCCTGTGTTATTTTATTGTTGTACTTATTTGTACTGTTCTATTCTATACTGTTGATCTTTATATTTTATTTAACCTCAGTAGAGCCCTGATCTTCCTCGTTACTATCCGATCGAGGTTAGGTTTGGCACTTACTGAGTACCACTGTGGTGTACTCATGCCCCTTCTGCGCATGTTTTTCATATGCAGATGTAGGTACTGCGACTCAGTACTATCACCCTTGAGGCGAGGCAATTTCTCCAGCGACTTCGAGGTATATCTGCTGCGTCCGCAGACCAAGGAGTCCCTTTCTATTCTAGCTTTTAAACATTTGCCCATGTATTTCTTTCCCTTGTTAGATATTCTGGAGTTAGATTGTGTAGTGATCCTTAGCTTGTGATTCATGGGTTTTCGGGTCTTGAAAGTATGTATTGGTTTGAGAGTTAACTATTGTGTATGCCGAGCGACGCTTTTAAACACTGTTTTATAGTTCTTCTTTCTGTTTTAAATTGTTTTTATTCCGCACTTGGTTTATCTTCCGCAATTTAGGCTTACCTAGTCGTAGAAGACTAGGTATCATCACGATAGTTCACGGAGGGCGAACCGGGGTCGTGAAAAGTTGGTATCAGAGCTCTAGGTTCATAGGAGTCATGGATCACAAGCCGATTTATTAGAGTCTCGCTGATCGGTACAGAGACGTCTGTACTTATCTATGAGAGGCTATGTAATTGTTAGGAAAATTTCACTTCATTTGATTTCCTTGTCATGCGATATTTTGACATCACAATTCTAAACTTCTATCTTCTATTCTCTTATAGATGGTGAGGACATGCGCTACCCGAGGTGATCACTCACTCGTGCCCCCTACTACAGCCGTTAAAGGCCAGGGTCGGGGTAGAGGCCGAGGACGCGCATGTGGTGCAGCCAGAGCACCTGCGCGAGCTGCCACCGAGGTACCACCAGCAGTTCCAGCCGGAGTCCAGGCACCTGACATGCCTACTGCTACTACTACTCCAGCTCTTCAGGAGACTCTGGCACAGTTCATGAGCATGTACACCACTCTGGCTCAGGCAGGGTTGTTTCCCCTTGCTGCAGCTACATCTCAGGCCGGGGGAGGAGCACAGACTCCCTCCGCCCGCACTCCTAAGCAGCGAGTGCATGTTGATCAGGTCCCAAAGATTATTCCTGTACAACCTGCAGTGCCAGTTCAACCCGAGGACAGGGTAGTGGCTTTCGAGGAGGAGCAGCTGAGGCTTGAGAGGTTCAAGAGGTACAAGCCTCATGTATTCAGCGGTCTAGCATCGGAGGGTTCTCTGGGATTTCTAGATGAGAGTTACCGCATTCTCCATACCATGGGTATATCAGGATCGAGAGGGGTTTCCTTTACTACCTTCCAGCTTCGAGGAGCCGCCTATGAGTGGTGGCACACCTATGAGTTAGACAGTCCGGATGAGGCTGCTTCACTGACTTGGTATCATGACCCGGATTTCCCATCCTCGGAAGTCGTGATGGTGCCTACTAATGTGAGCTAGGCAAGACAAACCCTTACACTAATTACTTTATTATCCATTTCTTTCGTTTTAACAAACATAAAGCGATAACGTATAAACAACGAAAATTTAATTTTAGTGGAAGAAAACCATAAATATCTGAAGTCTGTATCTATTACAACTGCTTAAGGCTTTATCACCAAAACTTGGTGTCACAGTACCACAAATGGTCTAAGACTACTAAATACAAGGTCTGAAAATAAGAGTCACATTGTTTCTGAAGCAGAAAGATGAAACAGGAAATAAAAGATAAAGGAGACGCCAGGGCCTGCTGACGCCTGCAGGTCTACCTTGGATCTCCGCGTGGACTGAAGGTATCCTCCAAGTTACGGTCCAAGAGCTGCTCTGAGATCTGCACATAGTGCAGAGTGTAGTATCAGCACAACCGACCCCATGTGCTAGTAAGTACCTAGCCTAACCTCAGCTAAGTAGTGACGAGGCTAGGACCGAACTACCAAATAAACCTGGGCAGTTATATAATATACAGTGGAAAGTAAAGCAGAAATAAACAAGTAAAGATGGGAGAGAGGGAAAACATGCTTCGGGGAATAACAGGTAACAACACAATATCAAGAGAATTATAAAGGAACCAAAATCCAACTACTAACAAGGGTAAGGAAAAATGAAGGCAGAATTCACTTTCATTCCACATCTTGTTGCAGGCGTGCAACTCGATCCCAATTCATTTATCTCGTTGCAGGCGTGTAACCCAATCCCATTTCACATATCTTGTGGCAGGCGTGCCACCCGCTCCCATTTCAAATATCTTGTGGCAGGCATGTCGCCCGCTCCCATTTCATATATCTTGTGGCAGGCGTGCCACCTGCTTCCATTTCAAATGTCTCGTGGCAGGCGTGCCACCCACTCCCCTTTCAAGTATCTCGTGGCAGGCGTGCCACCCGCTCCCATTTCAAGTATCTCATGGCAGACGTGCCACCCGCTCCCATTTCAAGTATCTCGTGGCAGGCGTGCCACCTGCTCCCATTTCATATCAACAACAAACACAAAGAATCCCGACAAAGGGACAAGAACAATATAAACAATTCCCGGCAAGGGAACATTAATATTTCAACAATGTCCCGGCAAGGAACAATGATATTTCAACAATATCCCGGCAAGAGAACAATTATATCAAACAAACGTCCCCGCAAGGGAACAATGATATTTCAACAATATCCCGACAAGGGAACAATAATATCAAATAAACGTTCCGGCAAGGGAATAATGATGATAATAACATGTGAGTCACAATAAGCCACAACGGAAACATAACAATTTTAATACAAGACCCACGGGCATGTTTGACACCGAAGTATAGATACTCGTCACCATGCCTATACGTCGTACCCGCAATTAACACGTAGAAAATAAGACACAACTCCTAATCCCTCAAGCTAAGGTTAGACCAAACACTTACCTCGATGCCACGAACACAATTCACATTTCAATTATAGCTTTATCCCTTGATTCCACTACCAATTCGCTCGAATCTAGCCACAAGTTACTTAGTTACATTAATAAACGCTAAATGAATCAATTCGAATGCATGAAAATGAATTTTTCACTCAGGAATTTCAATATTCTAAAATGAACCACTGGGCCTCTGATGCTCGTACTTAACCTGTTGACAATTCAAACACCGAGCCATATAGGCAACGATATCCTTCTTTATTCTCCGCCGCCAATAATGCTGTCGCAAATCCTGATACATCTTTGTGGTGCCCGGATGGATAGAGTACCGGGAGCTATGGGCCTCCTCTAAAATCAACTCCCGAAGCCCATCCACATTAGGCATACAGACTCAACCCTGCAATCTCAAAACTCCATCATCACCTAAGGTAACCTGCTTGGCACCTCGTGCTGCACCGTGTCTCTAAGGACACACAAATGGGGATCATCATACTGCCGATCACGGATACGCTCCAATAAAGAAGAACGAGCGACTGTGCAAGCTAACACACGACTGGGCTCAGAACCATCCAACCTCACGAACTGATTGGCCAAAGCCTGAACATCCAAAGAAAGGGGTCTCTCACTGACCGGAATATAAGCAAGGCTGCCCATACTGGCTGACTTCCTACTCAAAGCATCGGCCACCACATTGGCCTTTACCAGATGATATAAGATGGTGATATCATAGTCCTTCAACAACTTCAACCACCTTCTCTGCCTCAAATTCAACTCCTTTTGCTTGAACAAATACTGCAGACTTTTGTGATCCGTGAACACCTCACATGCCACGCCATACAAATAATGCCTCCAAATCTTCAACGCGTGAATACTGGCTGCCAACTCCAAATCATGAACCGGATAGTTCTTCTCATGAATCTTCAACTGCGCCCGAATCATAGGCAATGATCGTGCCACCCTGCATCAACACTGCACCAAGTCCAATACGAGATGCATCACAATAAACTGTATAAGGCCCTGCACCGGTGTCGTAGTCAAAGCTATCTTGAGCTTCTGAAAGCTCGCCTCACTCTCGTCTGACCACTTGAACTGGGCACTCTTCTGGGTCAGCCTAGTCATCGGGGCTGCGATAGATGAAAAACCCTCCACGAACCGATGATAGTAGCCTGCCAATCCCAAGAAACTCCGAATCTTTGTAGCTGATGTTGGTCTAGGCCAGTTTTTGACCAAGCTCATTCTTCTTCGGATCAACCTGAATACCCTCTGCTAATGCAACATGACCCAGGAATACAACTGAACTTAACCAGAACTCACACTTCGAGAACTTAGCATATAACTGACTATCCCTTAAGGTCTGAAGAACCACTCTAAGATGATGCCCGTGCTCCTCCCGACTATGGGAATAGATCAAAATATCATCAATGAAGACTATCACGAACGAATCCAAGTACGGCCTGAACACTCGGTTAATCAAATCCATAAAAGCTTTTGGGGCATTTGTTAACCCGAATGACATCATCAAGAACTCATAATGCCCGTATGGGGTGCAGAAAGCTGTCTTAGGGACATCGGATGCCCTAATCCTCAACTGATGGTAGCCAGATCTTAAGTCAATCTTCAAAAATACCTTGGCACCCTGAAGCTGATCAAACAAATCATCAATCCTCGACAATAGATACTTATTCTTGATGGTAACCTTGTTCAACTGCCGGTAATCAATACACATTCTCATCGATCCGTCCTTCTTCTTAACAAACAACACTGGCGCACCCCAAGGTGAAACACTAGGTCTAATGAAACCCTTCTCAAGCAGGTCTTGCAACTGCTCCTTCAACTCTTTCAACTCAAGTGGGGCTATACGATACGGCAGGATAGAAATAGGCTGAGTGCCCGGAGCCAAATCAATGCAAAAGTCAATATCCCTGTCGGATGGCATACCCGATAGGTCTGAAGGGAAAACTTTAGGAAACTAACAAACAACGGGCACAGAATCAATAGAAGGAACCTCCGCACTAGAATCACGAACATACGCCAAATAGGCCAAACACCCCTTCTCGACCATACACCGAGCCTTCACATAAGAAATAACACTACAGGTAGAATGACCAGGAGTCCCTCTCCATTCTAAACGAGGTAAACCCAGCAAGGCTAAGGTCACACTCTTGGCATGACAATCCATTATAGCATGGTAAGGTGATAACCAGTCCATCCCCAATATGACATCGAAACCAACCATATCTAGAAGAAGCAAATGTTCATGAGTCTCAAGACCCCAATCACCAGTATACAAGAACGATGGACTCAATCTACCACAATAGAATCACCCACCGGTATATACACATAAACAAAAGCACTCAAAGAATTACTAGGCATAACCAGATATAGTGCAAAATAAGATGACACATACGAGTATGTAGACCCTGTATTAAATAACACTAAAGCATCTCGATCACAAACCAGAACCGTACCTGTGATAACTGCATCAGAAGCCTTATCCTCGGGCCTGGATGGAAGAGCATAAAATTGGGGCTGGGCACTACCACCCTGAACTAAATCTCTAGGACGGCCTGCTACTGGCTGGCCTCCACCTCTAGTGGCCTGAGCTCCACCTCTAATACCTCTACCTCCATCTCTAGCACCTCTACCCCTACCTCTAGCTGGCTGGGTGGGATGTGAAACACCTGGTGCCTAAACTATGGCACGGGAACCCTAATACTGAGAGCTACCCGATGCTCGAGGGCAATACCTAGCAATGTTCCTTGTGTCGCCACAAGTAAAACAAGCCCTCGGCTGCTGGGGCTGACAACCCTGGAAACTCTGAAGCGGCGGTGCACTGATAGGAGCTGGTGGTGCACTATAGGACTACTGATCAGAATATTGTATACGGGGACCATGACCACCTGAAGCACCATGAGAAACCTGAAACGCTGACTGAAAATGCCTGGAAGGATGGCCTCTACCATACGAATCCCTACCTCCAAACGATGTACCACTGAATCGGCCTGAATGACGAGTCATCTTGTCAGACCCCTGACCACCTCCCTACGATAGAACCATCTCAACTCTCCGGGCCACATTGGCTACCTCTTAGAAGGAAATATCACTCCTTGTCTCCCTAGCCATCTATCGGCTGAATAAGTCCCTCAATGAACCTCCTCACCCTCTCTCTCTCTCAGTGGGAAGTATGATAAGAGCGTGATGAGCCAAGTAGATGAATCTGGTCTCATACTGGGTAACATTCATAGAACCCTGCTGGAGACACTCAAACTTCCTCCGATAGGCCTTTTTTTGAGTGATGGGGAGAAAATTCTCCAAAAATAGCTGAGTAAATTGCTCCCAAGTCAAAGCTGGCAATCCGACTGGTTTAGCCAAACAGAAATCGCTCTACCAAGTTTTGGCAAATCCAGACAAGCGAAAAGTAGCAAAATCGACCCCATTGGTCTCAACTATCCCCATGTTCCTGAGAACCTCATAGCAGCTGTCTAGATAATTTTGGGGATCCTCAGTAGATGCACTGCTGAAAGTAGTAGTGAAGAGCTTGGTGAACCTATCCAACCTCCACAAAGCATCGCCAGACATAGTTGCACCATCACCGGTCTGAGCTACCACACCCGGCTGATCTGCTCCAACTAGCTGAACCGCTGGAGTCTGAAACTGGGGAGCTACCTGCTCCGGAGTGCGAGTAGCAGGAGTCTAGGATCCTCCTCTATCCTGAGAGACGGCTGGTGCTACAAGAAGCAAGCCTGCCCGGGTGACACTCTCCATAAGGCCCACTAGGCGGACCAGAGCATCCTGAAGAACTGGGGTGGCAATAAACCCCTCTGGGACCTAAGCTGGACCCACCAAAACTGCTGGGGCCGAAACCTCATTATCAAAATCAACCAGAGGCTCCGCTGTTGGTGCTGCTGCTCGGGGCTGAGCTCTGCCCCTACCTCGGCCTCTAGCACGGCCTCGGCCTCTGCCCTTCATGGGAGCTACTGCTGGGGGCTCGGGCTGCTGGTCAGTGGATGAGGAAGCGCGTGTACTCTACATCTGCAAAAGAATAGAGTAGAAATTCAATTATCATTGAGAAACCAAACCGCACGATAAGAAATAATAAATGTGAAGTTTTTCCTAACTCTGTAGCCTCTGGGGGATAAATACAGACGTCTCCGTACCGATCCCTCAGACTCTACTAAGCTTGTCTGTGACTGTGAGACCCATGTAACCTAGAGCTCTGATACCAACTTGTCACGACCCAGATTTTTTGTCCTCGGAAGTCGTAATGGCGCCTACTAATGTGAGCTAGGCAAGCCAAACCCTTAAAATAATTACTTCATTATCCATTTCTTTCTTTTTAACAAACATAAGGCGATAATGTATAAACATCGGAAATTTAATATTAGCGGAAGAAAACCATAAAATATCTAAAGTATGTATCTATGATAACTGCTTAAGCCTTAATCACCTAAAACTTGGTGCCATAGAGCCGATTGAGACCAGAGCCGATTTATTGTTGCTCAGCATGGTAGATTTTGATATTATCTTGGGCATGGACTGATTGTCGCCCCATTATGATATTCTTGATTGTCACGCCAAAACTGTGACGTTGGCTATGCCAGGTGTACCATGTGTTGAGTGGAGGGATACTTTAGATCACACTCCCAGTAGAGTTATTTCTTTTCTTAAAGCTCAGTGTATGGTTGAGAAGGGGTGTGACGCGTATTTAGCTTATGTGAGAGATGTCAGTATTGATACCCTTCGGTTGATTCAGTTCCAGTAGTACGGGATTTTTTCGATGTGTTTCTAGCTGATCTTCCGGGCATGCCGCCTGATAGAGATATTGATTTTTGCATTGATCTGTTGCCAGACACTTAGCCCATTTCTATTCCTCCGTATCGTATGGTGATAAGTGCATTTTACCAGATGTTAACCATATAAATTCTCTCATAAAAACATATAAATTATCATGTTTCCTCCCTATTCTTAACTTTATTTTGCAAGAATAATTATAGCAGAATTATTGTGCGCACCATGAAAAAAGGAAAATAAATATTCAAGAAAAATACAACAAAGAAGTGTAAGATCGAGCTATGATTCATTATTGTCGTGACAATGCACCAAGTCTCGATTTGACATGATGAAATCTAAACTTAGAATTGCAGAATTCTCATCTCTACAATTTCAAAATCTAGATTTGCCATTGAAATCTAGCACCAAATCGAGAATTCAAATTCTCATATCTGCAAATGCAAAATCTAGATTTGCCATGATGAAATCGACGAAATCTAAACTTAAAATGACGAAATCTCATATCTGCAAATGCAAAATCTAAATTTGCCATGAAAATCTAGCACCAAATCGAGAAATCATCATGAAACTTTCTTATATAAAGAGATGTTGCCCGATCAGAGGAATGACAGTAGAGAGAAAGCTTAGAGTTAGAAGTCTAAATCCAAATTCTTAATAAGCTTCTCTACTTTATTTCTTTCACCAGTATCGAGTTATCTTTTCTTTTAAATCACAATAGTGGTTTCGTTGTTGTTTCTAAATAAATTTCAGTGTAGGAAATTACTCTAGTTCTTGCTTTTAATTAAATAACGGGAATTATTCTTCTTGAATATTTCTTTCTATTTTCTTATTTAATGGACAAGAATATTTCCATTGTTAGTACTAATTCCAGTATGGAGTAACTTTTCTTGTGTTGGGAGAAAGACTCATCTTAATATTTCTATATAATAGTAGATATTATTCCTCAAATTCACTTGCTTGAGCTTTATTTAACTTTTATTTGCTTTTACAGTTAGACGTTATTTAATTTATTAACATCTATCTATCTTGTACTACATATTAACTGTTTATTAATTCTTTAATCGAGAGAGGCGGAAGAAATAATATAGTTAAGTGTAGTATTGATAAATGTTAATATTTATTCAGTAACATCTATCTCTTTTATGTTATAATTAATTTTACACTTATTTGTAATCGAGAGAGGCGAATAGTGTAATAATCAGTTATAACAAGTAGGGTAACCGAAAGGGACTTACTAACAAGAGCGTGTTTTAGTTCAATAATATATTTCTGGTTCTTTAATATTACTAGTTTGAAGATTAATTTGAATAATCGAGAGGAGTGCAATTAATTATTTATCTTAAGTAATAATATATATTTGTAATCGTGAGAGGCATTTATACATTTTTGAGAAATAGAAATTGAAGAATAATACTTCTACTATATAATAGAAATATTAAGTGAAGTCAAAATCCCAACACCTTTTATTATATTTGTGAAAAACAAAATATTTTCTACTGCTCTATTTATGTATTTTTAGTTAGTTAATTTACAACTCAACTCTTTCTGATTTTCTCAAATAGTAACTAAAATAAGAAACGTCTGTAGAATAGATAAACCAATCTCTGTGGGTTTGATATCTTTTTATACTATAATTTGACAAAGTACGAGTTTAATTTATACACATGCCAGACTCTCGTCAAATATTTGGTGCCGTTGCCGGGGATTGGCACCATCTACTTCAGATTAATTGTTTTGTTATTAATTTGAGAACTTACTATTATTATTGTTATTATTATTATTATTATTATTATTATTATTATTATTATTATTATTATTATTATTATTATTAGTAGTAGTAGTAGTAGTAGTAGTAGTAGTAGTAGTAGTAGTAGTATTAACAATATTACTATTTACTATCGTTTTCTTTCATCCATCTTTTTAATTTTTATTTTACACTACAATATCATACTATTATTTTTATAATCAGCTAGCTCTTTTCATAAATTAAAAAAAATTGCTTTAAGGATTTCAGGTAGTTTATGACTCGCTCTTCTACAAAAGAGTTGGCAAATTATGACCCAGAAATTGAAAAATCTCTTCGATTGTGCAGGAAAGGACAAACATCATCTCCTCAAATTATAGCTTGTGAAGAAATGGAGAATGAAGAGCCTAACAATAACCAACTTCCACCATATCAAGTGGAAGAACAGTTCGATGAGGTGCCTCCACGACGTGACAAAATACTCAGAGATTATGCAAGGCCAGATCATTTTGAAGGAGAATCAAGTGTGAGGAGACCACCAATTGGAGTAAACAACTTTGAAATTCACACAGGCTTGATTCAAATCATTCAACAGTCATGTCAGTTTACTGGTGATACGAGTGAAGATCCTCACACCCATCTAATTGATTTTCTTTAATTAGTTGAAACTTGCAAGTATAATGGAGTCACAACAGATGCTATTAGGTTGCGACTTTTTCCTTTTTCATTAAAAGGTGAATCCAAAATATGGTTGCGAAGTCTGCCAAGAGATTCAATCACTACATGAGACCAAATGACTCAAAAATTTCTTAATAAATATTTTTCACTTGCAAAAACATTTAAAATAAAGCAAGAAATCAATAATTTTATGTAGATAAATTCTGAATCTGTATACCAAGCATGTGAACGATTAAAAGTAATGCTAAGAAAATGTCCACACCATGGTATCCAAGATCCTGATATCTTATATATTTTTTATCATGGTCTTAAACCCTATGCTAGAAATGTTATTGATGCAGCATCATGAGGATCCATAATAAGCAAAACCACTGTAGAAGCCATGCAGTTGCTCAATGAAATTTCAGAAAACGCTGTTCAATGGCCCTCTGACAGAATGGTCATGAAAAAATCAGTAGGAGTCAATCAAGTTGAAATTTGGAATTTATTAGTGCAACAAATTGCAACTCTGACACAAAAAAGTTGAGGCTTTTCAGGTAAATACTCAATCATCATCTCAATTTGAGAACTGTGATATTTGTGGAGGTAATCATTTCAATCATGAGTGCCAAGATTCAATGCAAAATGAAGAACAAGTAAATATTATTGGTTATAGAACCAGTTATCCATTCGGTAGTCCCATGGCACAAAAACATTCGGGATTCCAATAGAGTAACCCAAATGATGCTGAAAATCCTCAAAGATTTTTCAATCAAAAGCAGCAGGTACAGGGACCACCTGGTTATCAAAATCAAAACGGAGGGCAACAAGATTTCCAGAAATATCAACAGCCGCCCTAAAGATCTCATCAGTAAAGCCTCGAAGACATGATGTACAAATTCATTAAGGCTACTGATGAGAAGGTTGAAAGTCAAAGTTCAGCCATCAAGAATTTAGAAATCCAAATGATCCAATTAGAAACCCTCATGTCTTAACAAATAAAAGGTACTCTACCAAGCAACACCGAAAAAATCCAAAGGAACAACTCAAAGCCATCTCTCTGCGGTCAGGTAAAACTCTTGATGATCCATATGCAGATAGACAAGAAAAACCACAAGAAGTGGAATAGGTAAATGAAGGTAAGAATAAAAGAGACTCTAAACTTCTAAAAGAACAAAAATAAAAAGGAAAAAAGGTACAAGAAAATGAATTGAAGACAAATCCTCACTCTGTACCCCTCCCGTTTCCCCAAAAAATGAAAAGGGAAAATCTTGACAAACAATTTTCAAAGTTTCTAGATATTTTGAAGCAACTTTACATTAGCATACCTTTCACAAATGCTTTGAAACAAATGCCTAAATTTCTTAAAGAAATTATGTCAAGTAAAAGAAAATTGGGAGAAGTTTCAGTGGTTAAGCTTACGGAAAAATGTAGTGTTATCCTTCAAAATAAACTCCCATAGAAACTTGGTGATCTAGGAAGTTTTACAATTCCTTGTACCGTGGGAGGTACTCACTTTGAAAGGCGTTATGTGATTCAGGTGCCTCAATAAATCTAATGCCTTTTTCAATTTTCAGGAAATTAGAACTTGGTGAAATAAAAGATACTGGTGTGTCTCTTCAATTAGCTGATCAAAGTACTAAGAGACCAAAAGGAATTATTGAAAATATCATTGTTAGAGTTGACAAATTGTTATTCCCAGTAGAATTTATAGTGCTTGAAATGGAAGAAAATACTGAGGTACCATTAATTTTAGGTAGACCATTTCTCGCAACAGGAAGAGCAATTATTGATGTTCATCAAGAATAGTTAATATTGCGAGTTGATAAGGAAAGAGTAATATTTGACATACAGAAAATGATAAAATTTTCTGGGGATGAGTCATCATCATCTTATTTTCAAATTGACTTACTAGATGACCTTGTAGACGAATACAAAAATAATCAGTTAATTATTGATTCATTGGAGAGATGTTTGTCTAGGTAAAGTACCATAAGTGATGATAACCCCGTAATTAGAGAACAAGCTGTAATTCTAGAAAAAGAGTCAGAAAATGAGAAAGTCTCATAAGAAGGAGTTCAATTAAAAATTGAACTGAAAGAACTTCCCTCTCATTTAAAATATGTGTTTTTGAACCTGAATTATTTCCAGTAATCATTTCATCTTCTTTGACTATAGAACATAAAAGCAAACTGATTGGAGTCTTGAGAAAACACAAAACAACCTTAGGGTGGATTATAGCTGATATCAAAGGAATCCGTCCAGCTATTTGTATGCACAAGATTCTTATGGAGAATGATTATAAGCCAATAGTCCAAACCACAAAGGAGACTAAGCCCAGCAATGCAGAAAGTCGTCAAGAAAGAAGTGGCGAAACTTCTGGCAGCAGGTATCATTTATCCAATATCTGATAGTCCTTGGGTAAGTCCTATACAAGTAGTACCAAAGAAAGGAGGTATGAAAGTAATAAAAAATGAAAATAATGAACTCATACCTACTAGAATAGTCACAGGATAGAGAGTCTATATTGATTACAGACGACTTAATGATGCCACAAGGAAAGATCATTTTTCTTTGCCTTTTATTGATCAAATGCTTGAAAGAGTTGCAGGCCATGGTTTTTACTGTTTTCTTGACAGATATTTTGGGTATAATCAAATACCAATTGCTCCAGAAGATCAAGAGAAAACCACATTCACATGCTCCCAAGGTACGTATGCTTACCGAAGAATGCCATTTGGACTATACAATGCTCCTGCTACATTTCAGCGTTGTATGTCAGAAATTTTCTCAGATATGATTGAAAAGTTTTTTGAAATATTTATGGATGATTTCACACTTTTTGGTAATACATTTGAAGATTGTCTCTATAATTTAACTTTGGTGCTTAAAAGATGTGAAGAGACAAATTTAGTTCTTAATTGGGAAAAATGTCATTTCATGGTAATAGAGAGAATTGTTTTAGGACATAAAATTTCTGCTAAAGGGATATAAGTTGATAATGATAAAATTAATTTTATAGCAGGATTACCCCCGCCTACCACTGCTAAAGGCATTAGAAGTTTCCTAGGGCATGCAGGTTTTTATAGAAGGTTTATAAAAGGTTTTTCAAAATCTCAAAACCTCTGACTAACCTACTGATGAAAGATGTGAAGTTTGAATTTTCAGATGATTGCAGAAAAACATTTAAGATTCTCAAGGAACATTTGACTAATGCTCCAATTGTTATTTCTCCTGATTGGAGCGAACCACTTGAAATAATGTGTGATGCAAGTGATATAGCAGTTGGAGTGATATTGGGACAAAAGAGAGACAAGATTTTCAGACCTATTTACTACGCCAGTAGAACCCTCAATGAAGCTCAGAAGAATTATGCTACAACTGAGAAAGAACTACTTGCAGTAGTATTTGCATTTGACAAATTTTGTTTCTATTTGATAGGAACAAAGGCTACAATTTATACTGATCATGCAGCTTTAAAGTACCTTTTAGCAAAGAAGAATGCTAGACCTAGATTGCTAAGATGGATACTCCTTTTGCAAGAATTCGATCTTAAAATAAAAGATCGAAAAGGTTTTGAGAATCAGGTAGCTGATCATTTGTCTCGTTTGGAAAATCCTCCTACTGAGATAGAAGATATCAAAGAGGGATTTCCCGATGAACATATATTTTCAGTCACAACTGTTATAAATCGACCACCTTGGTTCGCTGATATTGCCAACTATTTGGCTGGAGGATAGATTCCAAAAGATCTTTCTTATGAACAAAAGAAAAAACTTAAAAAAGAAGCAAGACATTATTACTGGGAAGATCCTTACTTGTTTAAATTTTGTGTAGATGGCATAATCAGGAGATGTGTGCCGGAGACAGAAATAAACAACATCTTAAGTCACTGCCATGATGGGGCTGTAGGAGGACACTATGGGGGAAGAAAGACAACATATAAAGTACTTGAAGTTGGATTTTTCTGGCCTACTCTATTCAAAGATGCAAGGAATTATGTCGCCACTTGCAATAAATGCCAGAGAATCGGTAACATTTTAAAAAGGGACGAAATGCCTCTTAACTCTATTTTTGTGTGTGAAATCTTTGATGTTTGAGGCATTGGTTTTATGGGTCCTTTTCCTTCTTCAAACGGCTATGATCTTTTGGTGGCTGTTGACTATGTTTCAAAATGGGTAGAAACAATTGCTACTAGAAAAAATGATATGCTCATATTGTTTGTGCTTTTTTCAAGAAAAATATTTTTTCTAGATTTGGAACTCCACGAGTTATAATAAGTGATCAAGGAACTCATTTTATAAATAGACAATTTGCTAGTTTGTTATTAAAATATGGAGTAACTCATAAAACAGGAACCCCATATCATGCTCAAACAAGCGGGCAAGTAGAAGTTTCCAACGGAGAATTAAAAAGAATTTTAGAAAAAACTTTTGGTTTTTCCCGAAAAAATTGGCCTTTAAAATTGGATGATGCTTTATGGGCGTACTGAACTGCTTATAAAACTCCCATAGGCACATCTCCTTATAGACTAGTTTTTGGGAAAACTTGTCATTTACCTGTGGAATTAGAACATAAAGCATATTGGGATATACAATTGTTAAATCTAAACTTGCCTAATGTAGGTAAAAATCGTCTATTGCAACTTGATGAGTTGGAAGAGTTCAGGCTTGCAGCATATGAAAATGCTAAACTGTACAAGGAAAAGACAAAAAAATGGCATGATAAGCTCATCCGCCATAAAGA
Source organism: Nicotiana tabacum (assembly GCF_000715075.1). Taxonomy (NCBI): domain Eukaryota; kingdom Viridiplantae; phylum Streptophyta; class Magnoliopsida; order Solanales; family Solanaceae; genus Nicotiana; species Nicotiana tabacum. Next base: position 8,355,822 of record NC_134090.1, read on the forward strand.
TTTTAAAGTTAGAGATCATGTTCTGTTGTACAACAGCCGATTGAGATTATTTCCAGGAAAGTTTAAGTCACATTGGACAGGACCATACACAGTAACAGAGATTACCCCATATGGTGCCATTGAAATACAACATGCAGATGGGGGAGACAAATTCAAAGTAGACGGTCATCGTTTGAAGCCTTATATTAGCAGATTCTTCGACAAATAGGCTTCAACAATACTTTTTGCCTAATTTTAAGATATGTCGAGCTGGCGACGTTAAACTCAGAACTATTTTCTTCCCCTCTCTTTAATCGTTTAAGTAATTATTAGTAGTAACATATAATATTTTCTTTTAGTATATATATATATATATATATACTAAAATAATAAAATTAGTTTTTTTTCTTAAAAAAAAGTAAAAAATAATAATAATTGCATGTTTATATTATATTATATATATGTGCGTATATAATATGTATTAATATATATTTTACCATAATAAAGAAGCACTCCCATGATTTCAACAATGAAAGTTTTCTCCTATCATGAAAAAGAATATTTTCTTTGCCATAATCTTATCTTTGTTATATGAGAGAAACCTTGAGTAGCCAAGAAAAAGGAAATAAGGCCAGAATCGAAAAAAATCAGGGAAGCTCCTTTATCTCCTTTTACTTTTAATTTATTTGTCGTAAGGACATGACATTATTTAAGCTAGGGGGCAGAGGAATATGTTAGTTATATATGTATTTCTTTTAAGTTTTATTTCGGTTAAATATTAAAAAAGAGAGTATATTTTACAACTGAAAAATGCATTTTTAGTAAAATTATAAATTAAAAAAAAATTGAGTTGCCTTATTCTTAAGGCAACTTATTTCATGTACTTCTATGGATTTCTTGTTCAGTTCTTTGCCATGGTCGTAATATTTTGAACTGAACATTTTTTAGGACTTTTTAAAACTTGATTTGACTTGAAAAGCATGTCACTTAGAAAAGACGAATTTTATTAAGTGTCATTCACGGGTTTTATGATCACTTTTCTAAGCTCATGCTTACTTATTTTGTGATTGATATCATAGTTTTCATTGGCCCAAGTGTATTGTGCGGTAAGCTCTATTGTCTAGTTCTCCAGCTTATCTGGAAATCTAGAACTTGCCTTGAATGTAGATTGAGGCGATCTTTGAGTAAAGAAATGAACGTAGGCCTTCTTTGTTGAGCCATAGCCTATATTGACCTACCTTAATGATTTTTATCCCTAGTTAGCTCACTTGAGCCTAAATAAATTATCTCTTATTTTGTTTGTCGCCAAGCTTTAACCCTTAACCTGTTTGTTATTATGACTTGCTCTTTGTTCACCCAATTCCTTTTTGGGCACTTTAAGAGTTGAGTTGAATGTAAAAATCTGGGCGTGAGGTGTAATTGCAAAAATAATTGGTGAAGGAATAATTATTTGAGGTTGTTGATCTTTTGAGATGTTGTTTTTTTTAAAAAATAATAAAAATAGTTGCTTCCGAATTTCAAAAAACAAAAATAGCAACAAAGAAAAGTTGGCGATCCATAATATATATATATATATATATATATATATATATATATATATATATATATATATATATATATAACTCAGTACACTCCTATATTAGTGGAGAACCACGTGATAGTCAAGCTTATGGTTATTTTCAGTAGCTTGAGGTACTTCTTGTTGAGAGTGAGCGCATTTTTTATCTATGCCCTTCTTTGATCTTATATCTATATATTATGTGATATATGAGCATCTTTCTTCATTCGGTGAGACACACTTGGGATTAGAAAATATTATGATTTCAGTTCTTAATAGGTGAACATGAGTACATCTAAAAGTTGTTTGAACTCGTGGATTGGTCTTAGTCAATTCTTCTATGTCAAAACCTCTCATGATTTCAAGTAAGTGTTTAGTTACAATGTTCATTTATTTTCTTTTCTCGAGGTCGATTAAAAGTTTAAGTATGGGAAAATTTGATAAGTGCATTTTACCAAATGTTAACCACATAAATTCTCTCATAAAAACATATTAATTATCATGTTTCCTCCATATTCTTAACTTTATTTTGCAGGAATAATTATAGCAGAATTATTGTGCGCAACATGAAAAAAATACAACAAAGAAGTGTAAGATCGAGCTATGATTCATTACTACCGTGACAATGCACGAAGTCTCGATTTGCCATGATGAAATCGATGAAATCTAAACTTAGAATTGCAGAATTCTCACCTCTCCAATATCAAAATCTAGATTTGCCATTGAAATCTAGCACCAAATCGAGAATTCAAATTCTCATATCTGCAAATGCAAAATCTAGATTTGCCATGATGAAATCAACAAAATCTAAACTTAGAATGACGAAATCTCATATCTGCAAATGCAAAATCTAAATTTGCCTTGGAAATCTAGCACCAAATCGAGAAGTCATCATGAAACTTTCTTATATAAAGAGATGTTGCCCGATCAGAGGAATGACAGTAGAGAGAAAGCTTAGAGCTAGAAGTGTACATCCCAATTCTTAATAAGCTTCTCTACTTTATTTCTTTCACTAGTATCGAGTTATTTTTTCTTTTAAATCAAAATAGTGGTTTCGTTGTTGTTTCTAAATAAATTTCAGTATAGGAAATTACTCTAGTTCCTGCTTTTAATTAAATAGGGGGAATTATTATTCTTGAATATTTCTTTCTATTTTCTTATTTAATGGACAAGTTAGTACTAATTCTAGTATGGAGTAACTTTTCTTGTGTTGGGAGAAAGACGAATCTTAATATTTCTATATAATAGTAGATATTATTCCTCAAATTCACATGCTTGAGCTAGAATTTATTTAACTTTTATTTGCTTTTACAGTTAGACGTTATTTAATTTATTAACATCTATCTATCTTGTACTACATATTAACTGTTTATTACTTCTGTAATCGAGAGAGGCGGAAGAAATAATATAGTTAAGTGTAGTATTGATAAATATTAATATTTATTCAGTAACATCTATCTCTTTTATGTTATAATTAATTTTACACTTATTTGTAATCGAGAGAGGCGAATAGTGTAATTATTAGTTATAACATGCAGGGTAGCCGAAAGGGGCTTACTAACAAGAGTGTGTTTTAGTTCAATCATATATTTCTGGTTCTTTAATATTACTAGTTTGAAGATTAATTTGTATAACCGAGAGGAGTGCAATTAATTATTTAACTTAAGTAATAATATATATTTGTAATCGTGAGAGGCATTTATACATTTTTGAGAAATAGAAATTAAAGAATAATAATTCTACTATATAATAGAAATATTAAGTAAAGTCAAAATCCCAACACCTTTTATTATATTTGTGAAAAATAAAAAAAAAATTGTACTGCTCTATTTATGCATTTTTAGTTAGTGAATTTACAACTCAACTCTTTCTGATTTTCTCAAATAGTAATTAAAACAAGAAACGTCTGTAGAATAGATAAACCAATCTCTGTGGGTTCGACATCTTTCTATACTATAATTTGACAGAATACAAGTTTAATTTATACACACGCCAGACACTCGTCATATGGCTTCTCCTGAGTTGAAGGAGTTGAAGGATCAGTTACAGGAATTGCTTGATAAGGATTTTATTCAGCCCAGTGTATCACCATGGGGTGTTCCTATCTTGTTTTTGAAGAAAAAGGATAGTTCTATGCGTATGTGTATTGATTATCGCCAGTTGAGCAAAGTGACAGTTAAGAATAGTTATCCTTTGCCTCGTATTGATGATCTGTTTGACCAGCTTTAGGGCGCACGTGTGTTTTCTAAGATTGACTTGCACTCAGGTTACCATCAGTTGAAGATTCGAGAGCCAGATATCCTGAATACTGCTTTCAGGACTCGGTATAGTCATTACGAGTTCCTTGTTATGTCATTTGGGCTGACCAATGCCCCAACAACCTTTATACATTTGATGCACAGTGTGTTCCGGTCGTATCTTGACTCGTTCGTCATTGTCTTATTGATGATATTCTGGTGTATTCCCGAAGTCAGGAAGATCATGAGTAGCACCTGAGGACTGTGCTTCAGGCTCTAAGAGAGAAGAAGTTATATGCTAAGTTCTCGAAATGTGAGTTTTGGTTGGATTTAGTGGCATTCTTAGGCCACGTGGTATCGAGTGAGGGTATTCAGGTGGATCTGAAGAAGATAGAGGCCATGCAAAGTTGGCCAACCCCATCCTTAGCTACAGAGATCCGCAGTTTCCTTGGCTTGGAAGGTTACTACCATCGTTTTGTAGAGGGGTTTTCATCGATTGCAGCCCCTATGACTAGGTTGACCTAGAAGGGTGCTCCATACCAGTAGATAGAGGAGTGTGAGGCGAGCTTTCAAAAGCTCAAGATAGTTTTGACTACAACCCCAGTTTTGATATTGCCTATAGGTTCGGGGTCTTATATGGTCTATTGTGATGCCTCGAGGATTGGCCTCAGAGCGGTGTTGATGTAGGACGTTAGGGTGATTGCCTACGCGTCTAGACAGTTGAAGATATATGAGAAGAATTACCATGTTCATGACCTTGAGTTAGATGCCATTGTTCACGCCCTGAAGATTTGGCGCCATTATTTATACGGGGTTCCCTATGAGATTTATACTGACCATCAGAGCTTACATCACTTGTTCAAGCAAAAGGATCTAAATCTGCGCTAGAGGAGGTGGTTAGAGTTGCTGAAGGACTATGACATCACTATTTTGTATCACCCGGGCAAGGCCAATGTGGTGGCCGATGCTTTGAGTCACCGGGCAGAGAGTTTGGGGAGTTTGGAATATTTACTAGCATTGGAGAGGCCTATGGCGATGGATATTCAGGCCTTAGCCAGCCAGTTTGTGAGATTGGATCTTTCGGAGACAAGTCAGGTTCTAGCTTGCATGGTTTTGCGGTCCTCTTTATTTGATCCTATCAAGGAGCGCCAGTATGGTGACCCTCATTTGCTTGTCCTCAAGTATAAGGTTCAACACGGTGATGCTAGATATGTGACTATTGGTGATGATGGGGTATCGAGGATGCAAGGTCGGATTTGTGTACCCTAATGTTGATGGGCTTCGAGAGTTGATTCTAGAGGAGGCCCACAGCTCGTGGTATTCCATTCATCCGGGTGCCATGAAGATGTATCGAGATTTGAGGCAGCACTACTGGTGGAGACAGATGAAGAAAGATATAGTTGGATTTGTAGCTCGGTGCCTCAACTGTCAGCAGGTGAAGTATGAGCACCAGAGACCGGGTGGGTTGCTTCAGTAGATAGAGATTCCAGAGTGTAAGTGGGAGCGGATCACCATGGACTTTGTAGTCAGTCTCCCACGAACTTTGAGGAAGTTCGATACTATTTGGGTGATTGTGGATCGCTGATAAAGTTCGCTCATTTCATTCTTATGTGTACTACTTATTCTTCAGAGCGGTTGGCGAATATTTATATTTGGGAGATTATTTGTCTGCATGGTATTCCAGTGTCCATCATTTCAGATAGAGATACTCAGATCACATTACGGTTCTGGAGGGCCGTTCAACATGAGTTGGGTACTCGAGTGGAGTTGAGTACATCATTTCACCTTCAGACGGACGGACAGTCCGAGCGCACTATTCAGATTCTTGAGGATATGCTCCGTGCATGTGTGATCGAGTTTGGAGGGTCTTGGGATCAGTTCTTGCCATTGCAGAGTTTGCTTACAACAACAGCTATCAGTCCAGTTCAGATGGCATCGTATGAGGCTTTATATGGTAGGAGGTGTAGATCCCCGGTGGGTTGGTTTGAGTCGGGTGAGGCTAGATTATTGGGCACAGACTTGGTTCAGGATGCTTTAGAGAAGATTAAGGTGATTCAGGATAGACTCCATATAGCCTAGTCCAGACAGAAGAGTTACGCGGACCGTAAGGTTCGTGATGTTTCCTATATGGTTAGAGAGCGGATTCTGCTTCGGGTTTCGCATATGAGGGGCGTTATGAGATTTGAGAAGAAGGGAAAGTTGAGTCCGAGGTTTACTGGTCCTTTTGAGATATTGAGGCGTGTTGGGGAGGTTGCTTATGAGCTTGCCTTACCTCCTAGCCTGGCAGGAGTTCATCTGGTATTTCATGTTTCAATGCTCTAGAGGTATCACGGTGATCCATTGCACGTGTTGGATTTTAGTTCAGCACAATTGGACAAAAATCTATCCTATGTTGAGGAGCCAGTGGCAATATTGGACAAGCAAGTTAGAAAGCTGAGGTCAAAGAATATTGCATCAGTAAAGGTTTAGTGGCAGGGCCAGCCAGTCGAGGAGGCGACCTGGGTGACCGAGCAGGATATGCGCAGCTGTTACCCTCATCTTTTCACTACTTCAAGCATATCTTTATGCTTGTTCGAGGACGAATGAATGTTTAAGTGTAGGAGGATATGACGACCCGGCCGGTCGTCTTACGAATTTACGCCCCGATCCCCCATTAACTGTTTTCCCAAGTTTATTTCTGCTATTTTGATTTGCCGAGATGTTCGGTTTTGAGTTTCGGAGAGTTTACAGACACTTAGACTCTAAATGAGAGCTTAAGTGTTGGAAAGTTGACCGTAGTCGGAACAGTGTGAAACGGCCTTGGAATGGAAATCTGATGGTTCCGTTAGTTCCGTTGGGTGAATTTAGGCTTAGGGGCGTGTTCGGATTGTATTTTGGAGGTCTGTAGCTAATTTAGTCTTGAAATTCCGAAAGTTAAATTTTGAAGTTTCATGTTCGATAGTGAGATTTTGATCTGAGGGTCGGAATGGAATTCCGAAAGTTGGAGTATCTTCGTAGTGTTTAATATGACGTGTGTGCAAAATTTCAGGTCATTCGGACGAGGTTTGATATAGACTTTTTGATCGAAAGAGTATTTTTAAAGTTTTTTGAATTCTTAGGCTTGAATCCGATGAAAATAGGTGTTTTGATGTTGTTTTGAGCGTTCCGAAGGTTGGAACAAATTTGAATGATGTTTTAGGATTGGTTGGCAGGTTTGGTTGAGATCCCAGGGGCCTCGGGTGTGTTTCGGATGCTCAACGGGTCATTTTTGGACATAGAGAATTGCAGAAAAATATTGCAGCAGTCAGTTCTGGTTTCCTTCTTCGCATTCGCGAGTGGGGTCTCGCGTTCGCGAAGAGGAGCTGGGGCTGGTGAGGAATTAACGCTTTGCGTTCGCGAAGTATCTTACGCGTTTGCGAGGCTGTGGGACTTTGTGCCTACGCGTTTGCGAAGGCAGTCTCGTGTTCGCGTAGGAGAAGAGAAATGATCATCGCGTTCGCGGCTCAGGCATCTCTGTTGTGAAGAGGGAGACTGGCCATTGTAACTTAGTGCATTGCATTCGCGACCGTAGCCTCGCGTTCGTAAAGAAGGAAATACCTGGGCAGAATATAAAATTTCAAAATCGAGGGTTTAACCATTTTTATCAAAACTTAAGCTTGGGAGCTTGGATTTAAGCGATTTTCAGAGATATCAATTGGGTAATGATTATTAACTCCTTTTTGCTTGTAACCCACTAATCTAAACATGAATTCTTCATTAAATTTCGGAATTTGTATGAAAATTTGGGGAAGAGTTCTTAGACTAAAAATTTAAGTTTTGATTGGGGATTTGACATTGGATTTGGATAATTTTGGTATGGTTAGACTCGTGAGAGTATCAGAATTATGAAAATATAAATTTTACCCAATTCCGAGATGTGGGCCCAAGGGTGTTTTGGTCATTTTACCTAATTCGCGTATTAGCTTAGAATTTAATTGTAGAATTAGTTACTTGAAGTATTATTTACAATATGAAATCGAATTGAATAGATCTGGGCCATTTGGAGTCAAGTACTCGTGGCAAGAACGTGGTCTCGGGTTGATTTTGAGCCGGTTCGAGGTAAGTGGCTTGTCTAACCTTGTGTGGGGGACCTCCCCCTTAGGATTTGGTATAATTGGTAATTGAAATGCCTTGCACGTGAGGTGACGAGTGCGTATTGATGCTAATTGTTAGAAATACAATATTCATTAAGTAATCACTAGTATGTTTCCTTTCCTGTTTTTATTACTTGCACTATTAAGCCTGTTGTTAGCTTAAGAAAGCATGTCTATGTGACTTAATTGCTTTATTTGCTCAACCTACCTCACCTGAATTCTGTGCACCATGCTAGGCTAGAATCACTTGTTGCCTTAATATGAAATTTTGCCATTTCTGTATATTTTCCTATTGTTGCTGTGTATTTAATTTTGGGACTACGGATGTGGGATTCCGGTAGCTCCCCTTTGTCTGTTTATTTTGGGACTACGGATGTGGGATTCCGGTAGATCCCCCTGCACTGTTATATGGAACTACGGGAATGCAACCGGTAGATTCCCCCAGTACTAGGTATTTACATTTGGGACTATGGAACGAGATTCTGATAGATCCCCGCGCACTATGAGTTGGACTACAGGACGAGATCTCGGGAGATCCATTGGATATGTACATATAGGACTACAGGACGGTATCCTTGGAGATCCCCAATTGTTATAATTAATGCTGAGCTATATTTCTTTCCGTGTTTACCTTGCTTCTGTATAGTTGTTGTTGTCCTGTACATCTTGTGTTATTTTACTGCTGTACTTATTTATACTATTTTGTTCTATACTATTGATCTTTATATTTTATTTAACCTTAGTAAGGCCCTGACCTTCCTCGTCACTACCCGACCGAGGTTAGGCTTGGCACTTACTGAATACCGCTGTGGTGTACTCATGTCCCTTCTGCGCATGTTTTTCATGTGCAGATCCAGTTACTGTGACTCTGTCCTATCACCCTTGAGGCGAGGCGACTGCTCCAGCAACTTCGAGGTATATCTGCCGCATTCACAGACCGAGGAGTCCCTTTCTATTCTAGCTTTAAACATTTGCCCTTCTGTATTTCTTTTCCTTGTTAGATATTCTAGAGTTAGACTGTGTAGTGATCCTTAACTTGTGATTCATGGGTTTCCGGGTCTTGGAAGTATGTATTGGTTTGAGAGTTAACTATTGTGTATGCCGAGCAGCATTTTTAAACACTGTTTTATCGTTCTTCATTCTGTTTTAAATTTTTTTTATTTCGCACTTGGTTTATCTTCTGCAATTTAGGCTTACCTAGTCGTAAAGGACTAGGTGCCATCATGATGGTTCACGGAGGGCGAACCGGGGTTGTGACAATCAATATCCACGAAAGGTGGAAAAGTGGAGGCAGGAGTGGTAGAAGATGTTGCTGAAGCATAAGAGAAGATGTGTTCATGGAATACCACATCCCTAGAATAAAAGACATAAGAGTTGCAAAGGTTCATGAGTTTGTAACCCTTTTTGCCATAGGGTTATCCTAAGAAAAGACTATGTATAGCTCTAGATTGAAACTTGTCCCTTCCAAACTTGGGAAAAGTTACAAAGCATAAACAACCAAAAGACTTCAAATAAATATAGCAAGGTGGACGTCCATGCAGTTCTTCATAAGGGGAAATGTTGTTTAAGACAGTTAAATGCATTCTATTTATCAAGTAGGTAGCAGTTAGGACATAGTCGCCCCAGAATTTGAGAGGAAATTTAGATTAAAAAAGGAGGGCTCTAGAAACTTCCAGCAAATGTTTATGCTTTCTTTCCACAACTCTATTTTGTTGTGGTGTATGTGAAATAGTAGTTTAGTGCAGAATACCCTGGCTGCTAAAGAAAGAAGCAGTTTCAAAACTGATGCCAAGCTTATCGACATTATCAGACCTGAAAGTTTGGACTGAGGATTGAAAGTGTGTTTTGACCATAGAGGTGAATGCTTAGTACAGAAAGGGCATTGCCTTTACAAGATAAAAGATGAGTCCAAGTAGCTCTGCTATAGTCATCAACTAAAGTTCAGAAGTATCTAAAACCATTGTATGTCCTAGTATTGTAGGGTCCCTAAACATCAATGTGAACTAACTGAAAAGGAACAGTAGAATGAATATGACTGTCATAAAAAGGTAATCTTTGTTGTCTAGCCATTGGAGAAATAGAGCATATGAAAGACTTCTTGGAAAAGATTTTATCAGATAAAAATGAAATAGATCATTCTATGAAAAGGCATATGACCTAATCTTTGGTGCCAAATAAAATTTATTTTATTCATAGTAGGTGTCTGATTACATGGTAGATTATTTAAAGAAATTGGAAGACAATCAAACTTATTGCAAGAAACAAAATTTGAAAGAAAAGAAGAAATATGTTGAGATGGAAACAAGTCAGCATCATGATGCAGATAGTATAATCTTCCAGCAGCCTTACCAAATTACCAGTGGCCTCTTCAGAGAAGGGCCCTGTAAAGAACAAGTAAATTTGGTAAGAATAGCTATACAATTCAGTTGAGATATCAGTTGATGTATAGAAATTAGGTTAAAATGAAAGGAAGGCACAAGAAGGACATTAAGTAAAGTTATGTCATGCTTGAGATGTAAAGAACCAGTTGACAAAACCTTAACTTTATATTCATTAGGTAGAGTGACAAGAAAGAGTTTAGGTAAAGGTACAAGGTTGTGAAGTAACTGTTTGTGTGGAGTCATGTGATTTGTTGCCCCTGAGTTTAATATCCAAGGGTTTACACCTAATTAAGAAGATGCACATATGTTAGAAGTAGTAGATTCTATAGCATAAACAGTGAACAAACCTGCAAAATGTGCAAACTCAGATTCCTCAACATGGAAATTGTCAGAACCAACACTAGGAGACACCTTGACTTGTTGGAATAAAGTCAACAAGTGATGATACTATTCCTTTATGAAACCATGAGCAGAATTCTCAGCAGATGGTTGTGGAGAAACTATAGACTGATTGATTGGGATGTCAGACTAGACACAGGAGGCTGATTTCTTGCCTTTGCTAAATTCAAAATCTGCAGGAAAACAATGCAATCTGCAGCATTTCTCCATTGTGTGTCCAGGTTTCTTGCAGTATTTGTAAGAAGCAGAATTGTTCTTTTTGGAGTTAAAATTGATACTTTGATTGAAATTTCTATTTGGTGTGGTTGAGGATACAAAGAAACATGCAGATTCATTGGGAAAATTTAGAATTGAAGCTTGAGTTTCTCTTTGGATCTCATCTTGTTGCAACAGAGAATAAGCTTTGCTTATTGGTGGTAAGGGATTCATGAGCATGATAACACTCTTCACAGTTGAATGTGAGTTATTTAGTCCATTTAGAAATTGGAATAGTTGTTGATCCTCTATAAACTTGGGAAGAGCCCCACAAGAACATATGGAGCCTATATATGAGGAATTTAATTCATCCCAAAGACTCCTAAATTTGGTGAATTAGGTGACAATATCAGATGACCCTTGGACAGTTGAACTGATTTCTCTCTGAATTTAAAGATATTTAGACCCATTGGATTGTCCAAACCTTTCATTAATGTCAGTCCAAACCTCCTTTGCAGTTATAAAATACATGACACGTGTGGTTGTGCCTCTGGAAACAGAATTGATGATCCAAGATTTCACCATGTCATTATATCTCTCCCAATAGGAATAAAAGGGAGAGTTGGCAAGAAGTTGGGCAATTCTCCCATCTAACATGCCTAATTTGTTTTTAGCATAAAGAGAAGTAAGCATGCTACTCTTCCATAGTACAAAACCATGTCCATTGAATGGGACAGGTAATAATTGGCTACGCGGATTGTCTGGCGGGTACACATAGAAAGGGTGAGAGGGATCTAGTGTAAAAGGAGTAAATCCTGCATTAGTGGGAACTGAGGGTGAAGTGATGTTATCTCCATGACTACCCATATTACCTCTTAACACAACCTAATTGACATAGTAATAGACAATAGGCTCAAAAGGATTACATGCAATTTGTTATATACATGAATTTCCAAACTACATAACCTAAATCACATCAGTATAAAACTTCAGAGTTGTAGATTAGATCAATATTACCAGCCTTCTTCTCAAAACCCGAAGAAGTAAGGTCTTCGTGCAGAACTCAAACTCTAGCTTGAACTTAGCCCCAAATCGCTTGAATCCATTATGAAATCAGTATTTCCAATCGACTTAATTGATGTAGGAAGAGATTCCAGTGAAAGCCCCAAATTTTTCGTCCTGTAGTAGCGGATTCACCGAGTTCTCGAACTTTAACCAAAAGGAACGATTCCAGTGAGATCTTCAATCGATTTACCGTTGAAGATGAAGCTCTCGTGACGAGGAATTAGAATCCCCTCTCTGATACCATATTAAATTGAAGCTCAACGAGCTACGATGAATCCATTAGAGGTAGACCCTAGAAGGGTCGAGAGAGAAACATATAAATGAATATTAGAAAATATCTGTCTTGTAGTCTAATTTCTCACTTCGAGCAGTATTTATATTTACAAGGAAAAAAATGAGAAAAAATGAAAGAATGTATAATACATTAATATTCAGTACAAAAAAAACTGGGTGTAATGACTCGGTCAGTCGTTCTAAGAGTTATAGCCTCGTTTCCCCCATTTTTATCTTTTTATGTGTTGTTCAGCTGTGTTGAGTTATTGAGTTGGTAGGTTTGGGTTCGGAGTGATTTTGGAGTGAAATGATCACTTAGTCTCTTAGTTAGAAAGCTAAGTTAGAAAAGTTAGCCGGAAGTTGACTTATGAGTAAACGAATTCGGATTTGGATTTTTATGATTCGATTAGCTTTGCAGGGTGGTTTAGACTTAGGAGTGTGTCCGAAATATAATTTGGAGGTCCGTGATAGAATTAGGCTTGAATTGCCAAACGTTGGAAGTTTAGAAGTTCTTAGGCTTGAATTCAAGGTTGATTTGGTATTTTGGTGTTGTTTTGGATGTTCCGGAGGTTCGTCTAAGTTCGGGTAGTGATATATGACTATTATTGGTTGAGCTCCCGGGGGCCTAGGGTGAGTTTCGGATAGGTTTGGGTTATGTTGCGCTCGTTTTTCTTATGTTTCGACGCGTTTCTTCAAGCATAAATGATATCATATTGAACAAACAAGCTCCGATTTCTTTTTTGATTGAAACATTAGATCCGTATCATAATTACGGACCCGTAGTAAAAAGAATCGTCAAATTTGGATATCGTATGAGGATTTTATGGTTATTTTACTAAGAATTAGGTTGCCAGATTTTTCAGATTAATTACGGAATTGCAACTGACGGCGTAATTAAAAATCTGCACTATTTGCAAATATTAAAACCAACATATCTCCTTCATTATAAGGTCAAATTGAGTGATTCAAAAGCCTAACTTGACTAAAATTTCACAAGGAATCTATTGGAAGCATAAAAAGTGAGTTTCGGGATCGTTTGGTATGAGAAATGAGGCAGAATAGCTGGTAGAAAAATATATAAAATAAGGGTTTGTTCATTCAGTCATATTTTGAGTTGGGGAGCTCGGATTTGGACGATTTTAGAGGTGATTTTCACCATAGAGATTGGGGTAAGTGTTCTCTACTCGGTTTTGGTTATATTTCATGAGTCCATCTTCATTTTTGGGATTTGATTGATGATTTCAAAGTGAAGTTGAGGGAGTTAAGGCTTGAATTTTGGCGAGTTTTAGGTAGGGATTTGAGGGACCAAACGAAGTTCGATTTTGATAAATTTTATATGGTTAGACTCAGGAGAGGACGAGGGTTTTGATTCTGCCATTTTTTGACTGAATTCGAGATGTGTTCCCAAGGGCTGGGTTTTGGCCGATTTCGGATTTTTGGCATATTTTGTAGTTTTTATTGTGGAATTCGATTCTTTAGCACATGTTGATGATATTAACCTAATTATGATTAGATTCGAAGCTTTTGGAGACCGAGTCTAGAGACGAGGGCATTCTTGAGTAGGATTTTATACTGTTGGGGTAAGTAACACTTTTAACTCTGGCTTTGAGGGTATAAACCCGGAGAAATTGATATCATGAGATTGTTTGGTGGTGATACCCACGCTAGGTGACAGGCGTGTGGGTGTACACCACGAGAGATTAAGACTTGGTCTGTCCCGTGAGGTTGTGAGGCCTAATGGCTAATATCTATGGTTATGTGTTTACTTGTTGTTGAACTTGTTTGCCTTCATGTTAGAGATCATGTTTAGGCTTTATTCATGCTCACATTATTTGTACTCAGTCATAGAAATTATTGTACATGTTTACCTCAGTCTCCATTATTTGCTAATATGCTGCGATACTTGATGTGGGTTGTGTTCCCTTATTTGTTGAGGATGGTGAGGCTAGTGAGGTACATGATTGACTAAGGCCGAGGGCCTGATTGTGAGGATATTAATACCATAGCGCGTGAGTTGTCCGCGTAGCACGTGAGTTGACCATGCGGGTCCAGGTATTTATACCATAGCGTGTGAGTTATCCGCGTAGCACGTGAGTTGACCGTGTAGATTCAGGTATTGATATGATAGCACGTGAGTTGTTCGTGCTTAGCATTTTGGCTTTGGGAGCCCCTCCGGAGTGTATACACACCCCTAGTGAGCGCAGAGTGTTGAGTGTATTGAGTGTTGAGAGTTGAGTGCGAGTGATGAGTGATTGAGTGACATTGCTGTGAGGTTGCATTTACTTTTGTTGTTGTTGCATTTATCTATTAAATTTCTTTGTGGCATTTGTTGGTTTTATGGAATTTACCTGTTATTCCTGTTATTTTTAAACTGTGAAAATAAATAATTGGCCTATTTTGCTTAGCTCGTCACTACTGTTCAGTTCCTTAGTTATTTCTGTTACTACTGAGTCGGTTGTACTCATACTACACCCTACACTTTATGTGCAGATCCACGTGAGTTAGAGTGCGGCGATCGTGGAGTTCAAGCCGGCTATCTTTGGAGACTGCAAGGTAGCTGCTAGCGTCTGTAGGACCTTGTTACTCCTTTTGTCATTTCTTCTTTTGGATAGAAAGTTTATATACTTTAGTTTATAGTTTTAGACGCTCATGACTTAGTGACACCTCGATGTTTGAGACTCGTTTCAGTATTTTATATTATTTATATTTAGATTTGGTTTAGTTTATCAGGAATTAAGTTATTGGAAATGTTTTATTAAATTCTTATAATCAAATTAGTAGTAATATTTTGGGAATACGTTTGCCTTGTAACACGATAGGTGGCATTACGACCATGGTTAGATTTTGGGTCGTGATACTGGGCCGGGTTGTTGGGCCAGCTGTGTGTGCAGACTGGGCTATAACAATACATGCGGAGTAGAAAAAATTAACAGTGACACCGAAATGTCCTATTTGTGCAGATCACCCTGTCACTTTGAGTTGGCCATAAGCTCATAAGAGTGACGACATGGAAAGGGTGTATTGGCTTAGTTTGCAATTAGACACACAAAGGAAAACATAATTTAGTGGCCAATTACTCGTCATGCCGATTTTCCTTTTCGTTGTTTTTTTTCCTTTTCGTTTCTTTTCATTTTTGATTTTTCGAGCAAGGGATGTGATATGATTAGTGGTGGCAAAATGATTAAAACAAAATAGTTATGCACCCATATTATCTATTAAAAAATAGTTTGAATAATAAACTTTGTAAAAATGGGTCAAATATGGATAAGAATCATATTGTCCACTTAGAAAATGGATAACCAATTGATAACTAATGTGTTTAACGTTTACATTTGTCAAGCCTCAAATTGGGGGTTTCTCAAGTTTAGTTGATTAGGAATTCTCCCAAAGTGATTATATTCAAGAAGCCATGGATAATGTGGATATCTGTATTATCCGCCGCTTAACTTATTTTTTATCCGTATTAAATATGAGTCGGTCAAATAATTTATTCATTTTTTTCATTATCCATTTTCGACTCGCCCATATGTAACTGACCCGCCCGTTTTCCACCCAAGTTATGACTTATGAGAAACCTAGAGGGTCAACAACATGGTAGTCAAATTGTACCTTCGGAGTTTTATAATTTTCATTATTGGCCATGTTAATTCCCATTATAGTTTCTTGGACAGTCCAAATTGGTATTTCTTAAAACCAAAGTTGTCAAAGTAGTATTTCTTAAACTTCATCCCTCCAAATCTGAATGAAGTTAGACAAATCAACATCAGCTAAAAACTTATCATTTTCACTCAATTATCCGTCTAGTTTCTTTCGATATACTGTGTAAGTACATTATATTTTACAAGTAAATGAGAAAGCTCCAATATATTGTGTACGTACATTATATGACGACTTGGTTGTCACTTCTGAATTTAAGGCACAACTACTTCAGGGTCTGAGGACTGCACTTTAGTAACTAAATATTTCCAAGTAACGATACTTCGTGAAAGAAAGAATGTTTAGTAGAGAGTGTGTTATCCCTACTTGATGCGAAAATTGACGTATAATCTATATATATATTGGCTTGAAAAAGTAAAGAGTAAATCCAGCTGTCAATTCGAGTAAAAATCTAAAAAAATCTGTACTCCACGGAAGCAGAAAGGAAGGTAAAAATAGCAGGGGCTAACCAGTTATCGGACTGGTCATTCAAAAATAGCCAACGTTTGCAAAGTCATTGAAAAATAGCCACTATTTTGCTGCAACATGAAAAGTTCCAGCATAATATGCTGGAGATCGGTGCACCTGTGTATGAACTTCCATCATATTATGCTGGAACTCCAACACGCGAAAGTTCCATTATAATATACTGGAGATTGGAGCACTGGTGCTCCAATATCCAGTATATTATGCTGGACCTGTATACTATACTGGAACTCCAGTATAATATACTGGAGTTCCAATATATTATACTGGAATTCCAGTATATTATACTGGAGTATTTTTTCGGATTTTGAAACACTATTTTCGTTCAAATTTATCTTAGCTTGAAAAGTGACAAAATTTCGATTACTTTTTCAACTATAGCTATTTTTGAATGACCACTTGTAAATCTGGCTATTTTTTAATTTCTCCCCGAAAGGAAGTCTAGCAACATCCGTAACTGGATATATAATAAGATCAATGGGCTTAGGTCCATATTTATTGATCCTCGTATCTCAAAGGGTCCAATGCATTAAATTGGTGTAAAAATGGCATGAGGTAGCCACTATTTAAGGTAGTATTTATTTTTTATCCAACAATTCTAATGTTGAGCAAAAATAGTCATTACTCTATTAAAATTAATATGAAAAGACATTTTTACGCTTTCTTCCATTACTTTTCTTCCCAAACTCTCGCTTCTCTCTCTCAAATCCCATAACAGTTAATCATTTGACACAAATATAAGTGAATCGGAACTTTCCTTGCTCCCTAGCTGAACAGTTTAATGTTGGGATCATGCAATCTGCAGAATCTCACCTTCCTTAAGAACCAATCCAGATTGTCTATGTTAGCTCTCTCAAACAACAAACTTAGTGGTGAAATACCAAACTGGTTCGTCACTAAAAAGTCCACATTTATTTGCTCATTGAAGACATCTTGTGTTCAAAATCTAAGCATGTTTTTACATGAACTATGGTCTCTGCTGTAAACTTATGTTTTTGGCAGCAATTAAGGATCAACATATAATAGTTCAGGACTACCTGTCCTTAATTTCTATGCCTGTAACTCTAAATTAAGGATTACATGTTCTTAATTTCTGTGTTTGTAACTCTAAGTTAAGGACACTTGGTCCTGAACTTAGAGTTACAAGTTCAAAAGTTAAGGACAATAGGTCCTAAACTTAGACTAACAAGCTCAAAAGTTAAGGACAATAGGTCCTGAACATATACTAACAAGCTCAAAAGTTAAGGACAATAGGTCCTAAAGTTACAGTTACAAGTTCAAAAGTTAAGGACACTTGGTCCTGAACTTAGACTAACACTCAAAAGTTAAGGACAATAGATCTTGAACTTAGACTTACAAGTTAAAAAATTAAGGACAAGTAATCCTTAACTTAGAGTTACAAACACAGAAATTAAGGACAGGTGATCCTGAACTTTGAGTTCCAAGTTCAAAAGTTAAGGACATGTAGTCCTGAGGTCCTGAACTTAGAGTTACAAGTTCAAAAGTTAGGGACATGTAGTCCTGAAGTCCTGAAGTTAAGTTTAAAAGTTAAGGACATGAGCAGAAGGGTATTTTCATCTAGGCAGTTAAAGTTTATTAAAGCAGTAGCTAAAAACTAAAGACATTTTAAACAGTGGCTTAAAAATAAATACATGTGTTATTAGTGGCTAACCGTGCACTTTCCCCTAAATTGATTCAACAAATTTCGAACTTCTTGGGCTAGGATTTGAGTGGCTCATATCAAAGTATTACCAACTTCCTTATCTCTTCATATATTTTTGGGCCAAATACAATTTTTATATGGGCAAGTTACATATTTCGCCGATCAAATCAAAAATAATTATATTCGATAGCTATGCATAAAATATGTATACTATACATTAACATACATAAATATATATTTTATCAGTTATTATTTTTGGGAGTGGCTTTAAGTTTTCGTTTTCCCTCTTTATATTGTGTAAAATTTTTGTAAGCTACCCCTTTTTGTATCAGTTGTTTAGTACCTGATCCTCTTTTTATTTCTTTTGCAAACGATGAACCTTTTCGTCCATGGTCTAAAACCCTTTTGATTCACGATCAAAATTGTTATAAGTCATTACAAACATTAGATCATTGTCTAACTGTTTGACCAAAAAATATAAACTTTCGGTTAAACTATTTAATTTTATGTAATGGGGGGTTAAACTTAGTTAATGGTAATAAATCCAGATTTAGAGCTTGTCAGCATGGATAACGTAAAATAAAGTTGGTGGAAGACTAAGGGTAATGCACATTTAATATTTCAAAAGATGTGAGCAATAATGGAGGGGTATCAAGCAATAAATGGCATAAATATAAATAGGAGGAACGATTCACCCAACAATAAATGAGATGAGTGATTGTTCCGTCAAACAATGATGAATGACAGATAAATCCTCGAATGTTTGAACTATTCTCGGATTTGATGGAATGATATGCAATAATGTGTGCGAGAATATTGTAAAAGGTAAAGTTTGTATCTTTGCTAGAGAGAAAGAATCTTTTTCTAAAAAGTGTTTTTATCAAGTCAATATTACATGCCCTACACTATTGTCTCCTTTTCTCTTTAATATCTTATTACAAAAACTAGCCGTTATTGTTATGGCCTTGGTGCTCGATCTCGACCGTTGTTGACAGCCCGGTCACGAATCCCACTGTTTCCTGGTTGACCTCGACCACATCTTTTTTCTTAATGATGTTTTACGCTAAATTCCCTTAAAGCAGATTTTGGCCTATACAGTTAGTCCATCTGCTTATTGAGGCCGACCCAGGACGACCTCGATGAGCGGGCCCTATTTGTCGTGGTTGGGAAGTCTAGGCGAGTTGGTCGAGTAGTGGAATTTCAGAAGAGGTGGTAACGTGGCCTTTCATGAGCCGCAACCTAAGGTCACGCCGATTCAGAGTGATGTCATGATATCATGTGTCATTATTATGTGTTTTACTGATGCCTTACATCATTTCCCGTGCCTCTGCCTTTTCGATTCCTATGTTGGGTAGTGACGGTTTGGTTTCTCGATCCTGGTGCTTGAGCTCTTATAAATAGGGATATGAAATCATTTACCTGCATTTTGCACTCTTAACATTGAATCTCTGTCTTCTTTCACATTCTTCATTTAGAGTTCTGTTCTTCTTAGATTCATTACTATGTATCTACCTCCCTTGATTCCGGTGATACCAACTGCTCTCAACCCTTCTTCACTTGCAACATCCTCTTTTTCTTTAAAGAAAAAAAATGGTTAATGTATCTTCTAGTTCTGGTAGGGTATCTGACCCCATTCCTTTAGCGGTACGTATGCCTCCCCATGACGATAGTATTTCTATTGTCGTTAAGGAAAAAATCTACGATTGAGGAGATAATTCCTCGTAGTGAAAAATTTTGATCCGATTTTTCAAAGGTTCCTGAGGACGACCCTGAGGTCTCGGTGTCATTGATGAAAGAAGCCGGACTCACTGAGTTTAGGGCAAAGTTCAAATTCCTGCCTATATCGACCTAATTCTAGCGAAGCACAATGTGGTAAAAATACACCGCCATGTATATTGCACTTTCTATGCGTATCCTTTCCATGTCGGCTACTCGTTTCCTATTCTCCCATTGGCGGAGGAGTTCTGCTGCTATTACAGTGTTTGCCCGGCCCAACTTTCTCCAAACATATACAAACTTATATGCATTCTTATGAAATATGCGGAATTAGCCAGGGTCGAGGTGCCACTTCGTCACTTGATGCATCTCTTCGCCCCTAGTTTCCATAGGGGGTGATGTTGCACCTTTACCACCGAGGAAAAAAATGTTTAGTGGTGAAGATGGACGATAAAGCAAATCGTCAATTTTGGCTCAATTATTTCTATGTCAAAACCGAGGACGTGGTGGCCAATGCGAGCGAGTTCCCTGAGGCTTGGAATTACGCCCGTAAGAGTCTCTTTCTCTTCTCTCTCTTTTTTTATATCAAGCGTTTGTATTGCCAGTGTTAGCCGTGTTTTGACATTTTCATTCTTTCTTTGTATAGTCGAGACTGCACCCCCTCATTTGGTCAAAGAGATTCATGATTGGGTTAGCCGGGTTCTGCCTCATACAACGGGTATTCGTGAATAGTCGGCCTTCCTCAAGAAGTTCGGGCCTGCGTCTTCTGTGACTGGTAAGTTTACTTATTTACATTACATACTTGTTGCGACTTCCTAGTCGCTTACTTGTTATTGTCTCGTGTAAGGAATGATGACCTTTTAATATGCTTTGTTCGGCCCGAGGATCTTCGAGAAGGCCGAGAGCTCCTCCTCTTGCTTTTCGTAAGAGGAAAATTACTTCTTCAGAGTCCGCTCCTGTTGTGACTGCGGCCAGACCTGCCCAGTCATCTACTTCCATTCCGCCTTCAGCTGCGACTAGGTCGGCTCGATCGTCGAATGCTTCAGTGACAGAGCTCCAAACTTCCCCTTGCGTCATTTAATAGATGAAGAAGAGGAGTCATCGCCCAAGCGAGGAGGGTTTGATTTTTCACAAAAGAAGATCAGTAGACATCGGCGATGGGATCACCCGAGCCGTGGATTCAGTGAGGGATAATCGTGAGCCGTCTACCATCGTGCTTGAAGATAACGCTGATTTGCTGTCTGAGGTCCCACCATCAATGGGGGCCATAGAAGGAGTACCCCTTCATGATGTTGAGTCTGGAACTGGGGGGCATGTGTGGATATTCCCGGCATTGAGTGATGAGCAGTCGTCCTAACGGCTGGTGTTCCTTCCTCGTCTGCTTATGGGAGAGATTAGGGTGTTGCAGAAGACGGCTATGAAACGGGCTCCGATCTTGATGCCGACAAGGTACGGATAATGAGCGAAGGGTTTACTCGAGTTGAAGTGAGGTTGGAAGAGTCCACGCGAACCATTGTGATCCCCATGGATCGGGGCCTACTGGTGAATACAGAGAACATGGTCCCTTACTTAGGTCCCCTTTGCTCTGACGTGGAGGGTAGAACTCTCGAGGAGCTTGACGACGTTACCCTATCAAGGAGTATTGGCAGCCTCGCCCTTAGGGTAAGCTTTTCGACCTTCCTTTCAAATTATGTGCTTTGTACTTCATTCTTACTTGTTGTTTGCCCTTGGTTTTCTTTTGTAGACTGTGATTTTGGATATCGAGAGTGCCCACCGAGAGGAGAGGCGTAAGGCCCTTTTTTAGAAGATGGAGAAGAAGTATCGTGAGTACCACAATAAGAACCGCGAGATCTACTGGTGGTTTGGTGATAGTGGCAACTTCGAGGCCCTCCAAGATGAGCTAAAACAGAAAGATCATGAGTTGGTAAAAGTCATTGGAAAATGCAATGTTCTTGAGGGGATGTTGAGAGATAAATAAGAAGAGCTTGAGGTGAGCAAGGGAGTCGAGGTCCAATGTGCCGATATCCAAGACCAAGTGATATCACTGTGGGCCGAGCTCGAAGAGTGTCTAATAAAGGTGGATGCTCTGAATGGCGAGGTCGCCGAAAAGACAACGGACTTAGAAAATACTGAATTGGCTCGTTTGAGGGCTTCGAGGAAAGTAGAAGCGTTGGAGGCCGTAATCCGCGTTCTTCTTCTGAGTGGGAGAGTGATCTGGAGATGGACAGGCTCAGAGAGGAGCGGCTCAATGAGTGGATAGGGGAGCTAGAGAAAGAGGCTTCAAGCCTTAATGACCGAGTTGCTGCCCTTGAGGCCGAGAAGGCACAGTTATTTGCTCAGCCGTCTTCTTCTTGCACTTCTGCTTTTCCTGATATTCTGCGGGATCTGTATGAGAAGTGGATCCACACTGAGGCCCAACTGGATATATTTAAAGATCTGATGGCGGCAAAGAAAGTTTCTAAGGCTGACTTCGAGGATGCTCGTGCTAAGGCACATATAGCTCGGATTGCTTGTGGCTATGGCCCCGCTACACCGGAATTCGGTAATGACGAGGAGGATATGGGTGTGGATCAGATTGAACATGATGCCTGGTATGCGGATAAGTATCCCGATGGCGATAGTGATGGTGATGGTAGAGAGACAGGTGGAGATGGCCTGGTCGATCAAGTAGATGGCGCTGCTTGGTTCGGCGGCGATTAGTTGTTTTTCCTTCTTTTTGTTTGCAGACTTGTGTACATATTTTTGTGGGTGTCTATTCTAGCCTTTGTAAAAAAAATATTTTAAGTATGAAATGCCAGTTTCGTTGCTCATACCTGATTCTTTTCCTTCTTTTTGAGTTTGTATGCCTCTCTTTTGTTTTACTATTTGGTCGCTTTAGTTATTAAAACTTGGTTCACATGTGTTGAATGAGGTTGAGATAGAACTTATGTTTGATCATGGCTGAGGGCCAATAGGTGTTAATTTGAACGAGGTCGAATGTACCTCGTATTAAGTTATGGCCGGGGGCCGAATAGATGTTAATTCAAACGAGGTCGAATGTAACCTATACTTAGTTAATTCGAGCAAGGTCGAATGTAACCTTTATTTAATTATGGTCGAGGGTTGAATAGGTGTTAATTTGAATGAGGTCAAATGTAACCTATAGTTAATTATGGTCGAGGGTCGAATAAGTGTTAATTCGAATGAGGTTGAATGTAACCTATAGTTAATTATGGCTAAGGTCCGAATATGTGTTAATTCGAATGAGGTCAAATGTAACCTATAGTTAATTATGGCGAGGTCAGACCACCTTGAGTAGGGCATCTCTCAAGTGTCTCCCTTGTTGCCTCGTTAAAAACCTCCTTGAGAAAACCCAATTGGGACAACAGTCAAGTGAGGGAAAATAGAGTACGACTTGGAGAATGCTTTTTCTTAAAAGTTAAAGTACTTGAGGTGGGTGACATTCTAGTTGTTTGATAGTAGTTTTCCTTCCATTGTCTCTAGTTGGAATGACCCTTTGTTTTTTGTTGCCATGATTTTGTATGTGCCGTCCCAATTTGTACCCAGTTTGCCTTCCCGCGGGTCTTTGCCTGCTTGTGTTTTAGCTTTGAGCATGTAGTCTCTGAATTTGAGTGACATGACCTTTGCCTTTTTGTTGTAATAGCATTCTGCATGTTGTTTTTGGAGATCATCCTTATGTAGGCCATATCTTTCTATTCTTTGGCTTCGTTGAGCTCTTGCCTTATGCTTTCGTCGTTCCTAGCCCCGCTCTCGTGGGAGTATCTCAGAATGGGCTCTCCGACTACGATCAGTTTTACTGCATCAGTCCCATAAACTAATGAGTAGGGCGTCTCTCCTATGCTCTTCTTCGGCATTTTTCGGTAGGCCCAAAGTACTTATGGTAGTAACTCCGGCCATAGTCCCTTGGCGTCTTCAAGCTTTTTCTTCATGATGTTCAATATTGATTTATTGAAGGATTCTGCTTGCCTATTTCCCGCGGGGTGGTATGGTGTAGAGAGTATTCTTTTGATATGTCACTTCTCAAAAAATTCGGCGACCTTTTGTTTCCAGTAAATTAGGGTCCGTTGTCACAACTGATCTCTTTAGGGAGGCCGAAGTGGCACACAATGCTTTTCCATATGAAGGTGATCACCTCATATTCGCGTATTTAGGCGAATGCTCCTGCTTCTATCCATTTAGAGAAATAGTCTGTTAACGCCAAAAGAAATCATATGTTACCTCGCCCTGCTGGAAAGGGCTCGACGATGTCCATTCCCTCTTGATGAACGACCAAGAGGAAGTGACTGAGTGGAGGTGCTCACCCACTTGGTGGATCATTGGGGCGTATTTTTGGCATTGCTCGCATTTTTTCACGAAATCTGCGGCCTTTTTTTCATGGTGGGCCAATAGTAACTTGCTCATATGAGGCATCTGACCAGAGCTCGATTGCCGGAATGAGCTCCGTAATGGACTTCGTGGACTTCTTCAAGGATGCGTCGCGTCTGATTTGGGCCTAGGCATTCCGCTAGGGGCCGCCATATGTCCCCTTGTATAAGTTGTTATGAATGATGTTGTACCTTGCTGTTTGCATCTGAAGTTTCTTGGCTTCTTTTTTATCATCTAGGAGTACGCCATCCTGCAAATATGTAACAATACGGTTGTGCCAGTCCCAAGTTAGGTTTATGGTTCTTACCTCGATTTGATCTATCGATAAGTAGAGGAGGGTGACCATATTTCTATCTCCGATTGTAATATTTTAATAGCCTATGCTAATTTAACAAGGCCGTCTACTTCGATGTTTTGTGCTCCAGGAATCTGGTCGAGCTGACATTCATCAAACTGGGGCAGCAACTTACAGATCTCGGCCTGGTATTTTTGTATCCTTTGCTCTTTGATTTGGAAAGTCCTTGTAACTTGGTTTACTACGAGTTGAGAATCGCAACGTAGTCTTACCCATCTCGCCCCGTACTTGAGTGCTAGCCTTAATCTTGCAATCACAGCCTTATACTCTGCCTCGTTGTTATCTGTGCACCTTATGGACTGGCGAATCACTTCTCTTGTTGGGAATTTGAGTACGAGTACTAGTCCGGACCCTAACATGTTAGAAGTGCCGTCGGTGTACAAAATCCATAGATCTTGTGTTTGGGGAAAAGCGTGGGCGGCTTCTTTTTTTACTTCGGGCATCATTTTTGTGCTGAAGTTGGCGACGAAGTCGGAAAGGACTTGTGACTTTATCGCCATTCGCGGTTGATATGTGATATCATGCTTGCTTAGTTCTATAGCCCATCTGGCTAACCTGCCCGATTGCTCGGGTTTATGCAAAATACTTCTTAAGGGAAAAGTCGTGACTACCGAGATAGGGTGGCATTGGAAGTAGGGTCTAAGCTTTCTCGAAGCTACGACCAACGTCAGGGCTAATTTTTCGAGGTGGGGGTACCTCGTATCGGCGTCGACTAGTGTTTTGCTAATGTAATAGATGGGAGATTGTGTACCTTTATTTTTTTGGACCAGGACTGTACTCACAGCTACTTCTGACACAACGAGGTAGACGATGAGGCACTCACCAGGTTCTGGTTTTGAAAGCAGTGGTGGCGACGACAAGTAAGCCTTTAACTCCTTCAGGGCTTAGGCGCACTCGGAGGTCCATTGGAGGTCGTTATCTTTCTTGAGTACACCGAAGAATTTGTGGAACCTATCAGATGATCGCGAGATGAATCTTGAAAGAGCGGCGATACGACCAGTCAACCTCTGAACCTATTTTTTGGTGGTTAAGTGCTTTGGCATCCCTTCAATGGCTTTGATTTGGTCGGGTTTGACCTCGACGCCTCGCTATGACACCAGGAAACCTAAGAATTTTCCTAAAGCCACACCGCATGCACACTTTTCGGGGTTTAAATTCATTCTGTATTGCTTGAGTATGTCGAAGGTTTCTCTCAAGTGATCGATGTGATTTTCTTTTCTTTTGGACTTGATCATCATGTCATCTATGTAGACTTCCATTGTCTTGCCGAGTTGGTCCTTGAACATTTTTGTTACCAACCTTTGGTACGTTGCCCTTGCATTTTTCAATCTGAAAGGCATGATTCTATAGCAGTACGTTCCTTGATGGGTGATGAAAGTGGCTTTTTCCTGATCCTCCTCTTCCATGAGGATCTAATTGTAGCCTGAGTTGGCATCCAAGAAAATCAGTAGTTCGTTCCTGGCAGTTGCATCGATGAGTTGATCGATATGAGGTAATGGGAATGAATCTTTGGGGCATGCTTTATTTAAATCTGTAAAGTCTACATACATTCGCCACTTCCTATTTTTCTTTTTCTCCATGACCACTTTGGCGACCCATTGGGGGTATTTTGACTCTCTGGCGGAACCATTTTCTAATAACATTGTGACTTCCTCACGTACTGCATCGTTTATCGTGGAGTTGAACTTATGCCTAACGTGCCTCATCGGGGGTGGAATGGGTCGATGTTCAATTGGTGTGTAGCGATTCCTTTCGGGATACCTAGCATATCTGCATGGCTAAAAGCAAACAAGTCCGCGTTAATAGTTAAGAATTGACGGAATTTACCTGGTTCTTGAAGCTTGCAGCCGATGTAAGCTTTCTTGCGCTGGTTGTTGCCATTTAGTTAGATGGGGTCAATGTCTTCTATGGTTGATTCTGTGGCTTCCACCGTATCAGGGTCTCTGATGATGTCTTCTCTCTCATCGCAACTCGACCTCGGCCCTGTTAATTGTTATACCTCTTTTGCTTTGCCTTTCATTTGTTAGTGGTCATATAATCTAGGGCGATGTGGTAGCATTCTCGAGATGTGCGTTGTTCTCCTCGTATGCTGAATATTCCCCATGGGGTTGGAAATTAGATGTCTTGGTACAAACTGGAAGGGATGTCCCTTATGGCGTGTATCCATGGTCTCCCTATTATAACATTGTATGTCATGTCCTGGTCCATGATATGGAAAATGGTTTCCAGAGTCACGCTGCTATTCAGGATGATGAATTTAATTTTTCCAGATGTTCGTTCAACTACATTGTTAAAACCCGTTAACTTGATGCAATGCAACACTATCTTATCCTCGAGTTTCATTTGTGCAAGTACCCGAGGGTAGATAATGCATGTGTCGCTCCCATCGTTTACCATAATGCGTCTCACATCTGTATCTAAAATTCGTAAAGTGATAAAAAAGGCATTGTAGTAAGGGAAAACCAAACTGTGGGTATCTGACTTATCGAAGATGATACTTTCTTCACGTTCGTCATACCGTTCGTGAGTGATCGACCGTTTGAGATTATGGGTTGTAGTGAAATTTACGTTGTTAATAGAAGCGTTGTCACTGCCACCGATGATTATTTAGAGGGTGCATATTGGTGAGGGTGGCTTCGGCGATCCCTGATGTTCTTTGCGTCTTCTGGCGAAGTTGGTCATTCCCTGATCACTCAGTAACTCCTTGAGGTGTCTTTGTTGAAGCATGTTTATGACCTCCTATCTTAGGGCAATGTAGTCCTCGATTTTTATGCCCTCGTTCTTGGTGGAACTTGAAAAGTGCATTTGACTTTCTGATGTTTGGATCTGACCTCATCTTTTGTGGCCACTTTACCTTCGATTCGAGGTTCTCCAATGCATAGACTATTTCTGAAAGTGACACACTAAAATTGTGAGCAGATAACAAAGACGCATACCTCTCTCTTTCCGGTGAGTCCCTGTCCTTGGTCTAGGCGGGCCTTCTTCGTGGCGGGAAGGGGGTGCAATGACTCTTTTAACATATGGTAGATGTCATTCCCGATTGGATCGTGGATCCATAAGGTACCTTCTGGTATCGTTTCTTCAATCTTTTCTGGACTTGGCTTGCACCGAGGTCAATCGGAGAGTTGGCCCATTGAGGTCGTCCTCGTCTGCTTTCACTTCAGCATAATAGGCATTGTATATTTCATCCCAAGTAGTTGGGGGATACTTCATAAGCTAACTCAATAACTTTCTCGTCACCCTTGAACCATTCATGCTCAGCCCGTTTTGGAAAGCTGCGATAGTCATTCCTTCCAATACATTCGGTAGGGTCATCGTTACTCGGTTGAATCGAGCAAGAAAGTCCCTCAATCCCTCTCTGGGCGACTGTTTGATAGCGAATATATCGTTCACTCCTACCTCCGCCTTTTTGGCCCCAACATGGGCCGCTACGAGCTTGCCGTCCATCTCTTCGAATGTTTCGATGGAACGCGCGAGCAGCTCTGAATACCAAGTCAATGCTCCTCCACTGAGGGCCTCGTCGAATTTTTTCAACAAGATGGAGGATACTTGTTCCTTAAGGAAGTCATTGCCTTTCACAGCAGTGACATAGTGAGTCACATGGTCTTCGGGATCGGTTGTACCATCATATATTTTCTGGTAGGGCGACATTTTGAAGGTCTTTTGTATGGCATGCGGGGCAACTTCATCACTGTGTGGTTGCTCGACAAACCGACCAACATTTCTCTTTGTCAAGAATTTTGGGGCACCCGGTATTTTGTCGGCCCTTTGTTAGTGCTTTCTCATTTGGTCCCGAAGCACTCTGTTCTTGTTCTCCATTTCCTCCATCTTTTTCAAAATAGTTGTGAGGGTGTCGTCACTTGCACTATTAGCAGTGTTATGAGTAATACTTGTTATTGGAGGAGGGAAAGGACCATGCTGCTCGACCGTTGTTGGTGTAACACAAGTCCTTGCATTTTTTATGACTGTATCCTGAGCGGGCTTGTGGAGGATGTCGGTTAGCATGTCAATTAGCCAAGCTCAAGGACATTTTTTATTGCTGGTGGCGTATCTTCCATCATGGATGTGGAAGCTCCTTTACTGCGGGACGTTGCGATACTGTCGTAAGGGAGAAGGGACCCGCCTCGTCTGGGAGAAACATTAGGCGTTATGTCCTCGCCTTCTATCTCAGAAACCTCATGATGGTGTTCAAGAGATTGGTGGTTAGGTCGGTCATTACCCTCGTTCTTTTTTCTCCTTTACCTATCATATCAGATCTGAGTGTACAAGGAAAAAAATTCTTTTTTTTTGTTAGCAATCCATGCTAGTGATAGATCTAGAAGAAATTAAAATTTTAACCAGGATTCCTACAGACAGCGCCAAATTGTTTGACCAAACAATATAAACTTTCAATTAAACTTTTTAATTTTATGTAATGAGGGGTTAAACTTAGTTAATGATAATAACTCTAGATTTAGAACTTGTCAGCATGGATAACGTAAAATAAAGTCGGTGGAAGGCTACGGGTAATGCACATTTAAAATTCCAAAAGATGTGAGCAATAATGGAGGGGTATCAAACAATAAATAGCAGTAAATGG
Source organism: Nicotiana tabacum (assembly GCF_000715075.1). Taxonomy (NCBI): domain Eukaryota; kingdom Viridiplantae; phylum Streptophyta; class Magnoliopsida; order Solanales; family Solanaceae; genus Nicotiana; species Nicotiana tabacum. The sequence goes on from NC_134090.1 coordinate 8,384,881, forward strand.
CATAAATATAAATAGGAGGAACGTTCACCCAATAATGAATGAGATGGGTAATTGTTCCTTCTGACAATAATGAATGACAGACAAATCTTCGAATGTTCGAATTATTCTCGGATCTGATGGAATGATATGTGATAATGTGTGCGAAAATATTGTAAAAGGTAAAGTTTGTATCTTTGCTAGAGAGAAAGAATCTTCTTTTGAAAAGTGTTCTTATCAAGTCAATGTTACATGACCTACACTATTGTCTCTTTTTTCTATTTATAAGAAACATGTCCTTACCAATCCCTAATAGTACAAGGGCATAGAATATTCGATAGAATATTATCTTTAATATCTTATTACAAAAACTAGCCATTATTGTTATGGCCTTGGTGCTCGACCTCGACCGTTTCCCAATCACGAATCCTACTACTTCCTGGTTGACCTCGACCACATCTTTTTCTTTGATGCCGCTTTACGCTAAATTCCCTTAGGGCAGACTTTGGAATATACACTAATTGTAACGATCCGACCCGTCGTTTTGAGCTCTAGCACGTAGTTCAGCAGTTTGAGTCTATGAGTAGCTTCACTTCAGGTATTATGACTTGTGCGCACGGTCGGAACTGAATTTCAGGAAGTTCAGAGTTGATTTGCAAAGAGAATTCTCATTTCAAAAGCTTTAAGTTGAAAGAATTGACTAAGGTTGGATTTTTGAGTAAACAACCTCGGAATCAGGATTTGAAGGTTTCAGCATGTTCGTATGATGATTTCGGACTTGGGCGGATGTCCGAACTAGGTTTTGGAAGACCCGGAAATGTTTCGGTGCCTATTGTGGAAGTTAGCATTTTTGGAAGAATCTCATAAGTTTGGATCGAAGTGCATATCAGGGTTATCAATGTCTGTTTGAGATTTCGAGTCTGGGAATAGCTCCGTATAGTGATTCTGGTATTGGGAGCGCAATCGAAAGTGAATTTGGAGGTCCGTAGGTCATTTTGGAGTCATTTGGCTAAAGATAGAAATTTGAAGGTTTTTGAGAAGTTTGACCGGAAGTGGACTTTTTGATATCGCTGTCAAAATTCAATTCCAAAAGTTGGAGTTGGTCCGTAATGTCAAATATGACTTGTGTGCAAAATTTGAGGTCAATCGGAAGTGATTTGATAGGTTTTAACATCGAAAGTAGAAGTTTGAAATTCTAAAGTTCATAAAGCTTGGATTGGAGGTCGATTCGTGGTTTTAGCGTAGTTTGATATGATTTGAGGCCTCAAGAAAGTCCGTAATGTGTTTTGGGACTAGTTGGTATGATTGGTTGGGGTCCCGGGGGGCCTCGAGTGGATTCCAGGTGGTTAACGGAACGAAAATGGAATTTGGAGAAGTGCTGAAGCATCTGCTTCTGTCATAACCGCACCTGCAGTTGGTCGACCGCAGGTGCGAGACCTCAGAAGCGGTCATAGCCTCGAAGATGTGGCCCAGAGCTGGCCAGGCCAAACTGCAGAAGTGGCTCCTTGGACGCAGAAGCAGCTTCGCAGATGCAGCTTCAAGACCGCAGAAGCGGTCCCAGCCCTTTTAGCCAAGTCCGCAGATGCGACCTCCCTTAGCAGATGCGGGACCGCAGATGCGAAAACTGCTAAAGCAGTCAGCTTCATTTAAGTCGATCCCCAGCCATTTTTGACCATTTGGCACTCGGGTATTGAGCTATTTTGGAGCTCTTGAGAAGGGATTTCCACATAGCATCGTGAGGTAAGTTCATTCCCCTTATTTCTAAGTTTAACACTCGAGTTTTGGATAGATTAACACCTAAAGATTTGGAGTAATCAAGGGGTTAGAGCTAGACCTAGGGTTTTAATAAAACTTAGATTTTACCACGAAATTGGTTATGAGATGGATTAGAAATCATATATTATTGATCCTTCGGTTATAAAGAACGACTTCCTTCAGAAAATTTGGGAATCCGGGCACATGGGCCCGGGGATGAATTTTAGGAACCTTGCATTTAGGATTGGAAAATTGGTTTAATAATTAGAATATGAACATTTGAGCATGTATTGACTAGTTCTTACCCTATTTGAATACCTTTGGATCGTTCGGCTCCAAATTAGAGGTTTGAGCACGTTCTTGAATCGGAATATAGGATTTGAAGCGAGGTGAGTCTCCTTTCTAACCTTGTAAGAGGGAATTGTCCCCATAGGTGAAATAATTGGTTATGTGCTCCTATTTGTGGGGGCTACGTACACACGAGGTGACGAGAGTCCGTGCGTAGCTACTATTATGCTATTGTCCGGGTAATCTAGGACCCAAAAGCATGCTATACTTGGAATATCTGTAACCTTATTGATAGTCGATTGCTTAAATCATCTCGAATTGGTAAATGGATTTCCAAAAAGAATTAAACTTCATTTTTCTAAATTGTTAAAAGAGAATTGATTTTCTTTGGATAATTGTTTCCTGATGACTTCTTGATTGATTGTCTGTGCGTGTTTAAATTCTGGAACGGTCCGAACGCCACGACAGATTAAATAGATGCATCTATAGTTCGCACCATTCGACCCTCTGGCAGTGCACATTTTACATTTCTGTTGGATCGGGTCGTACGACCTCGGTATGATTTGCGCATGCTTGTATTTATTGCCTTGAAACTTATTGAAGTTGTTATTGCCCCTTCCCGGCTTGAGAATATGTGTATAAAAGATGAAAAAGGAAATTTGGAAATTTCACATAAAAGAAGGAATTGTTTACATGTTTCACCCTATTGAATTACAAATACTCTTTATATAAATCCTCGATTCATTATATTACGGATGTATCATTATTGGACCACTAGTAATTGTCGAAGTCGACCTCTCGTCTCTACTTCTTCGAGATTAGATGGTATACTCATTGGGTACATGTTGTTTTCGTACTGATACTACACTTGCTGTGCATTTTTGTTGCACAAACACATGTATCCCTAGTGCCCTGGCGGACGTAGCAACATGGTTGATGCAGAGACTTAGGTGAGCTGCACTTCTCAAGATGACCCGCAACCAGTAGAGTCTCTTCCAGATTATTGTATTTAATTTCTGTCCAATTTGTATTCCGAACGGTTGTTGTATTGTATTGCTTCCTAGAAATAGCTCATGCACTTGTGACACCGGGTTCTGGGATATTTATGAGGTACTTTGTATTAACTTCTTGACATGTATATTTAATTTGAACTGAGTAACTTTTACTAGTAAAAATTGAAGTAAAATAAGTTTTTCACAATTATCTAAATGAGAATTTAATTATGTATTTTGGTTGGCTTGCCTGACAGCGATGTCTGGCGCCATCATGACCCTTAGTGGATTTTGGGTCGTGACAACATGGTATCATAGCACTAGGTTCCCTTAGGTCTCACGAGTCATGAGCAAGTCTAGTAGAGTCTCACGGATCGGTACGGAGACGTCTGTTCTTATCTTCGGGAGGCTACAAGGCTGTTCGAAGTACTTTCCTTCTTGATTCCTCATCGTGCGATTTGATTCCTTGAGGCTTATGCCTTTGTTTCCTTCCTACTCAATCTTACGCGATGCGAACTGCTGGTTTTAACTCGAGAATTGAAGGATTGTAATGGTACTACAGATGTTTGTAGGATGTTTCTCCCGATATTGTTGATTGGGCTATTGTTGTTGCCTTGCGGGAGGATATCTTGTCATTCAGCTCAGTAACAGTATTCCTAAGAGCTTTGAGACTATGCACAAATCGCTATGATTGCTCATGATTGGTTATCGCACAATATTGACTTGATGGTAGGATACTTGCCTATGTGTTGGGGCGGTGAATAATTTGAAAGGAAGTCTACTCAGTGCATGATTCAGAGATTTGATATTTCATTCCCAGCGAATGAAAAGAAACTGGCCTATGAATGTCCAGATTTAGGGTGATGGAGTAACGAGACTTGGTATTTTCGAGCGTGGTGGAATTTTCATATGCGATGTAGTGTCGTCGTCCTCGATTGTATGTGTTAAGTTCGTCGGTGTTATGGTCTTCTGCAATTTGCCTTTGGGGTAAGATATTATGAAATAATATGTTAGAAACGACTGTCATAGATCGCGGGGTACGGTGGTTCAGGATTGAATCGGTGTTCATAATGTTGACGGCTCAAGAAAGATTTTCTTCGGAAAAGTTTAAGGTTAGTAGAGATTTGAGGGTTCAAGTGTTGCGAAGATAGATTTTATTTAAGGCAACAACTGAGCAATGAAGGATGAGAAAGGACATCTGGGGAGTGTTAGGCGGTGGTTAAAATTTGTAGAAGGCCAGTTATAAGAAACAAAGGTCGAGTAGTCGATTAAAGGGGTAAGTTCCGCCAAAGTGGCGGAGTTGCCCGTGGGCTTTGTGGTAGGATGACTACGCACCTTAAGGAGAGTTTGGAATGATTTGGGAATATTAGTGATTGGTGATTGGGGTCTACGGATTTATTTGAAGTATGGGCTATTATGCGGTAGGAGATTTGATATAATGGGACGGAGCTGCTTGAAATGAAGAAGGATACAACATAACTCTGAATTGGAAGGATGTTGCCGCATATTTAATTGATGTCCACGAGGGGTGAATGGACTTGTGCAGCTAGAGAGTGAGCTCGGACTCAGGATAAGTTATTGATGTCGTAGTGATTGTACCTCGTGCAACAGCGTTGGAAGATGTCGGGAAGTGATTTCCACAGGTGGGTTATTCCCTGTGAGCAGGTTAGCGGTCGCATGGTTGGCGAAACTTCTGGGAAGGATTTTACTGGCCATTCCGGTAAGAGGTCGAATATGTGAATGTTGATGGAAATTCAGGGTGTTCATGAAGTTCTAATGAAAGGATTTCAAGGAATCTGGCTGTTTAATTGTGCGAGGTCATGTCAATAAGAGATAAAGAATCTTGGTGAATCCCAGAGTTGTGTAATAGTGGCTTCGAGCTAAGTGGGAGAGTCCCACCGCCTATGATTGGGTTGCATGGTTAACTACTTGCGAGGTTTCTGGTTATTAGTATATTGATGGGTTTTTTCAGCTACGGAAAAAGAACATAAGTGGTAATTTGAGCAAAAGAATTGTTAAAGGTGTGCTATGGTTGGCCTTATTGGCTCACGTTCAGACTTGGGGAAGGATTAAGGATTTATGCCTTGTATAGGTGCGGGTTTCAAGAAAAGTGATTCTGTCGGGTGCTTCGTTGAGAGGGTATTCATGTGCTAGAAGATTCATGGAGTTGATTATATTCGGGGCCAAGTCAGAGCGGGTGGCTCTCAACAACGGCCCTAGTGGATTCAAAGAGGTAAAGTGTGGTGCCTAATGATTTCGAGCCTATAGGTACGGTTAAGAAGCAAGCTTTGTAGAAGCTTATGAGAAGAGGAACATAATGTCCTATGATGTTTTGACTTCCAGTGTAGCATTTGGGGGTATGAAATGGTTCGTGGGATTTGAGACAGTATGGTCTCGTGATTCAAGGTCACTCGGGATGAGTTCGGATGGAGTGTGTTATGTGTTGAATGGAGTTATAATTATTTCTAAGTCAATCAAGGATAAATTGGAAGAAGATAGATTGGTTAGCCATAGTTGAGTTGGCATATTGGTGGTAGTGATTAGTTCCTTCAGCGTGATCAAGTTATGCAAGTGATTATGACAGAACGTGTGAGGCTTGTCGTCTGCCGTAATTGATGTTATTCAGAAGTATTCTACTGTTCTGGCCTGTTATGTGGAGGCGGATCCCAGGAAGGGTTATGGTGGCTTAGACCACTACTTGGAGATTTGCATATTCTACGGTTATGAGAATTCATCTGTGTGTTTCTATGGTTCTCCTGAAGTGAGTTAGGTGAAAAGATTTTATATGATGAAGCGTTAACCTATTAGTGGTTCCGGTGTTATGATGAAAATCATGTTGTATCGCATATTGGCATGATGGGTGCAGTAAGTGGTATGAAAATTGAAGTAAGGATCAAGGTTGCAATTCGATGTTGACAAGGATGTCACGGGCTCAAATGAGCAGGAAGGGAGTTTCGATGTTTAAAGTAAGTTGGTATTGTCCTCAACGTCACCTGAGATTGGTGCTTTGTGAAAAAGGCTTTGCATCTTGGTTAAGGATTCTTGATCGCTTTTCAGCGTTAGTACAGCCTCTGGTTTGGATGTACTGACCTGTTATCTGTTACGAAAGGTTATGGGAGCGTACCCCACGGGAAGGTTGTATAAGTGTGGCATATAGTCATTTGATTGATTGAAGAGTTAAACCAAGTATGAAAATTTTAGTGATGTCGTTAAATTGAGAATTGATGCTTGGAGGGCACTCGGTTTATTGGGTTATGGACTGTGGAGGATTACTCCGGTCATGATGGTAGTTCTCATGTGTTATGAGAAAAAGGGTAGTTATTATGGACCTTTGAAATGTTATTAGACTAGTTCAGTGCGATCAGAATCAGCTTGAGGTCTGTGGATGGATCCAAATGTGAATATAGGCTCTATATCATGCCAGATGTGTTCATTTCAGCAATGCGCTCCTATGGAAGAGTAGTCGGGGTGTTATTTCATCGTCATCTATTTCATGTAATGATGTATTGCGTCGTGTGAGTCGTGAGACAACTTGGTGAATTTCTTATGTGTTGAGGTTCTGCGTAGAGATGATGTTATATGAGCAGAATGGATTTTGAGATTCAGATCGTATATCGCACCTCAGTTGTGCTTGAGTTTGTAGCTTATAACGCTATATGTCTCCCCAGGAATGGTATTATACACTTGACGTGTTGGTGACCGACATTTAGTATTTTGATGTAATGAGCAATCTATCTCGGTGTGTATCTCCTTATGTGAATTTCATGTGTGGATCGGTTGGCACGCCGCCATGGGTATGTTGTTTGGATCGGGTTGCGCGCCGCAATAGTGTGATGTTGAGTACAGTTCCCCGTATTTGTTTTTATGTGTTTTGTTTCCTATTTTCTGAGGAAAGCTCATATTAGCTGTGTGCCCGCATCGCATATATGATTTGCGAGCGGGGTGTCTATTTAGTTATGTTGATCGTGTCGCATGCATGATTCGCGAGCGGAGTAATTGGATTTCCTTTTCAAATTTCGTTTTCCTTTTGTATCGCATTCGAATTGGTAGCCTATTAGCACATTGTGGCATCATATGAGACTTTTGGTCATGTCTGGGTGGCTTATTGCCTGAGCAGTTCGTACTGGGTGAGACGAGATCATTGGATTTAGGATAAGTGCAATGTGATTATATGAAGTATATTAAGGAGCTAAGACCATTATTTTGTTCAGAATGAGGTGATGGTTCTTGTCAGAAGTATAGGCCCAATGATTTGTCGATTCAGTAGTTGGTTATGAATTTCTACACATCTCTTCCATCGTGGCATTAGTAAGAGTTAGAGCAAGACCTATGTATGTCATGAGGTGCAATGGGAGCATTAGATTCATGGAATTTCGACTAAATTGATCAGAGAATGTTATTGTGGTCCTCTGAGTAAAGTGGTGCAAGGTGTGAATTCAGCTAAGGTATGTAGTCATGTTTTGGTGCCGCGTGTAGTTATTGATTCGGTGAGCGTATGTTGGAACAGGCCTGGCAGAGAATTCTAGATGATGGAATTGGGCTCTAAGGCTTATTTGCCTAAGTGAAAAAGGATATCTTCAGATTGATCGAGCTAGGGTGCCCAACTGAGTTGTGGTAGCACGGGTAGATGCTCGAGGTGTTAAACAGTGATTTCAGACAACTCCAGCACAGTTCTTAGCACGTTCGAGGACGAACGTATGTTTAAGTGGGAGAGAATGTAACGACCCGACTGGTCGTTTTGAGCTCTAGCGCGTCGTTCAGCAGTTTGAGGCTATGAGCAGCTTTACCTCAGGTATTATGACTTATGCGCATGGTCGGAATTGAATTTCGAGAAGTTCGGAGTTGATTTGGAAAGAGAATTCTCATTTCGGAAGATTTAAGTTGAAAGAATTGATTAAGGTTGGATTTTTGAGTAAACAACATCGGAATCAGGATTCGAAGGTTCTATCATGTTCGTATGATGATTTCGGACTTGGGCGTATGTCCGGACTGGGTTTTGGAAGACCCGGAAACGTTTCGGCGCATATTTGGAAAAATCTCATAAGTTTGGATAAAAGTGCATTTCAGGGTTATTAATGTCCGTTTGAGATTCCGAGTATGGGAATAGCTCTGTATGGTGATTCTGGTATTGGGAGCGCGATCGAAAGTGAAATCGGAGGTCCGTAGGTCATTTTGGAGCCATTTGGCTAAAAATAGAAATTTGAAGGTTTTTGAGAAGTTTGACCGAAAGTGGAATTTTGGATATCAGGGTCGGAATCCAATTCCGGAAGTTGGAGTAGGTTCGTTATGTCAAATATGACTTGTGTGCAAAATTTGAGGTCAACCGGACGTGATTTGATAGATTTACACATCGAAAGTAGAAGTTTGAAATTCTAAAGTTCATAAAACTTGGATTGGAGGTCGATTCGTGGTTTTAGCGTGGTTTGATATGATTTGAGGCCTCGATCAAGTCCGTAATGTATTTTGGGACTGGTTGGTATGATTGGTTAGGGTCCCGGGGGACCTCGAGTGGATTCCGGGTGGTTAACGGAACGAAAATGAAATTTGGAGAAGTGCTGAAGCATCTGCTTCTGTCATAACCGCACCTGCGGTTGGTCGATCGCAGAAGCAGTCGAAGCCTCGCAGATGCGGCCTAGAGCTAGCCAGGCCAAGACCTCATAAGCGGTCCCAGCCCTTTTAGCCGATTCCGCAGATGCGGAAACTGCTGAAGCAGTCAGCTTCATTTAGGTCGAGCCCTAGCCATTTTTGACAATTTGGCACTCGGGTATTGAGCGATTTTGGAGCTCTTGAGAAGGGATTTCCACATAGCATCGTGAGGTAAGTTCATCCCCCTTATTTCTAAGTTTAAAACTCGAGTTTTGGGTAGATTAACACCTAAAGATTTGGAGAAATCAAGGGGTTAGAGCTAGATCTAGGGTTTTAATAAAACTTAGATTTTACCACGAAATTGGTTATGAAATGGATTAGAAATCATATATTATTGATCCTTAGGTTATAGATAACGATTTCCTTCGGAAAATTTCGGAATCCGGGCACATGGGCCCGGGGATGAATTTTAGGAACCTTGCATTTAGGGTTGGAAAATTGGTTTAATAATTAGAATATTAACTTTTGAGCATGTATTGACTAGTTCTTACCTATTTGAATACTTTTGGATCGTTCGGCTCCAAATTGGAGGTTTGAGCGCGTTCTTGAATCGGAATATAGGCTTCGGAGCGAGGTGAGTCTCATTTCTAACCTTGTAAGAGGGAATTGTCCCCATAGGTGAAATAATTGGTTATGTGCTCCTATTTGTGGGGTCTACGTATACACGAGGTGACGAGAGTCCATGCGTAGCTACTATTATGCTATTGTCTGGGTAATCTAGGACCCAAAAGCATGCTATACTTGAAATAACTATAATCTTATTGACAGTCGATTGCTTAAATCCTATCGAATTGGTAAATGAATTTCTAAAAAGAATTAAACTTCATTTTTCTAAATTGTTAAAAGAGAATTGGTTTTCTTTGGATAATTGTTTCCTGATGACTTCTTGATTGATTGTCTGTGCGTGTTTAAATTCTGGAACAGGCCGAACGCCACGATAGATTAAATAGATGCATCAATAGTTCGCGCCATTCGACCCTCTAGCAGTGCACATTTTATATTTCTGTTGGATCGGGTTGTACGACCTCAGCATGATTTGCGCATGCTTGTATTGCTTGCCTTGAAACTTATTGAAGTTGTTATTGCCCCTTCGCGGCTTGAGAATATGTGTATAAATGATGAAAAAGGAAATTTGGAAATTTCACATAAAAGAAGGAATTGTTTGCATGTTTCACCCTATTGAATTACAAATCCTGTTTATATAAATCCTCGATTCATTATATTACGGACGTATCATTATTGGATCACTAGTAAGTGTCGAAGTCGACCTCTCGTCTCTACTTCTTCGAGATTAGACGGGATACTCATTTGGTACACGTTATTTTCGTACTGATACTACACTTGCTGTGCATTTTTGTTGCACAGGCACATGCATCACTAGTGGCCTGGCGGGCGTAGCAGTATGGTTGATGCGGAGACTTAGGTGAGCTGCACTTGTCGAAACGACCTGCAGCCAGCAGAGTCTCTTCCAGATTATTATATTTAATTTCTGTCCAATTTGTATTCCGGACGGTGGTTGTATTGTATTGCTTCATAGAAATAGCTCATGCACTTGTGACACCGGGTTCTGGGATAGTTATGAGGTATTTTGTATTGTATTTCTTGACATGTATATTTAATTTGAACTGAGTATCTTTTACTAGTAAAAATTGAAGAAAAATTAGAGTTTTTTACAATTGTCTAAATGAGAATTTAATTAAGTATTTTGGTTGACTTGCCTGACAACGGTGTCCGGCGCCATCACGATCTTTAGTGAATTTTGGGTCGTGACACTAATGTTTTCTGAGCAAACCGAAAGTTATACGAGCAAATATTAAACCCGAGTCTAACTTTGTCCAGAATGATTAATTTCACAATGGCTTTGCACTACTTTTTAAATATGAACAAAATCTAAACGGTAACCTAAAAAGGGCATATTTGCATAAATCAACCTTAATTTCTTTTTGCCAAAGTGAACAATATTACATAAGATTTTAAGGAAAATATTTGTTCAAATTTGGTGTTATTTAGCGAATTTATATCAGGTGCGACTAAATCCCTCCCCCCCCCCCTTTTCAGGTATCTTTACTATTCATTCTTAATGAAAAGCTCAAATATAACATTATCAACCAAAGAAAAATATGCGTGGCTATGAAAGAATGAAACAAGAACAAGAGCTGACATTGAGATGGCACATCATGTTCTGTCTCTCAACCTCTTTTATTCTCTGTATATAATAGAGCACCTCGATGTACTAAGTTCCCGTTATGCGCAGGGTTCGGGAAAAAGTCGAATTATAAGGGTCTATTGTAAGTAACTTTACCCTATATTTTTACAAGAGATTCTTTCTGCGGTTTAAACCCGTGACCTTTTGATCACATAACAACTATTTTACCAGTTACATCAAGACTTCTCTTCTTTTATTCTCTCTGTACAATCAGCAAAACTAAAGCAGCTGATCAAATTGCCCTCCCAACATGATCCAAGAATAAACCAACCAAAATTTGAGCCACATGTGCTACCTTTTTATTTATGTCTAATGTCTTAGCTTTTTTTAAATATCTTACAGCAAACAGTTGCAGTTCACTCCTTTGTCTGGTTCCAAATTTCTCCCGGCCTTTCTGCCACTATTTGTGGGAGGACGTGCTTTTTGCTGATTCATTAATCATTTATAAATAATTTTTTCACACAAATTTTATGTTTTTCATTTTATGACTGATTATAATAATATATATATAAAGGCTAATTCAGGATTTGAAGTTACAATAATTTTAAGTCAATATATAATGATAATAGGATTAGCAAATAAATATATACAAGTGTTTAGTGAAACCGCTAGATTACATGCTTATGTCCGCCCTTGAACATACAACGAAGTTACCTTTGAAAGTATTTAAGCTCTAATCACTTATGACTGCGCATAAATTTAAGAATAGAAAAAGATCTTTGAATCTTTGATCATAAATAAAATTTGGGTATAACATACTAATTGAATTTTGTGATCTTACATATTTCATGTCATTTGACATTTAAGTGTTATTAAGTTTAAAATAAGAATGTTGAAATTTAAAACTTACTAAATGCGGGAAAAAGACATTCTTTTATAAAAAGACTAGCTTGAAAGTAAAATAAGACTTATCAATTGAAACAAATACCGTATAATTAGATCTGTTTTAGTAGCTTGCTGTCACTCTTTTCCAAGTTGTCAAACTATGTTTAGTATATCAACTGATTTATCTCTAAATTATTTTTTAATTGACCCAATTTTATTAATAATTTATAATAAATTGGCTAAACAACAATGTCCTCGGGGTTGATCGGTTCGTACATAATCCTACTTCACATTTTGAATCAGTTAGTTGAGAGAGTGAGAGACAACTTAAAAACTTTTGAGTTAAATTGTACTAAATGATATTGAATGGACCACAAATCAATTGACGCACTCATTTCTCCCCTCTCAATAGCTAGAAAGAGGGGTATAAATATAGTCGGGTTGGTTCGGGTTTTTTCAATTACCAAACCAAATCAATGGTGTCGGATTTTTAAATCTATAAATTAAACCAAACCAACAAAGTCGGGTTTTTGAATCTCGGTTTTACTCGAGTTTTTCAGTTTTTTTTTTTCCGATAAGTCTTCATAGCACAAAATATATAATTTGTGCTCCAAATATTTTTTAGTCCTAGTAGGATACAACTATATAATGTATTTTTCAAGAAAATCATACAATATTATGAGATGAGTCATAGCATTGTACTAAAATATTCAATAACAAAGATAACAAAATACATAAAATAAATATTACTAAGTAATAAGCCATAATAAATGTTAACGTAATCTAAAAGTACTATATAGGTCATATTAAAATAAGTACAACCATAAGTATATTAATTACACAACTAAGCACTAAAGAAAAATAAACTAAGTTATGCATTTTTATCATAAATCAATGCAAAACTAAAAAAATAGATATCCAACACTATTGTCATTTCTAGTGTTGAATTAAAATTTCTCTGTTAACACTAGTATTGATGTGAATATTTGAATTACTATCTTTATGAGCTATAAAATTTATTGGACCATTCCAGAATGTTAAGTCAAAACTTGAAATAATATGTTTAAAAGATAAAAATGTGAAAAAGTTTAAGAAATATTTATAAATTATATTAAAATTAAATATTTATATGTATAGAATATTTTTAAAGATTGAATAAATGTAATGTCGAATTGGTTTGGTTTCGGTTTGACTTTTTTTTAGTTAAAATCAAATCAAACCAAACTAAATTATAGTCGGATTTTTTTTCCAACACCAAACAAAAAATCAAACCAACCCATGATCGGGTTTTTTTTTTCCGATTTGATTTGGATTATCGATTTGGTGTTATTTATCGGTTTTCTTTGTACACTCCTACCTAGAAATGATGAAATCAAAATACCATTTCCTACTTACCCATATAGACCTATTTTTTCTACTTTCATTTTTGTTTTTAAGGCCAAATCGTCCCTCTTGTCACCTTCTCATGAAGAAAGTGGAGATCTTAGAACCAAAAAACAAAAGTAAAAAGGAAAAATAACATTAGTGGAGAAGCCAGGCTAGAAAGCAAGACATGAAAATGTTCTTTTATTTGTTACTTTCCGATTCAACATGCTCTACTTTTCTCCAATAATCGGTCCAAAAAAGTTAAAGTAAATAAAACCAACAATGTATTTGTTTCTATTTGCAAGTGGTTAACCAACTCAGGACCCGTATATTCGACAAAAAGTTCACTTTGATGTGTTAAATAATTTACATCCAATAATATGAATACGTAGAAGAAGAGCAGTTGAACAGTTGTAAATTGGTTTTCTCTTCAACACAATATTTTAAGGACTCAATCATTAAAAAATTTGAATTGTTATGGCTGTACGGTATTCTCTATTTATTTTTTTCCTAAATAATAAAATGGTATATATAAGTGCGATCCAACGAAAAAGAGAATTTTAATTCAGATGGAAAAGTTTAGGAAAGGTAATAGTATTGAAGATTGAAAAGAAGAAAAGGTCTCGTTTATATATATGGAGTAATACTTCTTTTTCTTTTTCTTTTTCTAATTTTCAATAGGATGATGAGCCAATCGTTTTTGGATTTTCCTTCTATTAATGTTAATAGAAACGATCTTATTATAAGAACCTCACAGAAGTGCAAAATTCAGTAAGTTAAGATTTATAATGTACTTGTACATAATATACCTAACCATGTCGACTAAGATAATTTATTCAACTCAGAGAGCGAGAGAGAGTAGCCAAGTTACAATAAGTATAAAAGAAAAGAAAATTAACCTTATGTTGAATAAAGAATGCTTAATAAAAAGAAGTCTCTCTTTCATGGAGTATGAAAGTTCTCCAATAAAAGGCTACACTGGTTCTTTTTATACACTTGTGTTCGGTATTCGTATTTGGGTTTCGATAACTTCGAATCCATTTGGGAGTTACGACTAATTTAAATTCGTACTATATAATACCTATTAAAAGAGAAACACTTCCTATTATATATTTTTTTAATTCGACTCGTACTCGAAATATCTAGTTGCGGATTAAAAGATCATGCTCATCGATCGACCACAACAATTGATGGTGACTACACTAGTCACCTTATGGGAGGATGAGCTATATATGAATATGCTTCGAAAATATTTTGTTTTGGACATTAATCTACATGATGAGATCGAGGCTAGACAAAAACAAGACAAGAACTGTTTACATACCCTCACCACCTTTTCCCCTTAGACCAAAAAGTTAAAAAAGTAAGATTATTATTAGCCACGTTACAACTTCTTAGATTCCATGGCCCCTCCTGTTTTTCCTTTTTTTTTTTAAAAAAAAAAAAAAATTAAAATCACTCACTAATACCTTTTTTTTAAAAAAAAAAACTTTCTTTATAAGAATATTCCTTCAAACTTCTCTATATAAACTTCTACCATTTTCCAAACTAACTCGTTGAGTCTCCGATTATTCTAATATTCACTAAGAATGATCAGCTCATACCCTACGGCGGCCGGAACCGCCACCATCACCACCGTCGACTGTGAGAAACAAGTCCGTTCATGGCGGCTCCTCCGCTCTCTCGTGGAGCTACTCATCCCTAGTTGTTACTGTACATTTGTTGAACCCACAGAACCCGTCCAAAGTAAAAAACCCGCCGTTTCCTCCTTCAACTACCACAGGCCATCTTCTGCCTCAAACACATCCAATATTACGGGCACCATCTTCGGTTATCGAAAAGGAAAAGTCAATATCTGTATACAAACAAACCCTAATTCCTCTACCCCGCTTCTTCTCCTTGAACTCGCAGTATCTACCTCTACTCTGGCACGTGAAATGCGAGGAGGAATACTTAGAATCGCGCTCGAGAGCTCCAATGATGATGGAATACATGAAAATTCTTCTTCCTCTCTTTTATCTATGCCAATATGGACTATGTATTGTAATGGGAAAAAAGTAGGGTTTGCAGTGAAGAGAAAACCTACAAAATCTGATATACAAGTGTTGAAACAGATGGAAAGTGTTGGTGTAGGAGCTGGCACTGTTCATGGTAATAATAGAGAAATTAATCGTGAAGATGATATAATGTATCTTAGAGGAAAATTTGAGAGGGTTCATGGATCTTGTGATTCAGAGTCATTCCATTTGATTGATCCTGAAGGAAGTATGGGGCAACAACTGAGTATTTTCTTTCTTCGCTCTCGCTCGTCGTAGCTGAGCTGAACTTATTTGTTTTAATTGTGGTGTCTGGATCAGCTTTTGCGCACCTTTGATAATTTTTTATATTTTTTTTACCTCCTACTTTGTGAGTTTTCTTTGGACTTGCCATGCAACACCCTGTGTTTTTGGAGCTGTGTAATTTCTTGCATGGCTTTTTCCCTTATTGGGATATTTGTCATGGGGTGTTTGTTGCAACCAAAGATGAAAATTTGTAAATATAGAATAAATGGGAGGAAATTTTTAGTTTACTTTATATATTTTTTTTTTTTTGTGATTAATTTTTCTATGCCCAATCTGTATGTTTCTCAAAGTGAATCAACAACCTTTTATGTCATATATAACTCAACTTTTAGAGTTCTATTGGTAATTTTCGAATATATATAGCTAAGCCTTTTTATATTAGTTGTGTTTGTCCATTTTCAATGTCCTCTCTCCCTTTTATGTAATCACATTTTATAAGTAAGGTACCAGACGTAATCTCTGCTGTAAGTATTAAAAAATATGTGTTATCAAAAAAATTGAGTTACTAGATGTTCTTATTTATATCTTCAACACTACCTCCTCGTGTAAATGTCTTAATTATTTTTCATGGGCCATAACTTTTATTTGCAATGGCACCAGGGCCAGAGCTAGCCCTTCGGATACGGATTCGGCCGAACCAGTAATTTTTGTCCAAATCTTGTATATGTCTTAAAAAATTATTGAATTATGCACAAATTATTAATTTAGAATCCAATAACTTAAAAGAATTAGAATATTGAACCCATAAATTTCAAATCCTGGATCCGCTTCTGTCTGGCTCTGGCACCATATAGAAATGTGTCAGTATCTCTTCAAAATGTTTAAAATTGTTAGAGAGATTAAACTTTTATTTGTTTAATTATATACATCTTCAACAAGAAGAATTAAGAAACAAAAAGTGGAAGTTGATCCTGTAGTGAAAAGCTTGTTAGCTGTTGTCCAAGCTGTCAAGATGCATTAATCACATGCAACAAGAAAAGATTATCATCTAATGAATCCACAAAGAGATCACATATTTTTCATATAGGACACGTACGAAGTTGTATGATCTTTCATTATCGAATTCTTAGTTTCTGATTAGTATCAAAAGAGAATAAAATCTAATTAAGTCACAATTAGTACATATTTTACATTGAAAAAAAATGACTAACTACCAAATCCTCAGATCCTTTCTTGTCTATGGACCAAAATATATTAGTGGTAGGCTGCTAGTAAGTTTTGTAATGGCAATAGAAGAAATTATATACGATTTAGATTTATAGGATCAAAAAAGAATATAGTCATGTTGAGAACAAGATGAAGAACAAAATTCCAGTTCATATGGCTGAATATACATTGGAAACGAATTCTTGAAGGGGAAAGGAAAGAAAGTGCAGCTAATACACGAAGCTTCCCACGTACACGCTAGGATCCGGGCAAATAGCATCACTCCAAGGCATTGTGACGTAGTAACTGTTGGGAATAAACCCCCTACAAAAATAATATTCACGATAATAAAAGCGGAATAATAATGTAGCACCGAGATACGGTAATTAACAAGAATAAAAGAGTAACAACGACACCAAGATTTTTACGTGAAAAACCCTTTTGAATAAGGGAAAAAACCACGGCCCTGAGAAGAGCAACTGATATCACTATAGCAAGGAATTTTACACTTTGTACGTCCTAGTAAAATTCTCAAAAGGCCACTACAACACTCAAAAGAAATAACCCTCTTTTGATATTCCCACCTCACTACAATATCACTCATTCTCTATTTTTCTCACAGACTATTTTCTTATACCCTGTCTGTGAAACCTCACTCTTTTTTTCTAACTCTCAGATATATTTTTCCTCTGAGATTGGTGTATAAAATGAGAGCCGAAGCTCTCCTTTTATAGGCAGAACCTCACCTACTACGCTTGACATTTTTCATCTACACGCCTGCCATATTTGACAAATACAGAAAGAAACGTGGGTTGCTGCTAATCAAGAAAGGAAGATTTCTTCCTTGATTTATGGGATGGACCCCACAAACCTCCCCTCCAGTCCCATTCACCTGAAGGAGGTAACACCGGAGGTTCTAGTTTGAGTGTATGCCGACAAGTTCTTTGCCTAGTTCAAACTTATCTCTTGGTACCACTTTGGCCAGCATATCCGAAGGGTTCTTACTTGTATGGATCTTCTTTACCTGCATAGACCCATCCTCTATCCTTTCTCGAATCCAATGATATCTCAAGTCGATATGTTTCGTCCTTGCATGATACATGGAGTTTTTGCTCAGGTCTATTGCACTTTAACTGTCACAATAGATGACATACTCCTTCTGATGCAATCCAAGCTCTTGAAGGAACCGTTTGAACCATATCATCTCTTGTCAGTTTCTGTAGTGGCAATGTACTCTGCTTCAGTTGTTGAAAGTGCAACACACTTCTACAACTTAGACTGCCATGATATAGCTCCCCCTGAAAATGTAAACAAATATCCAATAGTGGATTTTCTGTTATCAATGTCACCTGCCTTATCAGCATCTGTATAGCCCTTCAAGATTGGATCCGATACTCCAAAGCACAAACAATCTCCTATGGTACCTCTTAGGTACCTGAGTATCCACTTGACTGCTTCCCAATGTTCTTTTCCAGGATTTTCAAGAAACCTGCTGACAATACCAACTGTGTAAGCAATATCAGGTATAGTGCATACCATAGCATACATCAAACTTCCGACTACTGAAGAATAAGGAACTCTAGACATGTTCCCTTTCTCTTCATCTATTGTAGGACACATCTTTTTGCTCAACTTTATATGACTAGTAAGAGGTGCGCAGAATGGCTTAGCATTCTTCATATTGAAGCGTTCTAGTACATGTTCAATGTACTTCCCCTGAGATAGCCACAACTTTCTATTTGTTCTTTCTCGAACTATCTTCATTCCTAGAATTTGTTGTGATGGGCCCAAGTCCTTCATATCAAATGACTTGGACAAATCTCTCTTCAACTTTGCGATCAACCCCATGTCTTTTCCTACAATTAACATGTCATCCACATACAACAACAATATAATAAAGTTATTCTCAGAAAATCTTTTGAAGTATACACATGGATCAGAATAGGTCTTTATGTATGTTTGACTTTTCATGAATGAGTCAAACTTCATGTACCACTGCCTTGGTGCCTGCTTCAATCCATAAATACTCTCGTTCAATTTTCACACCATGTGTTTCTTTCCAGCTACTTCAAATTCTTCTGGCTGCTCCATATATATCTCTTCTTCCAAATCTCCATGAAGAAATATAGTTTTCACATCCAACTGCTCCACTTCAAGATCTACGTTAGTTGCTAAGCTCAAAATTGTTTGAATAGAAGTCATTTTGACAACAGGTGAGAAAATTTCAACAAAATCAATACCTTTCTTCTGTTCGAAGCCTTTAACCACCAATCGAGCTTTGTATGTGACCAGCTTGCCATTTCCATCTTTCTTGAGTTTAAAGACTCATTTGCATTTGAGTGGTCTTTTACCCTTTGGAAGTTCAACCAGTTTGTACGTGCCATTTTTCTGTAGAGATTCCATCTCTTCTTGCATGGCTTTCATCCACTCGTTCTTTTCTCGATGGGACAGCACCTCCTTAAGACTTTCTGGCTCCCCCTCATCACTGATGAGGACATACTCTGTGGAAGGGTACATGCATGACTCTACCCTTGGCCTCTCTGATCTCCTCAAATGTTGAGGTTGTTCTTCTTCCTGAGTGGGGTGCTCCACTTCCTCGACACCTTCATCAAGTTGCTCCCCCTACTCAATAACCTCACCAGGTTGCTCCCCATGCTCAGCAACCTCGTCGGTCGTACTTTCTGCACTTATGGGATTGTTAGAAGTAGAAGGAATAGTAACAAGGTTAGAAATTATACCATTCTTTGCCTTTTCTGACATATCAGCAGCAGTTCTAACTTCACTTTCTAGGAAGACTACACCTCTGCTTCTGATGACCTTATTCTTTACAGGATCCCAAAATCTGTACCCGAACTCTTCATCTCCATATCCGATAAATATGTAGGGAACAGATTTATCATCCAGCTTTGTTCTCTGCTCTTTTGGTACATGTGCAAAAGTTGTGCAACCGAACACCTTCAGATGCGAGTAGGACACCTCCTTGTTGGTCCAAACTCTCTCTGGGATGTCAAACGCCAACGAAACTGATGGACTCCTATTGATCAGGTAACAGGCTGTCTGAACCGCTTCAACCCAAAATGACTTAGGCAGTTTAGCCATTCTGAGCATGCTTCTCACCTTCTCCACAATGGTGCGGTTTATCCTCTCGGCTACGCCATTGTGTTATAGGGTTCCAGGAACTGTCTTTTCATGTCTGATCCCATGACTAGAACAGTACTCTTCAAATTCCCTTGAAGTGTACTCACCTCCATTGTCACTTCGGAGACGCTTTAGCTTTCGACCCGTCTCCCTTTCTACTAGAGCATGAAACTTCTGGAAAACTTGAAACACCTGATCTTTGGTTTTCAAAATATAAACCCATAATTTTCGTGAAGCATCATCAATAAAAGTAACAAAATATTTGTTACCTCCCATTGATTCAATTTCCATTGGGCCGCAAACATCAGAATATACTAAATCAAGTATATTCAATTTTCTTTCAGACAATGTATGAAATGAGACTCTATGCTGCTTACTAAATAAACAATAGTCACAAGGTTTTACCGTAGTACCTTTGGCATAAGAAATGAGGGATTTCTTGGCAAGAATATGCAATCTCTTCTCGCTCATATGACCCATTCTTTTGTGCCACAAATCTACATAAATCTCATCTTGTGCCGCATTCAATTCACCTTGGCATATTTATGCACTTGTCCTGTACAACGTGCCACGAGCAACTCCCTTTGCAATCACCAATGATCTCTTAGTGAGTCTCTACTTTTGATTTGCAAAATAGTTCTCGTATCTACCTCGGTCTAAAGCAATTCCCGATATCAAGTTCATCCGCAAAGCAGGTACATGCCGTACATCCTTTAGAACCAATGTGCATCCGACATTTGTCTTGATACAAATGTCACCAATCCCCGCAATCTTTGAGTAACTTGTGTTACTCATTCTCACTGTGCCGAAATCACCTGCTACATATCTGCAAAAAAGATCTCTTACCGGTGTGGCATGGTAAGATGTCGCTGTGTCAACCACCCATTCTGACTCTGGACATGACAGGTGCATGCATTCCTCTTCCTCATTTATAAAGAGGACAACATTATCATTATTTTGCACCATGGCGGTTGTGTTGTCGTCATTCTTCTGGCCACTGGTTTCACCTTTGCCCTTCCTTGGATTTGGGTAATCTCTTTTGAAGTGACCTGGTTGATCACAGTTGTAGCAATATCTGACTCTTGATTTGGATCGATTCTTTGACTTTCCACGGGCTCCGAATCTACCATAGTTGCTCGAACTCCTTTGATAACTCCTGCCTCTACCTTCTGTGATGAGAGCCTGTCCTTGATTTTCAGGCTTTTTTCTCATCTTCTCATTGAGTAGAAGAGCCGATGTGACATCTTTCAACTCAATAGTAGTCTTACCGTGTAGGATGGTTGTTGCCAAATTATCGTACGAAGATGGCAACGAGTTCAATAGCAAGATGGCTTTATCTTCTTCCTCAATTTTCACTCCGAGGTTGGCAAGCTGTGTGATTAGTCCGTTAAATACATTTAAATGTGACAAAAAATTCATACCTTCACCCATGTGTAGGGCTTATAATTGCTTCTTCAGGTACAACCTTGTCCAAATTCCACGTGCAGTGTCTTCATCAATAATGTTATTTACCACATCATCTCATAAGTGCAACCTGATTGCACTAGCAGCTCTTTCATCCAAGTCAGCCCAATTCTAAGCTTTCATGGTATCATGCTTTTTGGCATCAACATCTAGTACCTTGTGTAATCCTTGTTGGATGAGCAGATCCCTCATGGTTCTTTGCCATGTTGAGAAACCGTTATATCCGTTGAATTTTTCTACCTCATACTTTACTTTGGACATTTTAATTTTTCACCGAGTATAGTACTACCGATAGTGAATAGTATTTCAGTGAACGAGCAGAACCTATGCTCTAATACCAGTTGTTGGGAATAAACCCCCTACAAAAATAATATTCACGATAATAAAAACGGAATGATAACGTAGCACCGAGATACGATAATTAACAAGAATAAAAGAGTAACAACGACACCAAGATTTTTACGTGAAAAACCCTTTTGAATAAGGGGAAAAACCATGGCCCTAAGAAGAGCAACTGATATCACTATAGCAAGGAAGTTTACACTTTGTAGGTCCGAGTAAATTTCTCAAAAGACCACTACAACACTCAAAATAAATAACCCTCTTTTGATATTCCCACCTCACTACAATATCACTCACTCTCTATTTTTCTCGCAGATTATTTTCTTATACCATGTCTGTGAAACCTCACTCTTTCTTTCTAACTCTCAGATATATTTTTCCTCTGAGATTGGTGTATAAAATGAGAGCTGAAGCTCTCTTTTTATAGGCAGAACCTCACCTACTACGCTTGACATTTTTCATCCGCACGTCTGCCATATTTGACAAATGCAAAAAGAAACGTGGGCTGCTGCTAATCAAGGAAGGAAGATATCTTCCTTGATATATGGGATGGACCCCACAAACCTCCCCTTCCAGTCACAATCACCTGAAGGAGGTAACACCGGAGGTTCTAGTTTGAGTATATACCGACAAGTTCTTTGCCTAGTTCAAACTTATCTCTTGGTACCACTTTGGCCAGCATATCCGAAGGATTATTACTTGTATGGATCTTCTTTACCTGCATAGACACATCCTCTATCCTTTCTCGAATCCAATGATATCTCACATCGATATGCTTCGTCCTTGCATGATACATGGAGTTTTTGCTCAGGTCTATTGCACTTTAACTGTCACAATAGATGACATACTCCTTCTGATGCAATCCAAGCTCTTGAAGGAACCGTTTGAACCATATCATCTCTTGTCAGTTTCTGTAGTGGCAATGTACTTTGCTTCAGTTGTTGAAAGTGCAACACACTTCTGCAACTTAGACTGCCATGATATAGCTCCCCCCTGAAAATGTAAACAAATATCCAGTAGTGGATTTTCTGTTATCAATGTCACCTGCCTTATCAGCATCTGTATAGCCCTTCAAGATTGGATCCGATACTCCAAAGCACAAACAATCTCCTGTAGTACCTCTTAGGTACCTAAATATCCACTTGACTGCTTCCCAATGTTCGTTTCCAGGATTTTCAAGAAACCTGCTCACAACACCAACTGCGTGAGCAATATCAGGTCTAGCGCATACCATTGCATACATCAAACTTCCGACTACTGAAGAATAAGGAACTCTAGCCATGTTCTCTTTCTCTTCATCTATTGTAGGACACATCTTTTTGCTCAACTTTAGATGACTAGCAAGAGGTGTGCAGAATGGCTTAGCATTCTTCCTATTGAAGCGTTCTAGTACACGTTCAATGTACTTTCCCTAAGATAGCCACAACTTTCTACTTGTTCTTTCTCGAACTATCTTCATCCCTAGAATTTGTTGTGATGGGCCCAAGTCCTTCATATCAAATGACTTGGACAAATCTCTCTTCAACGATGCGATCAACCCCTTGTCTTTTCCTACAATTAACATGTCATCCACATACAACAACAATATAATAAAGTTATTCTCAGAAAATCTTTTGAAGTATACACATGGATCAGAATAGGTCTTTATGTATGTTTGACCTTTCATGAATGAGTCAAACTTCATGTACCACTGCCTTGGTGCCTGCTTCAATCCATAAATACTCTTGTTCAATTTGCACACCATGTGTTTCTTTCCAGCTACTTCAAATCTTTCTGGCTGCTCCATATTGATCCCTTCTTCTAAATCTCCGAGAAGAAATGCAGTTTTCACATCCAACTGCTCCTCTTCAAGATCTAGGCTAGTTGCTAAGCTCAAAATTGTTCGAATAGAAGTCATTTTGACAACAAGTGAGAAAATTTTGTCAAAATCAATACCTTTCTTCTGTTCGAAGCCTTTAACCACCAATCAAGCTTTGTATCTAACTAGCTTCTCATTTCCATCTTTCTTGAGTTTAAAGACCCATTTGCATTTGAGTGGTCTTTTACCCTTTGGAAGTTCAACCAGCTTGTACGTGCCATTTTTCTGTAGAGATTCCATCTCTTCTTGCATGGCTTTCATCCACTGGTTCTTTTCTCGATGGGACAATACCTCCTTAAGACTTTCTAGCTCCCCCTCATCACTGATGAGGACATACTCTGTGGAAGGGTACCTGCATGACTCTACCCTTGGCCTCTCTGATCTCCTCAGAGGTTGAGGTTGTTCTTCTTCCTGAGTGGGGTGCTCCACTTCCTCGACACCTTCATCAAGTTGCTCCCCCTGCTCAATAACCACACTAGGTTGCTCCCCATGCTCGGCAACCTCGTCGGTCGTACTTTCTGCACTTGTGGGATTGTTAGAAGTAGAAGGAATAGTAATAAGGTTAGAAATTATACCATTTTTTGCCTTTTCTGACATATCAGCAACAGTTCCAACTTCACTTTCTCGGAAGACTACATATATGCTTCTGATGACCTTCTTCTTTACAGGATCCCACAATCTGTACCTGAACTCTTCAACTCCATTTCCGATAAATATGCAGGGAACAGATTTATCATCCAGCTTTGTTCTCTGCTCTTTTGGTACATGTGCAAAAGATCTGCAACTGAACACCTTCAGATGCGAGTAGGACACCTCCTTGTTGGTCCAAACTCTCTCTGGGACGTCAAACGCCAACATAACTGATGGACTCCTATTGAACAGAAACATGTTATCTCAACTGCTTCAACCCAGAATGACTTAGGCTGTTTAGCCATTCTGAGCACGCTTCTCACATTCTCCACAATGGTGCGGTTCATCCTCTCAGCTACGCCATTGTGTTATGGGGTTCCAGGAACTGTCTTTTCATGTCTGATCCCATGACTAGAACAGTACTCTTCAAATTCCCTTAAAGTACACTCACCTCTATTGTCACTTCGGAGACGCTTTAGCTTTCACCCCGTCTCCCTTTCTACTAGAGCATGAAACTTCTTGAAAATTTGAAACACCTGATCTTTGGTTTTCAAAATATAAACCCATAATTTTCGTGAAGCACCATCAATCAAAGTAACAAAATATTTGTTACCGCCCATTGATTCAATTTCTATTGGGCCACAAACATCAGAATATACTAAATCAAGTATATTCAATTTTCTTTCAGACGATGTCTGAAATGAGACCCTATGTTGCTTACTAAATAAACAATAGTCACAAGGTTTTACCGTTGTACCTTTGGCATAAGAAATGAGTGATTTCTTGGCAAGAATCTGCAATCCCTTCTCGCTCATATGACCCAAATTTTTGTGCCAAAAATCTACAGAAATTTCATCTTGTGTCGCATTCAATTCACCTTGGCATATTTCTGCATTTGTCCTATACAACGTGCCACGAGAAACTCCCTTTGCAATTACCAATGATCCCTTAGTGAGTCTCCACTTTTGATTTGCAAAATAGTTCTCGTATCCACCTCAGTCTAAAGCAATTCTCGAGATTAAGTTCATCCGCAAAGCAGGTACATGCTGCACATCCTTTAGAACCAATGTGCATCCGACATTTGTCTTGATGCAAATGTCACCAATCCCCGTAATCTTTGAGTAACTTGTGTTACCTATTCTCACTGTGCCGAAATCACCTGCTACATATCTGCAAAAAAGATCTCTTACTAGTGTGGCTTGGTAAGATGTCGCTGTGTCAACCACCCATTCTGACTCTGGACCTGACAGGTGCATGCATTCCTCTTCCTCATTTATAAAGAGGACAACATTATCATTGTTTTGCACCATGGCGGCTATGTTGTCCTCATTCTTCTGGCCATTGGTTTCACCTTTGCGCTTCCTTGGATTTGGGCAATCACTTTTGAAGTGACCTGGTTGATCATAGTTGTAGCAATTTCTGGCTCTTGATTTGGATCGGTTCTTTGACTTTCCACGAGCTCCGGATCTACCATAGTTGCTCGAACTCCTTTGATAACTCATGCCTGTACCTTGTGTGATAAGAGCCTGTCCTTGATTTTCACGCTTCTTTCTCATCTTCTCATTGAGTAGAAGAGCCGATATGACATATTTCAACTCAATAGTAGTCTTACCGTGCAGGGTGGTTGTTGCCAAATTATCGTACGAAAATGGCAACGAGTTCAATAGCAAGAGGGCTTTATCTTCTTCCTCGATTTTCACTCCGCGGTTGGCAAGCTGTGTGATTAGTCCGTTAAATACATTTAAATAAGACAAAAAATTCGTACCTTCACCCATGTGTAGGGCATATAACTGCTTCTTCAGGTACAATTTATTTGTCAGCGTTTTGCACATGTATAGTCTTTCCAACCCTTGTCCAAATTCCACGTGCAATGTCTTCATCAATGATGTTATTTACCACATCATCTGATAAGTGCAACCTGATTGCACTAGCAGCTCTTTTGTCCAAATCATCCCAATTCTCAGCTTTCATGATATCAGGCTTTTTGGCATCAACATCTAGTACCTTGTGTAATCCTTGTTGGATGAGTAGATCCCTCATGCTTCTTTGCCATGTTGAGAAACCGTTATCTCCGTTATATTTTGCTACCTCGTACTTTACTTCGGACATTTTTATTTTTCACCGAGTATAGTACTACCGATAGTGAATAGTATTTCAGTGAACGAGCAGAACCTGTGCTCTAATACCAGTTGTTGGGAATAAACCCCCTACAAAAATAATATTCACGATAATAAAAGCGGAATAATAACGTAGCACCGAGATATGGTAATTAACAAGAATAAAAAAGTAATAACGACACCAAGATTTTTACGTGGAAAACCCTTTAGAATATGGGAAAAAACCACGGCCCTGAGAAGAGCAACTGATATCACTATAGCAAGGAATTTTACACTTTGTAGGTCCGAGTAAAATTCTCAAAAGACCACTACAACACTCAAAAGAAATAACCCTCTTTTGATATTCCCACCTCACTACAATATCACTCACTCTATATTTTTCTCACAGACTATTTTCTTATACCCTATCTGTGAAACCTCACTCTTTCTTTCTAACTCTCAGATATATTTTTCCTCTGAGATTGGTGTATAAAATGAGAGCAGAAGCTCTCCTTTTATAAGAAGAACCTCGCCTACTACGCTTGACATTTTTCATCTACACGCCTACCATATTTGACAAATGCAGAAAGAAACGTGGGCTGCTGCTAATCAAGGAAGGAAGATTTCTTCCTTGATTTATGGGATGGACCCCACAGTAACCTACTATAACGCAAGGGTCAGTGGCTGATTGCACGGCTCGATCCCGTGACCCATAGTCAGGGTTACAACTTTATCATTATTCCTAGGGATTGTGATGTGGGTAGCCTACTCGAAAACAAGGGTCAGTGATTGGTTCCACACAGGGACGGCTTAAGTAAATGTGTGGCCTAAAGCCAAAGTTTAATGTGATGCCTTATTTATCTAAATTTTTTTACCTTTTATATGAAAAAATTTACTTTTGTATTAAATATTATTTTTTTAAAATACTTATGAACCGATTATTTCTAAAAAATAGGCCCATCAAATGTTGGGGCCTCTGCACATGCCTTATTATCTATAATATTAGAGTCGCCCTGATTCCACATATCGAACGTTTGACCTATAATCACAGAAGCAACTTATCGTTGCTTCAAGGTTTCTTTCTATTAAGGGAAAAGAAAGGAGTGAAAAATGTGATATAATGTTCGGATAGTGCTCTCTGATTTGGAATTTTTTTTCCATGAGCTGTTTTTATTCCTTGTGTCGTTAAAATGAAGGGAAAAAAGACAATCCAAAAAAAAAAAGAAAAGAAAAGAAGAGTAAGAAAGCTAGATTTGTCATATAGGAAGAGGGACGCATATGCTCATATCAATCAGTATCGTCAATAATTATCTCTTTTTTCCTTGTTTAAGAATTTTTTGTTTCCCATCCTTTTAGTCTTTTATACTATCTGCATTACTATTCTTTTGATATAGCATATAACACTATCCTTATCAATTTATTATCCGTTGAGATCTTGTAAACTAGTAATACCATTGATAGAGAAATTAACATCTAACTTTAGAAGAATAGAAATTAGTATTTGGGCGAATAAAATTAAAGCCAGAAAAGAAAGGAATGGGGAGAAGAAAGAAGATATTGCATAGCTGTATTTGTAGAATGTTTTAGAATATATTGATCTCAGGATACACACGTTGCGCGCGTACTCTATATTGATGAGAATAATTTTTTAAGAATAAATAATATTCAAATCATATATTTGAGTCACAAAATAAATATTAAGTAAAAAAGTTGTGCAAGATCTTAAAAATCATAAATATTGATCAGAAAATTGACACACATTATATTCATTTATTTATGATCTTATCTAATACTATTCATTTAAGTTACAAATTAAAGTCAAGTTATACCAAAATTTTATTATGAGTAATTTGTAATTACAATATCTTATGGATATCTCTTTTTTTTTTAATGACCATATATAATATAAATGTCATGGTTAGATATTTAGGAACCAATAAAGATCGACAATTAAGTTATCTAATTAGGTACTATTAGTTATAACTGCAATTCTTTGGACGTCCAATTGGACTTCGTATAATTATGGTACTGAAATTGTAATGATCCGGTCAGTCGTTTCGAGAGTTATAGCCCAATTTCCCCATTTTTGCTTCCTTTTGTATTTTTCAGCTATAGTATGATATGTCGGGTAAGTTGGTTCGGGTCTGGAGTGGTTTCGGAGAGGATTTGAGACACTTAGTCTCTTTATGAGAAGCATAAGTTAGAAAAATCAATCGGATATTGACTTATGTGTAAACGATCTCGAATTTGAATTTTGATGGTTCCGTTAGCTCCTTATGGTGATTTTGGACTTAGGAGTGCGTCTGGAATGTGTTTTGGAGGCCGTAGTAGAATTAGGCTTGAATTGGCGAAAGTTGGAACTTTGGCGATTTTGGTTGGCAGTGAAAAATCTGATATCGGGGTCGGAATGAATTTCAAGAAGTTGGAGTAGGTTCGTGGTGTCATTTGTGATGTATGTGTAAAATTTTAAGTCATTCGAACATGATTTGGTAGGTTTCGGCGTCGTTTGCGGAATTTGGAAGTTTAGAAGTTTTTAGGCTTGAATCCGAGAGTAATTTGGTGTTTTGATATTGTTTTGAGTGATTCGAAGGCTCGACTAAGTTTGTATATTGATATATGACTTGTTGGTATGTTCGGTTGAGGTCCCGAGGTGCTCGGGGTGATTCAGGATGATTAACGGGGAGTTGGAACTTGGAAATGTAGCTGAAGCTGCTGTTGTTGGTGTTTCCGCACCTGCGAAGTGGGAACCATAGGTGCGAGGTCGCAGGTACGCTTGGGGAGCCGCAGATGCGGACATAGAGGAGTTTGGTCTTTTCCGCAGAAATAGAAGTGGTGCGCAGGTGCGAGGGGTTGGCCGCAGATGCGGAACCTGGTGCATTAAGTGAGTTCCACACCTGCAATGGAAATTATGCAGGTGCGGTGTCGCAGAAGAGGGAAAATGGACCGCATGTGAGGTTTCACTGGGCAAAAGGTTTAAATTGAAGACTTCGCTAATTTTTCTCATTTCCACCATTTTCAAGTCGGACCTTGGAGCTTTTGGTGTGATTTTTAAGGGGATTCAAGCATATTCACTGAGATAAGTTGTTTGAGCTCTATTATTATTAACTATGGTATACTTCAGTTGATTTCCCACCTAATTAATAGGATTTTTGAAGTGAAATAAGGGGTTAGGGCTTGGGATTTTGGAGAGTGTAATTTGGCGGTTTGAGGGGCCAAATAATGTCGGATTTTGATGAAATTGGTATGGGTAGACTCGTGAGTGAATGAGCTTTCTAGTTTTGTGACTTTTTTCGGATTCTGAGACGTGGGCCCGACGGATTAGTCGATTTCGAAATTTGGCCTATAATTTGGTATTCTTCTTGTGGAATTGGTTCCTTTAGCCTATATTGATCGTATTGTATTGCTTGTGACTAGATTCAGGGCATTTGGAGGCCACTTTGAGAGGCAAAAGCATCGCGGAGTAGGATTTTGGCTTGGTTTGAGGTAAGTAGAGTTTCCAAACTTGATTCTGAGGGTTCGGAACCCCAAACTATGTGTTATGTGATTAGTACTGAGGTGACACACATGCCAAGTTACGGGCGTGCGGGCGTGCACCGTGAGAGTTGTGGCCTGTGTGATTCCATGGCACCGTTTAGTGACTCTATCCTATTGATATCTTTTTTTCATCATGTGATGACGTAGTTGAGTTATAAATCATGCTAGATACCATGTTTAGGCTTTGTGTCGGTATTATTTGGACCTTCTTGCTGTCATCTCACTAGTTTTCTCTTAATATTCCATACTCAGTCATGATCATGCATTTTTATATCATATCTCAGTCTCAGTTGATTATTGATTCATCATATCATTGTTCCGAGTTGTTTTCATGACATTGTGAGCCCTTGGTGAGACTAGAGAGGTTAATGACTGAGTGAGGCTGAGAACTTGGTAATGAGTGACAGTTATGGGATCGGGCTGCACGCCGCAGCAGTTATATTGATGATTATGATAGCGTTTGGGCTGTAGGAGCCCCTCTGGAGTCTGTAACACACCCCTAGTGAGCACAATTGATATTATTGAGGGATGGATCTTCCCTGGACATTGATCTTGTCCGAATCACTCATACCTTGAGATGGATCTTCTCCATAGGGCCAGAGTGGCCTTCATCAGTACTGAGTGAATATTAGTGATGTGTATATATTCCGGGATGGATATTCCCTGAGTCGGACGTCCATATACAATACCGAGTGGTTGATCACTTGAGAGTGGAAGTACATGGTGCATTTCATACATTCTGTGCATTGGCACGTAGAGATTAACTAAAATTTATACCTTAAATTGTCCAAATTTGTATTTACTTTACTGCTTGAGCTGAATCCTTGAATTGAAAGCATGCCTACTTTTCTGCACAGTTTACTTCTGTTTACCTGTTGAGGTCAAGTTCATCACTACCTATCAGTCCATAATTTGGACTTGTTACTTACTGAGTTGGTGTACTCACGTTACCCCCTGCAACTTGTATGCAGATCCAGGTATATCTGGCCATGGTAGCGGCTGCTGATTATTTTCTGTTGCTGATCACAGGAGATAGTAAGGTAGCTGCCTGGCGATCGCAGCCCTGATTTCTTCTTCTCTATATTCCCCGTAGTTGTATTTTGGATTTTTTCCAGACTATGTTTGTCTTGTTGTTATCAGAACAGTTTGTAGTAGTGTCTCATAACTCAGTGACACCCCGATGTTTGGTGCTTTACTTTCCGCATTTCTATTTGAGTTCAACTCTTATGTCTTTTATGAAATTCTGCTATACAAGATGTCTTTTGGCATATATTTTAATGAATTATTGTAGTATTGTGGTAGTCGACTGGCCTGGTACTATTGATAGGTGCCATCACGATAGGTTTGAGCTTAGGGTCGTGACAAGTTGGTATCTGAGCCTAGGTTACATAGGTCTCACGAGTCTTGAGCAGGTTTAGTAGAGTCTTATGGATAGGTATGGAGACGTCTGTACTTATCTTCGAGAGACTGCAGAACCCTTAGGAAACTTCATATTCTTGAATTAGTATCGTGCATATCTGTTGGTACTGGTAACTAAACTTCTATTATTCTATTCTAGCACATATAGTGAGGACACGTGCTACCGGGCAGGATAAGACAACCACCAGTACCACCACCTGGGGTTGCAAGAGGCCGAGCTTGTAGTAGAGGCCATCGTATAGGCAAGGGTGTAGCCCGCACAACAACTGGGGTGGCACTTGTAGATCCACCAGTTGCCCCAGTACAGGATCAGGTCCCAATTGTGGATGCACCAGCAGGACCAGCTTAGGCACCAGTTGTGCCCTTCGTGATTCAAGGTCTTCAGGAGACCTTATCTTGGATTCTGACCGTGTGCACCATTCTTGCTTAGGCAGTCATTGTTTCTACTATAGCAGCCACTTCCCAGGCCGGGGGATGCACTCAGACTCCCGCCGCCCGCACACCCGAGCAGGTTGTTCAAGGACTTCAGACATCGGGGGCATCACCCACCCAGCTAGTTACACCTGCTCATGACTATACGGTTCCAGTCATGCCTGATGACGAGCAACGTAGATTCGAGAGGTTTTGTAGACTTCAGCCTCCAACTTTCAGCGGTGCAGAGGGCGAGGACGCCTAGGGTTTCTTGGACAAGTGTTAGAGAATGCTCTGTACAACAGGTATTCTAGAGACCAGTGGGGTCTCGTTCACTACATTTAAGTTTACTGAAGTTGCCTTCACTTGGTGGGAGGCCGATGAGAGGCATAGGCTGGTTGGTACAGTGCCACTTACGTGGTAGGAGTTTTCTGTTCTCTTCTTGAAGAAGTATGTGCTACAGTCTCGTAGAGAGGAGCTGCGCAGGTAGTTCGAGAGGTTGCGTCAAAATAACATGACTATGATGCAGTACGAGATAAGATTTTCTGAGTTAGATTATCATGCGGGTTGGTTGGTTCCCACAGATAGCGAGAGGATCAGGAGGTTTATAGATGGCCTCGCATATCAGCTACAGATTCTTATAACTAGAGAGAGGGTGATCGGTGCTACTTTTGAGAAGGTTGTTGACATTGCTGGGGAGATAGAGTCGGTCCGCAGTTAGGAGCAGGTTGAGAGAGAGGCCAAGATAGTTCAAGTAGCTTTGTTGATATTCCTTCTACACCTCTGCCATGGTTCTCACTGTTCTCAGTAGGGCTACTCATCTCTCAATTCCCTACCAACTTAGAGTTCGACTCATGTACCATCAGCTCAGGGTTCATCTATGTTGGGGCCTTCTAGCAGGTATCTCAGTGTTGGGGGCTGAAGATTTGGGTCATATCAAGAGGTTCTGTCCCCGCCTTAAGGGAGGTTCATCTCAGTAGAGGACTAAGCCTTCGACTTCAGCACCAGTTACTTCACCACCCGCCCAGCCAGCTCGGGGTGGTGGTCAGTCATCTAGGGGTCTCCCTAGAGGGGGAGGCCGGTCAGGTGGCGATCAGGCTCGTTTCTATGCACTCCCTGCCAGGCCAGATCTCATTGCTTCAGATGCTTTGATTACAGGTATTGTCTCAGTTTGCCACTGAGATGCCTCGGTATTATTTGACCCGGGTTCCACTTAATCATATGTTTTCTCGTATTTCGCTCATTTTCTAGATAAGTTTTTAGTTTCATTTGTTCATGTATCTACTTCTGTGGGGATACAATTATTGTGAACTGCATATGTCGGTCTTGTGTGGTTACTATTGGGGGTCTAAAGACCCGAGTAGACCTTTTGTTGCTCAGTATGGTTGATTTTGATGCGATATTAGCTATGGATTGGTTGTCTCCATGTCATGTTGTTCTAGATTGCCATGCTAAGACTGCGACGATGGCGATACTGGGTATGCCGAGGGTTGAGTAGAGTGGTTCTGTAGACTATGTACCTAGTAAGGTGATTTCAAACTTGAAGACTCAGCGTATGGTTGGAAAGAGTTGTCTTTCTTATTTGGCCTTTGTGAGGGATGTCAGTTTAGAGACTTCTACTATTCATTCAGTTGTGGTGGTGAGAGATTTTCCAGATGTGTTTCCTGTAGACCTGCCGAGCATGCCGCTGTATAGGTATTTGATGCCGAGCACTCAGCCCATTTCTATTCCACTGTATTGTATGGTACCGGCGGAGTTAAAGGAATTGAAGGAGTAGCTTCAGGAACTCCTTGATAAGGGATTTATTTGGCCTAGTGTGTCACCTTGAGGTATACCTGTTTTATTTGTGAAGAAGCAGGATGACACCATGAGAATATGTATTGATTACAAGCAGTTGAACAAAGTCACAATCAAGAACAAGTGTATTTTGCCTCGTATTGATGATTTATTTGACCAGCTTCAGGGAGCGAGGGTGTTCTCCAAGATCGACTTGAGGTCAGGGTATCACCAGTTGAATATTAGGGACTCAGACATTCTTAAGACATCCGCCAGGACCCTATATGATCATTATGAGTTCCTTGTGATGTCTTTTGAGCTGACCAATGCCCCAGCATCGTTCATGTATTTGATGAATAGTGTGTTTCGACCTTATCTCGACTCGTTCATTATTGTATTCATTGATGATATCCTGGTGTACTCTCGTAGCCAAGAGGAGCACGCCAAACATTTGAGAGTTGTATTGCAGCGATAGAGGGAGGAGAAACTTTATGCTAAATTCTCCAAGTGTGAGTTTTGGCTTAGTGCAGTGGTGTTCTTGGGGCACGTAGTGTCCAATGAGGGTATCCAGGTTGATCTGAAGAAGTAGAAGCGGTTTAGAGTTGGCCCAGACCATCTTCTGCTACGGAGATTAGGAGCTTTCTTGGTTTGGCGGGTTATTATCGTCGGTTCGTACATCTATTGCATCGCTTTTGACCAAATTGACCCAAAATGTTGCTCCTTTCAGGTGGTCGGATGAGTGTGAGGCGAGCTTTCAGAAGCTCAAGACTATCTTGACCATAGCTCCAGTGTTAGTCTGCCATCAACTTCTGGTTTTTATACCATATATTGTGATGCTTCTTGGGTCGGCATTTGGTGTGTTTTGATGCATGAGGGTAGAGTGCTTGCTTATGCTTTGCGTCATTGAAGCCCCATGAGAAGAACTACCCTGTTCATGATTTGGAGTTGGCTGCCATTGTTCATGCGGTGAAGATTTGGAGGTACTGTCTCTATGGTGTATCTCATGTGGTGTTTACTAATCATCATAGCCTACAACACTTGTTCAAGCAAAAGGAACTCAATTTGAGGAAGCGGAGATGGTTGGAGCTACTAAAGGACTAAGATATTACCATTTTGTACCATCTGAGAAAGGCCAACGTGGTGGCCGATGCCTTGAGTAAAAAGGCGGTGAGTATGGGTAGTCTTGCATTCCTTCTTGTTGGTAAGAGTCCCCTTGCAGTTGATGTTCAGGCTTTGGCCAACCAGTTCGTGAGATTGGATATTTTGGCGCCCAGTCGAGTCCTAGCTTGTGTGGTTTCTCGGTCTTCCTTATTTGATCGCATCAGAGAGTTCCAGTATGATGATATTCATTTACTTGTCCTCAAGGATAGGGTTCAGCACGGTGATGCTAGAGATGTGACTATTGGTGATGATGGGGTATTGAGGATGTAGGGTCGGTTATGTATGCCCAATATGAATGGGCTACGGGAGTTGATTCTTGAAGAGGCCCATAGTTCGCGGTATTCCATCCATCCAGGTGCCACGCAGATGTATCAAGATTTGAGACAACACTATTGGTGGAGGAGAATGAAGAATGATATAGTTGGCTTTGTAGCTCGGTGTCTCAACTGTTAGCAGGTGAAATATGAGCATCAGAGACCGAGTGGCTTGCTTCAGCAGATAGAGATTATAGAGTGGAAGTGGGAGCAGATCACCATAAATTCCGTAGTTAGGCTCCCACAGACTTCGAGGAAGTCCGATGCTATTTGGGTGATTTTGGATCGACTGAACAAGTTCGCACACTTCTTTCCTATGAGCACTTCCTATTCTTTAGAGCGGTTGACTGAGATTTATATTAGAGAGATTGTTCGCCTTTATAGGGTGCCTGTTTCTATCAATTTAGACAGAGGCACACAGTTTACATCGCAGTTTTGGAGAGCCGTACAGCGAGAGTTAGGCACTCAGGTTGAGTTGAGCACAACCTTTTACCCTCAGACGGACGGACAGTCCGAGCGCACTATTTAGATATTGGAGGACATGTTACGTTCATATGTCATTGATTTTGGGGGTTCATGGGACCAGTTTCTGCCACTCACAAAGTTTGTTTACAACAACAGTTATCAGTCGAGTATTCAGATGGCTCCGTATGAGGCTTTATATGGGAGGCAATGTAGATCTCCAGTGGGTTGGTTTGAGCCGGGTGAGGCTAGGCTTTTAGGTATAGACTTGGTTCAGGATGTATTGGACAAAGTTAATTAATTCAGGATCGGCTCCGCACGACGCAGTCGAGATAGAGTTATGATGACAAAAAGGTCTGTGATGTGTCTTACATGGTTGGGGAGAAGGTCTTGCTGAAGGTTTCACCCATGAAGGGTGTTATGAGATTTGGAAAGAAGGGCAAGTTGAACCCTCAGTTTATTGGGCCGTTTGAGGTGCTTCGGAGGATTGGAGAGGAGGCCTATGAGCTCACTTTGCCACCTAGCTTGTCAAGTGTGCATCCAGTATTTCATGTTTCTACGCTCTGAAAGCAGAGGCAGCTCAACATTGCATGTGGCCTAAAGCAAAAATTTAAAAAGAGGCCTCATAAGACATTCGAGGTTAAGAAATGCCTTTTCATATCTAATCCTTTGATAATTTCATTAGCTTAAGATTGAAAAATTATCTAAAAAGCACTTAAAGAATAGAAGAAGATTCTAGAAAATCATAGTTATAAACAAAATTGATTCAAGTTGAAGTAAGATAGACAAATTAAAAAGTTAAGCCCATCCACCATGCGTGAGGTAACAAAAAAGAACAATAAAAATTAGGAAGTAAATGCAAATTTAATAATCTATAATTTTTTGGTATAAACTTTAAAAATTGACAACAAAGGATTAAAATTATTTTATTTATCACTAATAATAAATACATAATCATTTATACTATATATAATTTGAGTAAATTTGCGGCCTTAATATTTTGGGGGCCTAAAGCCACTACTTTAGTGGCTTTAGGGTTGAGCCGCCACTGTCTGAAAGTATATCAGCAATCTATCTCATGTTTTGGGCTTCATCACGGTTCAGTTGGATGGTGATTTGACTTATGATGTGGAGCTAGTGGCTATTTTGGGGAGGCAGGTCCGAAAGTTGAGATCAAAGGATATAGCTTCAGTGAAAGAGAAGTGGAGAGGTCAGCCAGGCTACTTGGGAGACCGAGCGGGAGATGTGGAGAAGATATCCACACCTATTTAAGACTCCATGTATATTTCTAGACTCTTTCGAGGACGAATGTTTGTTTAAGAGAGGGAGGATGTAACGAACCGGCCGGTTGTTTCGAGAGGTATAGCCCCATTTCCCAATTTCTGCTTATTTTTGCATTTTTCAGCTATAGTATGATATGTTGGGTTAGTTGGTTCGGG
The DNA here is from genome assembly GCF_000715075.1 of Nicotiana tabacum. NCBI lineage: Eukaryota > Viridiplantae > Streptophyta > Magnoliopsida > Solanales > Solanaceae > Nicotiana > Nicotiana tabacum. The sequence goes on from NC_134090.1 coordinate 8,421,466, forward strand.
TTTGGAGTGGTTTCAGAGAAGATTTGAGACACTAAGTCTCTTTGTGAGAAGCTTAAGTTGGAAAAATCAACCGGATGTTGACTTCTGTGTAAATGATCTCGGATTTGAATTTGATGGTTTTGTTAGCTCCTTAGGGTGATTTTGGACTTAGGAGTGCCTTCGGAATGTGTTTTGGAGGTCCGTAGTAGAATTAGGCTTGAATTGGCAAAAGTTAGAAATTTGGCAATTTTGGTCAGCATTGGAAAGTTTGATATCAGGGTCAGAATGGATTTTCGAAAGTTTGAGTAGGTTCATGGTGTCATTTGTGACGTGTGTGTAAAATTTGAGGTCATTTGGACGTGATTTGGTAGGTTTCGTCGTTGTTTGCGAAATTTGGAAGTTTAAAAGTTCTTAGGCTTAAATCCGAGCGTAATTTGGTGTTTTGATATTGTTTTGAGTGATTTAATGCCTCGACTAAGTACGTATGTTGATATATGAGTTGTTGGTATGATTGGTTGAGGTCCCGAGGGGCTCGGGGTGATTCGGATGGTTAACAAGGAGTTGGAACTTGGAAATGCAGCTAAAGCTGCTGCTGGTGGTGTTTCCGCACCTGCGGAGTGGAAACCGCAGGTGCGAGGTCTCAGGTGCGCGTGGGGAGCCGAAGATCCAGACATAGAGGAGTTTGGTCTTCTTCACAGAAGCGAAAGGTGATGCGCAGGTGTGCACCGCGGGTGCGAGGGTTTGGCAGCAGATACGGAACTTGGTGCATTAAGTGAGTTCCGCACCTACGATGGAAATTCCTCAGGTGCGGTGCCGCAGAAGCGGGCAAAGGGACCGCAGGTGTGATTTCATTGGGCCAAAGGTATAAATTGAAGATTTCACGAATTTTGCTCATTTCCAACATTTTCAAGTTGGACCTTGGAGCTTTGGGTGATTTTTGAAGAGGATTCAAGGATATTTACTGAGGTAAGTTGTTTGAAATGTATTGTCATTAACTATAATGTTTTTCCGTTGATTTCCCACCTAATTATTAGCATTTTTGAAGTGAAATAAGGGGTTAGGGCTTGGAATTTTGGAGAGTGTAATTTGGGGATTTGATGAGACAAATGATCGTCAAGTTTTGATGAAATTGGTATGGGTAGACTCGTGAGTGAATGGGCTTTCTAGTTTTGTGACTTTTTTCGGACTCCGAGACGTGGGCTCGGGGGACAGGTTTGAGTCGATTTCGGAAATTGGCCTATAATTTTGTATTCTTCTTGTGGAATTGGTTCCTTTAGCCTATATTGATCGTATTGTATTGATTGTGACTAGATTCGGGGCCTTTGGAGGCCGATTTGGGAGGCAAAGGCATCGCGGCGTAGGATTTTGGCTTGGTTTGAGGTAAGTAACGCTTCCAAACTTGGTTCTGAGGGTTCAAAACCCCGAACTATATGTTATGTGATTAGTATTAAGGTGACGCACATGCCAAGTGACGGGCGTGCGGGCGTGCATCATGAGAATTGTGTCCTGGGTGATTCGATGACACCGTTTAGTGACTCTATCCTGTTGATATCCATGTTTTCATCATGTGATAACGTAGTTGAGCTGTAAATCATGCTAGATACCATGTTTAAGCTTTGTGCCGGTATTGTTTGGATCCTTAGCAGTCGTTTCTTGTTTTCATCTCACTAGTTTTCGCTTAATATCCATACTCGGTCATGATCATGCATTTTTATATCATATCTCTGTCTTAATTAATTATTGATTCAACATATCATTATTCTAGGTTATTTTCATAACATTGTGAGCCCATGGTGAGACTGGAGAGGTTAATGACTGAGTGAGGCCGAGAGTCTGGTTATGAGTGACAGTTATGGGATTGGGTGCACGCAGTAGCAGTTATATTGATGATTATGATAGCGCTTGCGCTGCAGGATCCCCCCAGAGTCTGTAACACCCTCAGTGAGCGCATTTGATATTATTGAGGGATAGATCTTCCCTGGACATGGATCTTGTCCGAAGCACTGATACCTGGAGATGGATCTTCTCCACAGGGCTAGAATGGTATTCCTCGGTACTGAGTGACTATTGTCAGTGATGTATATATATTCCGAAATGGATCTTCCTTGGGTCGGGGGGACATATACAGTCCCGAGTGGTTGAGCACTTGAGAGTGGAAGTACATGGTGCATTTCATACATTCTGTGCATTGGCACGTAGAGATTAGCTGAGCTTTATACCTCACATTGTCCAGATCTGTATTTACTTTACTGCTTGAGTTGAATACTTTGAATTGAAAACATGCTTAATTTTCTGCATAGTTTACTTCTGTTTTCCTGTTGAGGTTAAGTTTGTTACTACCTATCAGCCCATAGTTTGGACTTGTTACTTACTGAGTTGGTGTACTTACGTTACCCATGCACCTTGTGTGCAGATCTAGGTATCTCTGGTCACGGTAGCAGGTGCTGATTATTTTCTGTTGCTGATCACTGGAGATAGTAAGGTATCTTCCTGGCGATGCAACCCTGCTTTCTTCTTCTCTATCTTCCCCGTAGTTGTATTTGGATTTTCCCCAGACTATGTTAGTCTTGTTGTTATCAGAACAGTTTATAGTAGTTGCTCATGACTTAGTGACACTCCGATGTTTGGGCTTTACTTTTCGCATTTCTATTTGAGTTCAACTCTTATGTCTTTTATGAAATTCTGCTATACAAGATGTCTTTTGGCATATCTTTTAATGAAATATTGTAGTATTGTGGAAGTCGACTGGCCTAGTACTATTGATAGGCGCCATCACGATAGGTTCGAGTTTAAGGTCGTGACAGAAATTCTAGAAAAAAGTTTATATAAGGTAAATTTATATAACTTTAAAGTCCTAAAAATTAGGACTTCTTATATATTAACAATTTAATAAGTACAATTTTTAATTGATATTAAAGTCCTAAATATTAAAAAAAAATTATTTAAATTATAATTTTGTCCAATATAAATCTATTTTTAAAGCGTCTGTACTAATTACCAATAAGTATAATTTCTAAAAACTATATAAATATTATTAAACTATGTATACGTGGCTTGCAATTGTTAAGTATAATTTTAAAAGTGTTTTTGTAATTTGATGTTGAGTTAAAGAGTGTAAAATTTGAGGATATTGAGATAATATATGTCTAATTATTATAGTATTTATTTCTATGACTACTTAAAAATCTATAATTAAGAAAAAAATTACCTTATATAAACCCTTTTAAGAATTTAATTAACATAAATCTCTTTGAAGGGATAAAAAATAATTAAGAATAAATTATTACTTCAATTTTGATCAATTTTTACTTCCATTTTGCCGAGTAATATGTTTAGGTTTAGTTTGTCCAGTCGAATTAGGATTTTCTATATAGTTTAAATAAGAAAGTATTTAATGCACAAAATTAGGAAAATGCATAAGTACCCTTCCTGAACTATAGTCGGATTTTCAACTACATACTTTGTTATTGAGAATCCGGGTATAGTTCAGGGGTACTTATGCATTTTCCCTACAAAATTTTATTGATCTAAAACTTCTATATATTACAATAAATTACTACAGTACATAAATTAAAAAATAATTATATGTATTGTAGGGGGGAAATGGCAAATTCATACTTGACTCAAAATTCTAAATATTATTTTTATTTTTAAAAATAATTACAATATACCCCTATATATATTTTTTTCAGTAACGGACTTATGTCGAACACGCTAGTCTTTTGTTTGCTTTACCTATTCTAGCATTGGGTACGTACACATATTGTTCAGCCAAAGGCCCAATGGCCTAATCATATTCTCTTTTGGTTTCCATTCCTATTCGGAATTGGATTTGGTGTTTATTCCTATTTAGAGTTGGTTTTGGCTTTAAGAGAAAGCACCACTCATTATCTATAAATAGGACAACCTTGGAGAATTATTTTATGCTCATTGATACAAGTCTTTGAAAGACTTAAGCACATAAGATTAGTTTTTGAGAGAGCTTTCATCAAGAGAGAAGAGAGAAGAATAGTATTTGTTTTGTTGCAGATTTTTATTCCGACCAACCAATTTCAAATAACGTTTTTTGATTCGGTAACCATTGGATTGGGCTGCTACTTTGACCGAATGTTTGTAACATCGTGATCTTTGATTTGAACGGTGGAGATCAGATTTAGAAGCTCGTAGCATCTGATTCCGATCCTCGAACAGTAGCTTCGTTTTTGTGGATTCTCCTCTTTCTTCAATTGATTTGTCGTTGCTCTTATTGCTATTGTTGCTCTGTGTTTGACACTTATTGTGTAGTCAATTTGGAGAGCTTTTATAACACTCTTATTATTATAGTTGAGATTTTTGGATCTTTGTGATCCCGTTGTTTTTACCTTCGATTTGAAAGGTTTTCCACGTTAAAATTTGGTATTCTTTATCTTCTTTATTTTCGAATTTGCCTCTTCCTCGACATAACAGTGGTATCAGACTTTGGTTATTTATCCGGGTTGTTACTGAATGGAGGTGAATATGAGCAAGATGGTATATTTAAATCGGAGTTATAATGTTTGGAGAAGCAAGATGAAAGATGTGTTGTTCGTAAAGAAGATGCATCTACCCGTTTTTGCAGTTCATAAACCCAAGAGTATATTTGATGGAGATTGAGATTTTTAGCACCAACAAGTATGTGGATATATACGACAGTGGGTCGAAGATAATGTTCGCAACTATATTGTGAATGAGACACATGCGAGATCATTATGAGATAAGCTAGAGACTCTTTATGCTTCAAAAACAGGGAACAACAAGTTGTTCATGCTAAAGCAATTGATGTCCTTTAAATACAAGTAAGGCAGCTGATAACTAGGAATTCTAGTCTATTTTATGCTCCTTTTTACTTGAATTTTAGATTAAAAGTGTGTACAAGTATTCCCTAAAGCTAACTTCTTGTGCTTGTTTGCAGTGTTTGGTCAAAAAGAGACAAGAAAGTAAAAAAAAAAAAAGTTAAAAAGGAGTGAAACCTGCACAAGTCAAAGCTAAGTCAACTGAGCGCTACAACGAAAAATCAAGCGCGGAAGCAGAGGACTCACCGCTGAGGCAGTCTTGAATTCGCGGGCTGTGGTGGAAAAGATCAGAGAGCTGCATTTTTGGGACTGCAAGTTACCGCGACTCACGGTGATTTTATGCGGCTGCGGTAGCCTCACCGCTGCAGTGATCGTTTTATCGCGGTCAGCAGAGGAGAGATTCAGAGAGTCTAAAGTTGAGCTGAAAGTTGAAGATCGCGGTCCACACTTGATTTTATGCGACCGTGGTAGCCTCACCACTGCAACGGTCCATTTTTCGTTGTCAGCGGTACCTCCGTCAGGGGCATTTTTGTCCGGAATATTTAGCTATATATAAATACTTCTTTTTCAGATTTTTAGGTCATATTTTGTATAACTGAGCACGTGAACCCGCCGTTTTTACCTTTTTGAGTAATTTTATAGCTTGTTTAGCAATTAGTCTTAGATTCTTAACGTATAATTACAATTTATGACTTCTATTTCATCTCAATCTATGATTTCTTCTTCAATTATGAGTAGCTAAACCCATTAGCTAGGGTTGTGGCTCAATCCTAATGTGAGTATTTAATGGGTCTCCTATTTTAGGGCTTAGAAGTTTATGGGTGATTGATATTTGGCGTGATTTGTGCTTTTTATGTTGAATGGTGGTTGCAAACACTAATTTGTGCCGTTTTGACTTAGGCTCTTCTTGAGAAAGAGAGCTTAAGTCTAGGAAATTCAGGCCAACAAGAAATTGGGGTGCATTCAAGAGATTGATAGCCCCAATTAAAGGGTTAAACCTAGAGATAGTAATACCCGACTCGAGCCAACTTTGCTTGCACAATTTGAACACCCAATTGGGCTTGAGACAAGTATCCTTTGCCTCATATTAATGATCTATTTGACCAGCTTCAGGGAGCGAGGGCGTTGATACCCAATTTTTCCCTATAATATTTTGAAATGCATATATACCTTAAAAATTATGCATTAGCATCAATGTATATTTTCCATAATTTTTATATTTTTAAATTAATTTATTCTAGCATTTTATTTATATAAATGATTACAAAATTGCATCACAAATGTCTCTATAATATTTTATTGATTTAATTTTGCTATTTATAGCCGTATTAAGTTAAAATTATTTCACAAATGGCCAGTTTTACACCTTTGGTTACAATTGCAATAATTTTGCAATTATAGCCCATGCATACATCACTGCATTATTTTACCAAAATTGATCCATTATATTTTTAAAATACCGAATAATTATTTTAAAGCACTTCTATGCATGAAAATTATTTTTTCCTATTGATAATTATTTTATAAAATATTTTTATCAATTATTTTGGTATTTAACAAATAGCCTTTTAATTTCTCTAATTTTTGGACCTAACCCACTAAGACCAGGCCCAAACCAATCAAATCCAACCCCAATTAAACCTAACCTGACCCGGGCCCCTCCTAATCCTGGTCGTTGTCTCTGAGATCAACAACCTTTATTTGTTCTTACCTTTTTTGATCAAACGACCCCCTAAACCCTAACCATTCTTACCAAACAGCCGCCCTAGAATCCCTAATCCTCTCCGTCTCTCTGAGATCCAACCTTAACCCTTTTCTTCGCCACCCAAAACTAGCCTTAATCCCTTTCATTCCTATTCAATCTATGGATTTCCATGGTTGTATGAGACTTTTACTTGTCTCCTACTTCTCCTGGTTGCTCGATTTTGTGATTTCGTGGAAGGACCTCGAAGAGACCTATTCCAGATCTTGTTCAAAACTCTCCAAGAGTTTGTCTATGGTCTGTGAGTGCTTTCTATCGTTGTTTTACTGCTCAAATCTCTGATTCAAAGACCATATTCTCGTTACCCTTTCTCTTTTATTAAAAACCTAATGGTTGGACTTGAATCTATCCAGATCCTTGTAGATCTGAAGCGATTTTGAGTTCGTCATTGATGTTTCCTTAAGGTTCTCTTATTTCTTTACTGATTAATCGATTTTTGAGCGCTTTGTCATATTAGGATTTGATTTTCTTGTTGTTTGTTGGTCGAATCTCTATGTATCTGAAGTATTTTCAAATTCCCATGGTTGTTCTTTAAGGATCTTTTACTTCTCTACTACTAACTGATTTTTAGCACTACGCTACTTTAGATTTTTGATTTATCTAATTTCTGTTGTTCGAATCCCTGTATGTTTGATGTGCTTTCAAGTTTCCATGGATGTTTTCTTTAAGGGTTCTTTGACCTCTATACTGTCAATCAACTCTAAGTGTTTTCAAATTAGGGTTATTCTGCTTCTTCTGTTTTTGCAAAGGGTTTTCTGAGATCCTCATGTTTTATTTAATCTTTGTCGCATGATTATGTTTCTGGTTCAATTGACTGACTATTCATTGTTTGATTTCAACCTCTTCTCTGTTATTTTATCTAGGGTTTCATTTGTTTACTGAAGTATTTTGCTGATTTCTATTTGTTTCCCTTAGCTCTGAGCACTACTAGAAAATAGGCCTACTGGAATAGTTTTTCTGGCAACGGTTACTAAACCGTTTCAATAGATTAGATACGGTAACGGTTACAATCGTTACAATAGAATTTGGATGAAACCAGCACACTTTAGATACTAAACCGTTCCAGTTGACAGTTCACCGTTACCATAGGTCTTTTTTATAGGAACGATTTTGTCAACCGTCCCAATAGGCCTATTAGTAGTAACGGTTCTGAAATATTTGTAATATCGGAATAGGTATTTTGTTCCCTCCTCGTTTTCTCCCCTGAATTTTGCTAAACCCGCCAATATAACCCCTTTTTTCTTTTATTTCTCATATATTTTATTTTGATATATATAATAACTAAATTAAAGTTGCTTCAACACTTCCAATGCTCTCATCGTTCCCAAATCACCTTCCTCAAACTCACTAGCAGCAAATTAACGTTCCGAATCACCAGAATTCTCACCTTCCTTAAGAGGCCTGTTCCATTCTCACCTAAATTCTCACCTTCCTCAAATTAAATCAACTTCAGGTAATTTTTCCTTTGTAATTTGGGCATTATCTTCTATAGTCGTTTTTTTTTCTTTTTTTCTCCTTTGTAATTTGGGCATTATCTTCCTTTGTGTATATGATTTCACTTCAGGTCAAATCTGCATTTGATCTTCTCTACCTCATGAATGTAGACGATTTCCAATTTTGATTGTTTTTTGACATGGATTTTATAAATAAATAGGACTCTAAAATGTAGCGAAACCCAGATTATCTTATGATTTAGGTTGTTCTTATTACAAGTCTCACTACTAATTTGGCTGCATCATCGCCATTTAGTTTATCTGGTTGGCTATTGTATGGATAAAGGACAACGCATGTTGATCTGTGGTATCATGAGTAATGGTAGTTTGGAAAACCTTTTCTACAGTAAATGTTATTTACTTTTTTGTTGATAATACCACGTTTGCCTGTGATAATCACTGATAAATACCACTGATGAATTTTACACATTATTCCTTATTGTGGAGAGTTCTTCATCCATTTGTCCTGTTCTATAATATACTGTATAAATTCAAAATCTAGGCAATTGAATTGTCAATGCAAACATGAAAATGAATGCACACCTAATAGATAATAACTGAATATTTTTATCACAAGACTCTATCATGTGCTAGTGGAGTTTCAGTTTGCCCTTCTAGACCACAATGAGTATTCAAATTTAGTATTGCATCACTGACTTTTAATTTCTTGGGAAGATTCTGCAATATTAAAATAGAAGTTTATCATAGAAATGAGATTTTAAGACTGTAAAAAATTCAAGTTTGAAATAACAATCTTCTTCGAAACCTATATGATGCTATAATTTCAGATTAAGGCTTATAGCTTTACCACTTCATATGACATAAATTTGTACATTAGACCACTATCATATTGTAAAAGGGTAAGAACAAGTGGCTAGATAATTGATAAGTAGTGTCTGATATATCAGTTCTTTTGTTCATTAAACAGCGTGATACAAATTATAATAAGACTATCAATAGGGCTTCTACCAAGCTTGGCCACAATAGCCCAAATTTATACTATTGGTAATGGGCTTGAAACATGAGTACCAAAAACAGTATTAATAGATGAACTCTAGCAATTGGATGTTGTAAGTTGCAGTAACATCAATATATGTTGTACTTATACATTTTCTCATTAGTTCAGCTGGACTTCTTTTTTTGTTTTGTTTGCTTTCTTAAATCTAATAGGGGGTAGAAATTTTAATTAAATTCTTTTTAATTGTACCCATGTCAATAATTTGGAGAATGACTTTTTCTTATTATGTTACATTACATAAAAGTAATTATACCTTACATGCCAAAATTGCTTTACTGTGTGTAACTTTCTGGAATGTTCCACCCTTAAAAGCAGTGGTCAATGTCAAATTAGTATGCTTTTGGTTTATTGTTGATTTACTTTTATCGTATAGGATATCTATGGATAATGGTGATAAAAGTTGGATGAATCTCCTGAGATGGACGGATGAGTATATCCATGGAGTGAATGATTTTCTTGATAAGGCATTTGAATGAGCGGCCCAAGGAGATGAAATATTATGCCCTTACAAAAAGTGCATGAATCTCTATTGGTATTATAGAAATGTGGTGGAGGATCATTTGGTTGTTCATGGATTTGTTGATGGTTATACCAAATGGGTTTTCCATGGGGAAGAATTTTCCTCGAGAAATACACCTCATTCAAGCAATGATGATGAAGGTTCTACCATGCGTGACGATCTTGATGGACTACTTCATGATACATTTAGAAATATAGAGGGTCAGGCAGGGGATGAAGAAGAAGCTGGGGAAAGACTATATGAAGATGCAAAGAAGTTTTTCAAATTGCTGGAGGAAGTAAAACAAGAGTTATATCTGGGGTGTGAAAATTTTAGTAAATTGAGTTTCACTATTCGATTGTACTTGCTTAAATCATTGCATGGATTGAGTAATGTGGCTTTCTCTGATTTGTTAGAGTTGATCAAAGAGTCATTTCCATTTGCTCAGGTACCAGAATCTTTCAACAAGACTAGAAACATGATAAAAGATTTGTGTCTTAATTATGAAAAAATACATGCATGCCCTAATGATTGCATGTTATTGCAAAATCAAAGGGTTTCGTCATTGACAACAAAAAGAACCTTTCAATCTACAAGGTCAAATGCAAATGAAGAATGACAATCAGAAGGTGGATTACCTTATCTTTGCAAAACCAAAAGGTTTTGTCGTTGACAACAAAAACAGCCTTGAAAGCTCTAAGGTCAAATGCAAATGAAGAACGATAATCCGAAGGTGGATCTCAATTGCAAGAACAAGTGCAGCAAGTGCCACGGAATTGCACCTCTTCAACAACACAAGGAGTACATGAACAAGTGCAACAAGGGAATATGGATTCTATCACTCCTGCATCACAGGGAGTACATGAACGATCTGATGATTCTACCACTCATGAAGCAGTTGAACAATTTGAGGAACAAGGCATATATATATAAATTTTAATCATAAACTTAACTAAAAATAGTGATTAATGATTATCTTTGTTTTGTACTATTGCAGGCCCCTCCTCACCAAAAAGAAAAAGAGGCTGTACTCAAATGCCAAGGGCTCGTGGTAGAAAGGAGCGCAAAATAATCATTCTAAATGAGTATAATCAACCCGTTGGTCCTACTAAAGAGGTTGTAAAAGGGTTGGGTAGCTTCCTCGGCACATTGGCAAGGAGTGGGACTTTTTGTCCTTTTAATGTATTTAATTGGAGGAAACTTGACACAAAAGATGATATGTGGAAATATATCAAGGTATGAAGTTTTCAATGTCCAATAAACATGGATGATATTTCTTATTTCTTGCACTAACCCAATTGCACTAAATTTGTCGGAAAAATATGACATTCTGATGAGGTGAAACAATGGGTTTTTGAATCAGTTTGCAGTGCTTGGAGAAAGTATAAGAATCAATTGAAGATAACTCACTTCACAATCTATGCGAATGATGAGCTTCGAATGGAGAATAGTCCAGTAGATATTTCGGAATCTCACTTTAAGGATATCCTTAAATATTGGAACTCCGATTCTCACAAGGTAATTACATCCAGAATCTCTTGTCTTGTTGTAACATAATTGTTTTTTGGTGCATGAGTCAAAAGAATCAGAGGTAAAATAGTACCGAACATGAATGTCTCAGTCCTTTCAAGAATAAACTAATTCTACTGTTTTACTATTGTTGTAACTAGGGGTGGGCATAATATGTTTAAAGTTGTTGCCTTCTACTATAAGTTGTGACCTATTGCAAGTTTTTACTATTCGATAGATAAATTTTGTTATGTGTTCTGTTACCTATTTTGTATCAACTTCTACTTACTATTAGCAGTTGTTGGTGTATACCTGTGCTTTTTGACTTTCTGTGGTTTTGTGATTAATACCACATACTTTGGTTGGAATACATATTGTATTGTCCCAAGAGAAGAAAGATGGTTTGGGACGATGTTACTCTCCTAGGCTTTGATTAATCTGTTTGCCACTGCTGAAGTGTTTAGGTGTTCTGTTTGCACGTTCTCTGTGTGCTTGTTCTTTATAGTCTATTATTGGTTTCATTTGTAGTGTAGTTACCTTTGTGTTATTGTCTGCTGAGCTTACTTCTCTGCCCAGATTCACATTAAGTGTAATTAGTCTCGTTCAGGAACTCAAGGAAGGCACCAATCTCTACAATCTACTTTTAGACCGCTCTTCTCTTTCAATTTATGAATGGCCACTTCCACCAATTTCATCATCTCTGAATTTGATTCTAATCCCCAATACTCTGCATTAGAAATTGGTTTTTTTATTGTAGCAAGGCAGAGTGGATATGGTAATATCCTTTTTTCTATTTATAGCTTGTTTGGATGGTTGTTACACATCATTTCATAATGTATCGTATCGTATTGTATTATATTATACTGTATCGTTTTATGAATACAATGTTTGGATAGATTGTATCATTTGCTGTTGTTTCATGATATCATGCACCAGCAATATAAAGAATAAACCTGCAATACTATGAAGAAAATTATGATATGGGGTAAATTTATTATATAAAAATGTAGGGTAAATGATAAATAAAACTATTTAATAATAATGAAGGGTGAGATGAGAGAAATAGATAAGATAATGATGCAACCACACCAAATCGGTCGTTACATAAAGTGGTATATTTCGTCGTTACGTAACGACGAATTTAACGATACGATACAATAAAATTTAAGTAGCAACCAAAACAAACATCGTATTTAAAGTAACAATACGATACAATACAACAGGTAACAATCATCCAAACAAGCAGTTAGTAGGAGTATATGATTTCTTAAGTGCCAACTCGGCTCCTATGTATAGTAATAATACCTAAGTAATACTGGCGGTTCTATGATAGTTGAACTTTGAGAATTTAAAATTGGAATAGATTACTAATAGATTGATTTTCCTTTCTTTTTATACAAAACCTTCATGGTCTTTTATTAGTCTTTGTGGTTAGTTGATTAATTTGACTAAACAACAATGGAGAAGGGACCTGGAAAGAAAAAATAGGTTGAAAAACCACTCCTCAATCCTACAGGTAGATCATAATGGGGTTGGGGTTGCAGAACAATATTTAATACTTTAATTGTATGTTTATATGTTTGATCTTGCAAGATACTAAAAATGGAATTTAAGTACGTTCTAAGTTTTCTATCTTTTGTAGTTTTTCTGTTTATCTTCACAGGCCAATTACGTTACCGTTTTAGCTAAATTATCTGCTTTTCACTTTTAATTGCATCTTCTTCATTTCTAACTTTTAGCAAATATTTTGTAACTTAGTAATTTATTGTATAGCATTTGTTTTCCTTACCAAATTTATTTTGACAGATAACTGCAAAAACAATTCTCTTGGTTGTATGACAGGTTCTTACATTTCTTTTGTCGAATACTACTGCAAAATAAGACTTAGGTTCTAAGGTTTTGTTTCCTTCATACTAGACAACTCTATTTGTGAGTCCAACGATGACATCAACAATTTCTAGTATTATGTCATAGCTATAATAAAAGAAGCAGTATGTTGTATCTATTTACTTTGTTTGGCAGAGGATTCGGATGAGGATATACCTGATTGCATTTGTTTCATCCCTGTAGATCTACTAAAGTGCAGTAAACCTTATGTTGAAGCCCTGAAAGCTTTACCCTCAGTGCTAAGCTTCATGTAACGACCCGACTGGTCATTTTGAGCTATAACACGTCGTTCAGCGGTTTGAGTCCATGAGCAGCATTACTTCAGGTATTATGACTTGAGCGCATAGCCGGAATTTCATTTCGGGTAGTTCGGAGTTGATTTGGAAAGAGAATTGTTATTTTGGAAGCTCTAAGTTGAAAGAATTGACTAAGAACAGATTTCAGAGTAAACAAATTCGAAATCAGGATTCGAAGGTTCCAGTAGGTTCGTATGATAATTTCGGACTTGGGCGTATGTCCGGATCGGGTTTTGGAAGACCCGGGAACGTTTTGGTGCCTATTGTGGAAGTTATCATTTTGGAAGAAATTTTATAAGTTTGGGTTGAAGTGCACTTTAGTGTTATCAATGTCCGTTTGGTATTCCGAGTCTGGGGGTAGCTCCGTATGGTGATTCTAGAGTTGGGAGCGCGATCGGAAGTGAATTCGGAAGTTCGTAGGTCATTTTGGAGTCATTTGGCTAAAGATAGAAATTCTAAGGTTTTTTTAAAAAAGTTTGACCGAGAGTTGACTTTTTGATATCGGGGTCAGATTCTAATTCCGGAAGTTGGAATATGTCTGTAATATCAAATATGACTTGTGTGCAAAATTTGAGGTCAATCAGATATGATTTGATAGGTTTCGGCATCGAATATAGAAGTTTGAAATTCTAAAGTTCATAAAGATTGGATTGGAGGTTGATTCGTGGTTTTAGTATTGTTTGATATGATTTGAGGCCTCGAGCAAGTCCGTAATGTGTTTTGGGACCGGTAGGTATGATTAGTTGGGGTCCCGGGGGCCTCGGGTGGATTTTGGGTGGTTAACGGGTCGAAAATGGAATTTTTGGAAGGCTGAAGTTGCTGGTTGCTGGTATAACCGCACCTGCGAGCATTGGGTCGCAGGTGCGGCGCCGCAGAAGCGGCCAGAAGAGTCGTAGATGCGGTTTGGGCCAAAAGTGAAGGGGACCGCAGATGCGGTCGAGTAGCCGCAGAAGCGGGACCGCACCTACGGTTGTTGAGTCACAGAATCGGAAGGGAGGGCCTGGTGAGATATCCACAGAAGCGGTTGAAGTTCCGCACCTGCGGAACCACAGAAGCGGTCGAGGGACCGCAGGTGCGAAAGTGCTGGAGGTAGAATGGTTCTTTTAAAAATCGGGATTTGGCCATTTTTCTCTCATATTTTCTTGGCTTGGGCGATTCTTGGAGGGTTTCAAGTGAGGGTTTTCATCATCAATGATAAGGTAAGCTAACCCCACTTATCTTGAGTTAAATACATTGATTATGTACGAATTTGAGCATGAAATTCGTAGAAACTTGGGTTTGAGGGAAAACCTAGAAAATCGATATTCTTGGAATTTGACCACGATTTTGGGTATGAAATTGAGAGTAAATTATATATTTAAGTTCATGAGGTTATGGGTAAAGTTTATCTTCGAAAAATTTAGGAATCCGGGCACGTGTGCCCGAGGGCAATTTTGTCAACTTTTTGATCGGGGTTAGGATTTGTTATAAATCGGGTTGCAATAAGTAATTGAACGTATATTAATGGATTTGCATAATTATTGGCTAGTTTTGGAGCATTGTGCATCAATTCGAGTCTTCGGAAGAGCGTGAAATGCCGGTTATGGATCTTCAGAGCGAGGTGAGTCTCCTTTCTAACCTTGTAAGAGGGAATTGTCCCCATAGGTGAAATAATTGGTTATGTGCTCCTATTTGTGGGGGCTACGTATGCACGAGGTGACGAGAGTCCGTGCATAGCTACTATTATGCTATTGTCCGGGTAGTCTAGGACCCAAAAGCATGTTGTACTTGGAAATATTGTAATCCTATTGACGGTTTGACTTTCTTAAATTCTATCGAATTGGTAAATGAATTTCTAAAAGAATTAAACTTCATTTTTCCTAAATCGTTTAAACAAAAAGGAGTATTTGGATTTTCCTTGGATAGTTGTTCCCTAATGAAGTCTTGATTAACTGTTTGAATATGTGATTCTTTGTGTACCTGCGTCGCATGTATGATTCGCGAGCAGGGTATTTGTTTATTTTATGTTGACCGCGTCGCATGGATGATTCGCGAGCGGGGTAATAGATGCATCTATGGTTCGCGCCGTTCGACCCTTGGCAGTGGACATTTTACATTTATGTTGGATCGGTCTGTACGACCTCGGAATGATATGCGCATGCTTGTATTGTTGCTTGGGATTTATAAATGTTCTCATTTGCCTTTCCTGGCCGGAGATAAATTGATATAGATAATGAAAAGTAAATTCTTTGGAAATTAATTATTATTTGGGAAGTTGTTTACCTGCTATCTCGCTTTATGAATTATAATTGTTGTTTTAATAAATTTTCATGATCTCCTCACATTTTTACTATATTATCGTTGGACCACTTGTAAGCGTCGATGTCGACCTCTCATCTCTACTTCTTCGAGATTAGACGGGATACTCATTGGGTACACGTTGTTTTCGTACTCATACTATACTTGATGTGCATTTTTGTTGCATAGGTTCATATGTGGCTAGTAGCTTAGTGGCATAGTAGCATGGTTAATACAGAGACTTAGGTGAGTTGCATTTATCGAGACGTCCGTAGCCAACTCCTTCAGAGTATTTTACTGTATTTTCATTTCTGTCCACTTGAATTCTGGACAGTTACTGTATTTTATCTCATTCCCTAGAAATTGCTCATGTACTTGTGACACCGGGTTCTGGGATGATCACGAGATTTTTCAGTAGTTAAATTTTGTAAAGACCCCCTCTTTTATCCAGTAGAGTTTATTATTTATTATTTATTTGTTTAAAGGAAATGATTTCAAAATAATTTAAAAATTAGAGATTGCTAGTAAATTGTAGTTGGCTTGCCTGACAGAGGTGTCCGGCGCCATCACAACCCTTAGTGAAATTTGGGTCGTGACACTTCAGTTGGGAATTGGATGCCTTTGTAGAGGACTTTGTTTGTTAGGCATGAAATTGGCAGATTTGATTATTTAGTGTTGCTGCCTTTTGCTTAATGCTTAGACTCTTAGCACTTAGCAGTACGTGACACATGAATATGTATTAATAGTTGTGTATAGTTTTTTGAGAAGGGCTTTGCCAGAGAAACTGAATGATAATGTTGTGTACAGTTTGTTGAGATGAATAAGTTGGATTAATAAAAGAAGAATGAAAACAGTTAAATGCTTGAGTATTCTTAGACCGGATTCTCTTGAAGAGTAATAACTTTATTTATCCTATTTTGTAGGTGGAGTAGATCAAGAAATAGATGATGAAGACGATGAAGAACTAGACCTTACTTGAAATGAATTTTGAATTGTTATAGATGAATGTTCTAAGAATCTTTTGTTACCAACATTTTTGAACTTATTTACTCTCTTGAAATGAACTAAACTTATGCACTCATGGGGTAGAACATTTGCTTTATGGATATTATTTGTTTGATGGATAATTTTGTATTATTAATAGTTTTATTTTATGATGTATTTAAATTTTAGTGTTATTATAATTTATTATATGTATAAATATTTATTTATAACAGGTGCTATATTTTAGTTTTAACTGAACTGATACAATAGCCTACGAGAACCATTGCAATAGGACACAAATGGCGTTCCAGTAGACAATATAAACCGTTGTAATGGGTCCCAAAAACTGTTCCAAAATGATCTACAACTCGTTCCAAATACAAATATAATTGTTATGATAGGCTAAAGAAACCGTGGCTATATCCAACATAACCATATCAATAGCTTACATAAGTATTGCTTTAAATAATATGGTAATGGTTAAAAACCGTTGTATAAACAATATAGTAATGGTTTAAAACCATGCCAATTGAAAAAAATCACCATTCCAACAGAGAAAGGGAAACCCGTTGCGATAGACGTATCTACTGTCACGATGTAAACCATTGCAAGAACCGTTCCAAGAACCGTTGCATCTCTTGCCTATTTATGGATTAACTGACCTTTGATTGGTCTTTGATTATCTTTGATTGCCTTATTCGCGTGATTGATTGCTTGATTTATGGGCTCTAACCCTAACTAATTATTAAACCTACTTCTTGCCTTATTTGAGATTCAATTAGAGCTATTTTTGGTATAATTTCCTAATTCCCTATCCCCAATCAAGCATTGATTGATTACTTCCTTTACCTTATTGCAATATTTACCTGCCTCACCTTAATAAGCTATATGCATGATTTTGTGGACTCTTACTGATTCCTTTACATGGTATAATTGGGATTCTTTCCTTAATTAGACCCATGTTATTACCGTTTGATCAATTACCCCCAATTAAAGCAGTCTATTTTGAATTCCTTATGTGTTGGGATTCTGATTGCTCTTAATTGTTGATTTTTGATTCTTTTACCTTATTGGCTCTACTCTTAAACTGCTACATAAGCACTCTCATTTTGTTCCTTCAACATACGAACACTATTCAAAATACACACATATACATTCAAACTCTCTCTTCTTTCTTTGCTGTTTGTGCTGACTGTTGCTCTAGCCGGCTGAAAGCCAAGGCTAGGTAGTGGAACTGCCCTTTTTTGCATTTTGCATTCTCTTCTTTAACTGGTATGTCTCTAGTTAAATTCTGAAATTCAACTCTATATGTTCCATGTCTATACATCCATACTTATTCCTATACTAGTTACTCAATTGTTTCCATGTTTACTGCTTTGGTCAGCATGTTTAAATTCTGCCTTCTCTTGTTAAATGTATAGTCAGCATGCCTAAGTCTCACTTGATTGTTTGATATTCTAACATCATGTTATTCAGCCCCTGTTTACCCTCTTTAATTTATGTAATTATGTTGATAATTTAGTTGTCTAGTATACTTGTTTGATCCTAATGAACACACACTTTGTCTTTAACATGACTATGTGCTTCTTATCATGACTAGTTGTTAAGTCTATGAACTATTAGACTCCTATTTGTTCTCTACAGTTGTTGCTCCAGATGTTCCCCTAGAACTTGTTGTATGTTTGAACTCTCTATGTCCCAACCCCCTTGACCCCTATTTGGAAAATTGATTGCTAAATGATTGTGATTGCTCTTCTCAGAATTGACCTCAAAACTGTTTTTCACTCTTAGTATTTTCTCTAAACCTGAAAACCTGTTTCACTCCTGAAAGTTTATTTCAACACTGTTTTATGTCAAGCACTCTCACCCTACTCTGAGATTAATAAGTTATGCCCCTCTAGTACGTGTACTGCTTAGGGATCTTTGAGATCTCTCTGAACTCTGGCATACCAGGGATGACCCTTCCACACTGCACATAATCAATCCCCTAATTGAGATAGGTCTTGGTGTGAGCACTGCCCGGGATCCCTGAGGTCCTTAGGGAACTCTAACACACCAAAACGCATTATTGGCTATGAGATCTTTGGCTTCGGAGACTGTGTTGAAGGCCTGACATTCCCAGGTTTACTTTGGGCCTGATTTAGGCTCCCTATAGTATAGTTTCATTTACTTATGTAATTCATTTGATCCTGGTCTGTAATAATATTATTTGTAACAGATGTTGGGGTGATTAGTAAAAAAAAGGGAGGGTTCCTATGTGCATTAGAAATCCTGATTTAGAACTTTGTTTGCATTGGCTCTAAACCATGTCTACGTCGTCTTGAATAAACAACTGTCTATAAAAGGGTTTAAAACAGTCCCAATACATAGATATCATGTCCTAATGTCAACATGCCTAAAATTAGTTTGTAATATTAATCACTTAGATTAGTATGCCTATAAGACTAAATAACTTCAAGTTGTTTAATTAATTCCCAGGTTATAACTGCATACAGACCCATGCCTAGGCAAGCCTTAGGCCAATAAATAACTGTGAAATCAGGTTCTGTTTATGTGTGAAATTATCCATGCTTAACAGGCTATAAAACCAGTAGGCAAGCTGGTTAGGATTCTGCCACTTCTCCTTAAAACAAATGCTGCATATTTTGTATCTGTAATGTTCATCAAGATATCATGTTCCTAGGATTTTTGAATTTCTTCAAAATCAGTTGTTTGACACGTGCTATGTATCTATTTATGTGTGGAGTCAAACATGAGCCCTTAATTGCTTCCCTATTTGACAGTCCTATGTGTTCTTTGTTGTCACTTAATTTTACCTTTTAAATACCTTAGGAGTGTCTAGAACTGCCTAAGTATAGAGGTCCTAAACGCCTCTGGGACCACAAGGAAGGGACGGGTAAAGCACACTTAGAGTTCGATAATTAAACTCGCTTATATAACCACTAAGGGGAGGGTAATGGGTAGTAAAAGGATATGATGACCTGCGCGCTAATGTCACATGTAGCACCTCTAGTTGATGAGGATTACTGAGCATTGCACAGATTGATCTCTATAGGGTAATTAACTTAGGACTTCCCTTTCCCAATTCACATATGTGTGCTTGCACTGCCTAAACTTTCTTGGTTTATATATGTATGCTTGGACTGTTCAAACCACCTTAATTTACATATACTTAGACTATCTAACTTTCTTGATTGTATAGACTGCATAAACTACCTTTATTTGCAAATATGTGTTTAGACCACTTATTTGTTAAATGACTAATTCACATAACTAAGTTCGGTCGGGACCCACTGTTGTGGACCTCGAGGGGTGCCTAACACCTTCCCCTCAAGGTTATTTCGAGCCCTTACCCTAATCTCTCGTAATTCAAACTGGTTAATTGAGCCAATTACTCTAGGTGCCCTAACACACCCAAATCTATTAGGTGGCGTCTCTTCAAATACCCAATTCTCAAAAGGAAATGATTTGTTCCCAATGAATGTCGAAACCCAGACTTCGCGAAGGAAAAAGGGGGCGCGACAGCATGGCGACTCTGCTGGGGATATTTTAGGCTCTTACCATAATGAACTCATTTTTGTGAATTAGTCTTAAGCATGATTTATCTCGTGCACCCTCCCCCTTATTTGGATTTAATTGCTTATTTATGATTTCCTGAAGCTGACTTGTCTCTTTGTTTTCTTTTTCCGTAACTGTCTTTCAATTATTTAAATATTGCATTTATTGTTCTTTTTAATGTGCAAATACTTGACAACATGCTATTTATTGTTGCTCAACATCATATTCCACTCGTGCGTAATAAATTCTATAGCAACGCTTGATGAGTATTTGCGCTCTTCCCATACCCTTTTAAATTCGGAAAGGCGTATTTGTGGTAAAACTAGTCGATCAGCGATGCGTTCGATGGTTCCGTGCCTTTCCCCCTCAAGTTGTCTGCTTGAGGGTCCTAGTCTATACCTTTATAGCAACCTTATTCTAATTAATTGTGCATGCATCATGGTCAAACCTAGCTGAGTTAATATGTTGTCCATATAATAACCCTTTAAGACAAGCCTCGTCCAAAAGTCCATCGGGTTTTCCATAATCCCCAACGGATGCAACCACGATTGTGTGCATTAACTTTGGAGAAATAAGTTCCAATATGCTAATCATTATTATATAAATAGACGAACCTAGAGGGGGAAAGGGCTTAACCATCTTTTGTTTTACAGAAAATAAGGCACGAAATCCCCAGATTTGGTATGGTCGATAACATACCTCCAATTTTGCTAGATTGGCAGAGGGATCTTCCCTCAAGTGACCAAAATCATGTGAAAAGAGTCTTAGGGAATTTGCCCTCACTGTTGGATATTCAACCAAACAAAATGTTGATCGAGACTGCCACTCTATTTTGGGATAAGGAAAGGGCCGTGTTTCGCTTTGGGGATATAGAAATAACTCCCCTTCTAGAAGAAATAAGAGAATTTGTTGGGTTGCCTTGGATAGCCCTAGTCTGTTAGCACCTGAAAATCACACCGCTAAAGGGTTCCTTAAGATGATGGGGTTGAAGTAAAATGATGATTTGGAGTGCCTGAAGAACTCCTACATACCTTTTGACTTCCTCTATGAAAGATACGGTCACAGTAGCTCTTACCGTATTTTTGATGATGAGTTCTCAATCACCTCCTTGGGATGTGTTTATCGTAGGGTCTTCGTGTTTATTATGTGTTTCTTGGGCATGCTGGTGTTCCCAATCCAAGGGGATAGAATCCATACCAGGCTAGCCATGGTGGCCAAAATTTTTATAGATGGGATCGAGGAACAGACATATACTATTGTCCCTATGATCGTTGCAGATATGTACCGGGCCTTGGATTGCTGTGAGAAGGGGTCCAGATTCTTTGAGGGTTGTAATTTGTTGTAACAAGTTTGGCTGTTAGAACATCTCCAAAGGGGTCAATACCACCAAGAGTTTCCACGAAGGCCATGGAGTGACCACATAGCCTTCTATCTCCCTAAGAGAATGACTTACATTCCGGACATGTTTGCTCAACTTAAGGATTCTATAGGATGGGTGAAGTTCTTCAACAAGTTGACTGAGGACTAGGTTCAGTAGATGTTCGAGTGGTTCCCCACTGACGAGTTCATCATCAGATCCAGAGACGTCCCACATTTGGTGTTGATTGGGTTAAGGGGGATTTACCCGTATGCTCCCCTTAGGGTTATGAGACAAGAAGGCATGAGACATTTTATACCACAGGTTGCTAAAATGAGTCACTTCATAGCTGATTTCTAGGGTGACACCATCCCATATAAGAATGAAGCAAACATATGTGGATTTTGAAGATTATTCTGGAGAAAGATACCATCGAGCAGGACCGATATCATGCGAGCCACTCATACTTTTAACCCTCATGGTTAGATGATAATCTATCAGGAATCTTTGAGCCAAGGGTTGGTACAAGAAACAGGTTCATAGATAAGTTTGCCGAAGTAGAGGTGAAGTATAACAAGCTGCGCAAAAGAGTTCGAGAGTCTGAAGCTGAGCATATGGCGCAGCATAAGGCCGATATGGAAATGATTAATGAGTGGAAAGAGAGAGCTGTTAAATCCAGCGAAAAGTTGGAATATCTGGAGTACAGTTTAATGGAATTGGAAGGGAAGATAAGAAAGAGAGTCACTGACTGCCAAAACGCTGAGGGAAACGAAGGAGGGCATTTGGTGTCACGGCCCAAACCGAAGGGCCGCGACGGGCACCTGGTGCCTTAATCAACCAAGTACCAACGTAACATATCTTTCTTATCATGTTATCATGAGTAAATGAGACAAAAAACCCATCATGAGATAACAAGAATAAAACATAAGGGAATATTCAACATATGAAGACCCAACATGATATACAAACTAATATATGTGACATACGGGCTTATAAAGCCGACATGACCATTAGTAAACTCGAAACTTAGGCCGACAAGGCCATACAATTATCCATACACTTGACATCTGTCTACAAGCCTCTAAGAGCACATAAAATCATAAAGGCCGGGACAGGGCTCCACCATACCAATCAATACATATCCAAAGCATACTGACCAAATAGGCAACTCCGGAGCAAGTGGAGTGCACCAACACCTTTGCTGAGCTGATAGCCTACTAGGAGGACTGTCAACCTATCAATCGGGACCTGTGGGAATGAAACGCAGCGTCCCCAGGCAAAAGGGACATCAGTACGAATAAAGTACCGAGTATGTTAGGCAGGAAAGCATAAACAAGAACAGTAATGTAAAGAGAGAGATAGAGGAGATACAACCTGTAATATCTGAGTGCCTCTAGGGGATATGATATGAAATGCATAATACATATATATACATAAACTTTTTAAAACATTCGCCTCTGTGGGCATCATGATCATCATATCGTACCCGGCCTCAAAGAGGACTCGGTAAAAGCATACCCGACCATCATAAGGTTCGGTAGAATCATACCCGGCCACGTGGAGCTCGATAAACCCAACTGATTAGTGGTTTCACAATAGGTGTCGTACCCGGCCGACTATAGAGCGGCTCGGTAGAGTAAAATAGATACTATATATAATGCATGCTAGACTCATGGAATCACCTTCTAAACCTTTTGGAGTGACTTACGAGCACTATGGACATCCATACCCTCAATATGAACCTTAGTAGGATTCAAGGATCATACAAACTTGCTTAGAATAATTTTATAAGGAAAGAACAACATGGACAACCTTGGTTGCTAGGAGTAGATCCGTTATGAAGTAGCGTATTCATTTCACTTTAGATCATGCCAAAAGAAAGAAGAATGTGCCTTTACATACCTTAAACCCATTGAGTCCTTAATCACTTCCAAGCAACTCTTCAAACAATGCAACTCAATCTATCATAGTATAAGGAGATTCAAAATCAGTGCTGAGCAAAGGCTAAGTCTATAACTTAAGCTAGTAGCTCGTTTACATAAATTTTGGCAGCATCTCCCTTGTAACAAGGGCCTCCTCCAATACCATATACAAACAACAATGACCAGAGCAATCCATCAATACATAATTATCAATATCAAGACACCATATAACAACAACAAGTCACAACTACATTACGACGAGCGGCAAGCTCCGATTGGAATCTGTATACCCCTTATCAATCCTTATAGACTTCTTACTTCAACATAAAAGTATCATTAACATGATAATAAAGTCATTAATCAATGATTCCAGCCTTAAACCATATATTTATAACAACGAAAATAATCCACAACTTCAACTATCCTCAATTAGCAACTTTATTCACTAGTTCATGTCTAGCCCATCCATTTAACTTAATCAACATCAAGATAACCTTAGGAACAAGTAAGAACACAATATAAATACCTCCTACAGTAACTTCAAGTCAAAATCCAAGTTATATTCAGTTTACAACAACCCTCAATAGCAATACAACACCATAGAAGTGACTTAAGCTAACCCAAGTATTATCTTGTAGTTTATCATCCTAACAACTTAACCAACATACAATCAAGATTAAGCAAAATTAGTAGGTTTTTATACTCACCTTAAACAGCAGCAACAACTTGGAATTTCATCCAAATATAGTCCACAACAATCCTCAATGACAACACAACCTCAAAGAGGTGTTGTTCTTCATTAGAACTAAGTTTTGATGTTGAAATATGGTGTAATCACTTTGGAATCACTTCAAACACTTGTGGTATATGTATAGGAGGGTTAGGAGAAGTTTTAATACGAAGTTTAGTTGAAAAATGAGCAAAAATAGGCGTTCAAATCGTTTATAAATTGAAGTAGGTCAACCACCGCCTAAGTAGGTCTCATTGGGAGCGGCTTGCGCGGTCTCGGAAAAACACAAATATCTCTCTACTCTGATGTTGTATTGACGAACGGTTTAATGATTTAGAAACTAGAGTCATAGATATTCAATTTGGTAGGTATAACACCCCATGCTTCCAAGTATATTTGGAGAAATTCTCAGATACATTTGACCTAAATTTCAGCAAATTTATGAATGTAACTTGTGATGACCTTTGCCAACTCTTGTTCCACAACTTGCTTGCCTTCAAAATGTAGAAAATGATTATCATACGAATAAAATAACTCATAGAATAACCTCCTTATCATGTTAAGAACCCTAGTCTCACCCCAAGTACATTTATAACATTCCAAACTTGTCAACTTTTGACGAAACTTATTTTCTTCAATTGGTTTAGCTTCTAAGATTTCCAACCCTCTTGGTGCTCGTTATTCATTATCTTAAATATTTGTAACCTCCAAGGTAACATGATTAACTTACTTTATTTTCTTTCAAATATGATCTCATTTCCGAGCCTACATCAATGACTTACGACGTACTCTCACGTATGAAAACTTGGGGTGTAACATCTTTCCCCCCTTTGGAACATTCGTCCTCGAATGTTGATTGATGCGCTTATCAGTTTCATAAACTATATCTCTTACGAGTACTTTAATGCTCATCTTTCCATCTAAGCCACTGTTTTTTGAATAAATCCAAATGCTTGGGCATTCCCCCCTTTTAGGCCTCTTTGTCATGCCATGACATGTAGTCGGAATTCTTCCAACATCATAACATTTGCTACCTTATGTCATGCAGTATGTACGATTGTGTCCTTGTATGAGCGCCTAGCGACTCGTATTCTCTTTTTCCTCCATCCTTTAGCCAATCTCTAAGCCTCACTTTATGAACATATACAGAATTATGACAAGTTGTCCCTCTAGGCATCTATAGGTGTACTGATGTCTTTCGCTTGGAACTTTATCGAACTTAAGACTATTTATATCTCTTGTTTCATAGCCTTGTATATCTATCCTTATGGATTTACTACATCTAGGTAGGTTATCCTATACCATAAAACTTACTTCGATTTATTATTACCGAGGTTTACTACCCAACTCCAGGTTACTCTCTCGCTGCTTATCCTATATGTATAAATCTAAGTCCTTTAGTGCTTCCTCATTAATATTCATCTAAGAATAACAAACAAATCTCATCTCGAACTTTGGAAATTGTACCCATCTATTGTTTATTCACCTTAATGTTGATCTATAATCTATCACTGATAACTTGCATACTTTTACGTAATACACTGTCACTAGGGCTCACATCTTATCGGGGAACATATGAAGTGATTTTCCTGATCCACCTAGGGATAATACTATACTTCAATAACCGTATTTCATTGCATCCCAACGCGATTCATCTTATGGGTGTATTCTAATCCCGTGCAATTAATGAAATCCCTTTCTCGTTAAATCATTACTCAATCAAAGGCCTAAGCATCATCCTCTTATCTATCACAATTACACCCTTATTCTACAGCCAGGGTAGCATTCCATCTCTTCTAAATGCACCTAGTCTCAGACTCGTTTGTGTTCATTCAGGCTGTACCGAGCTTTTTATTACATATGGAAATCATTAGCTCCCTTGTTTTGATGGGTTTAATCCCGAGGACATAGATATTCTCGTCACCTTCTAACTCACCTTTTCATATCCTTACTCCTATCTACCTAAAACCTTGTTGCTCTACAATACTTTACCTTAGGACCTACACCGATCTATTTGTACTACTCGCAACCTTCCTTTAACTTGCTAGCACCATAAATTTCCTTTCGTGCCTTCTCAGTTGTCCTTAAATGTAAGCAATTACTTTTGCTGGTCGTTCTATCACTTGTTGCATGAATACTTGGCTTGTCTTTTTGCCCACGAATACTATAATTTCCTGTACCTCATATGATCTCAAACATTACCTTTGATGGCTTTATTTTTACCATTCTTTAGCCATGATAGGTGCCACTTTCTTATGGAGTGTATACAATATTGTAGTGAGACTGTTGTTACAAGATAATTTACTCTTTATCTCACTATGCTTAGGTGGAAACCTTCTATCTTATTTCCTCAGCTAGTCTTTCATTGTAGTACTTAGGGATACCTTCTGGCTCTTGTAAAGTTGCGAGCTTGATATATCGTACACCCGAAGGTAATTTTCATTATTTTTACTCGCCTATAATAATCCTTAGTAACATAAATTTATGCCTTTGTGCTCGTAGGTTACTTCTAAGCTCAAATTTTTATTTTCTCCTTAGTGGCACTCTCTCTTATTTTCATAAACCTTAAAAATGGTACATTTAACTGCCTCAACTCATATCTGAATTTTTTTTCAAATGATTGTGATCTCGTATCTGCGAGACTGAATTCACTATGCTGCGATTCACTACATTTATCTTGCATGATCTATTGATTTATCTGTGACCTCTTGTCTAGCCATAATTGGCCTCTTCCTGAATCAACTACTAATTACTCGTTGGTCCATTCTCATATATATATATATATATATATATTCTGCATAATCCCTCTTGGGATATATCCTTTGTCTTAACTTATCTCTCGCCACTAGCTCCTGATGTATCAAGTGTCCATTCACACTTATTTATCAATAACATCCTGGCCGAAAACTTTTACTGCCTCTCTCCGGTGTCGTGCTTGTATAATGTTCTGGAGTCGCAACATATCTGCAGGAACTGAATAAATGCAACATCATCCCTTTCTCCTTTTTACCACATTCGTTCTTTACCATTCCATAGTTAACTGAACCGCTTAACTCCGACTTAATATCATATCACACCATATTCCCCCTTTAGGGGAGTACTAAGATTTAGTACTACGACGATCTACCTATAGTTGTTTTACCTTTTCATATTCGGTGTCTTTTCTCATTATCAATGAACCTTAATCACCTTATGGTAACCTTTTGTACCAGGGATAACTAAATTTCTTACGCACGAAGGTGACACCTACGGTAACTGGCACACTTAGTCCCTTAAGATTAACTCTGCTCAGAGTGCTTGCTTTAGGAAAGCGACTTCCTAAATAACCTTTAAAGGTTATTCGTCTGTTGTCTATTCTATTATTGTTGGAGCACGATCTTTGAAATTCTCACGATGTCGACCATTATCAAATTGTACGGTCCCTAATTCATGTTGTGTTTTATCTTGTTCACCAGCCCATACTGATTTTTATTACTCTGGGGTCTAACATTTCCTCCTGGTAATCACGTTGAAGTCACCATCTCATTTCTCGAAATAAGAATATGACTTTATGGCTTATACTTTTTTATTGCCTTAAGGCTTGTCACCTCTTGTATTTTCCTTCACTTGACTATAGACTCTGTCTCGTGTCATATTTTGATTTACTGTTATCACCCATATATCACATCTTACTCATGATGCTTCATTTATTTTCTTCTTATTCTCCGGATAATATTTTTTTTGTCTATCACTTTATTCTGAAAACTTCAACAAAAAGTTCTTTCCCTATAAGCTCCCCTAGCTTCATCTCACTGGCTCTTGGGAATGCCTAACATTCTTTTTTTTTACTCGGGGCTAGAGTCATACTAAGGTAAATATTTGTCCCTTCTAGGATCTCACTGCCTATCTTCTGAAATTTCTAAATATTCCAGTATTAGTATCTCATTGTACTACTATAGAGTTCACCATCTGGGTGTCTTAGAAGGAGATCTATTACCACATTTGCACCATCTTTCGGAAACGTTAGTTAATGATAACAACCTATCCACAATTTTTGGGTTACTCTAACTCCAACTGGATCCTGGTATCCCATCTTTCTCTTAAATAATATCTGTTAGCTCCCATAGAACATAACTGAGATGGGTGTGTCCAATTGTACTTACCTCTGTCATTGATGAAGGTACCAAAATGCTTATATTTCTCTGCCTGATTTGAAAATATTGATTATCTTCATTATCTGGGTGCCTCGTACCCTTCGTCATCTTACTTCTTTTACTTGTTAAAACTTGTATCTAGCTTCTGAATTCCTCATAGATTTTCACCATATTCGTGAATAGATATCCATGCCTTAAGGCTCCTTATTAAGAAGCATACACATCTTAGTACACACATCATATGATCTGTTGAAGACCTCATATTTACTCATCATAAGCATGATGTGAAATCGAGTTCCTCTGACTCAACTCTTCCACATCCACATGCAATCGCTTACCAACTATCTTTATGGATATAGGTATCGTTGTATTACGACTAAAGTCGAATTTAGGAGTTTGAATTCTTACAACTGAGCTCTACTGCACGATCTAGAGTAAGAAGAAAGAGTGACAGACCTAAATACCCTGTAGCCTCCTGCTTATAAGTGTGGTGCACAACACACCCATAAACAAGACTCTACTAGACACGGCTTGTAGACTCCCTAGGATAGAACTGCTATGATACCACTTCTGTCACGATCCAAACCGAAGGGCCGTGACGGGCACCCGGTGCCTTACTCAACCGAGTACCAACGTAACATATCTTTCTTATCATGTTATCATAAGTAAATGAGCCAGAAAACCCATCATGAGATAACAAGAATAAAACATAAGGGAATACTCAACATATGAAGACCCAACATGATATACAAACTAATATATGTGACATACAGGCCTATAAGGCCGACATAACCATTAGTAAACTCAAAACATAGACCGACAAGGCCATACAATTATCCATACACCTGACATCTGTCTACAAGCCTCTAAGAGTACATAAAATCATAAAGGCCGGGACAGGGCCCCGCCATACCAATCAATATATATCCAAAGCATACTGACCAAATAGGCAACTCCGGAGCAAGTGGAGTGCACCAACACCTTCGCTGAGCTGATAGCCTACTAGGAGGACTGTCAACCTATCAATCGGGACCTGCGGGAATGAAACGCAGCGTCCCCAGGCAAAAGGGACGTCAGTACGAATAAAGTACCGAGTATGTTAGGCAGGAAAGCATAAACAAGAACAGTAATGTAAAGAGAGAGATAGAGGAGATACAACCTGTAACATCTGAGTGCCTCTAGGGGATATGATATGAAATGCATAATACATATAAATACATAAACTTTTTAAAACATTCGCCTCTGTGGGCATCATCATCATCATATCATACCGGCCTTAAAGAGGACTCGGTAAAAGCATACCCGACCATCATAAGGTTCGGTAGAATCGTACCCGGCCACTTGGAGCTCGGTAAACCCAACTTATCAGTGGTTTCACAATAGGTGACATACCCGGCCGACTATAGAGTGGCTCGGTAGAGTAAAATAGATACTATATATAATGCATGCTAGACTCATGGAATCACCTTCTAAACCTTTTGGAGTGACTTAAGAGCACTATGGACATCCATACCCTCAATATGAACCTTAGTAGGATTCAAGGATCATACACACTTGCTTAGAATAATTTTATAAGGAAAGAACAACATGGACAACCTTAGTTGCTAGGAGTAGATCCGTTATGAAGTAGCGTATTCATTTCACTTTAGATCATGTCAAAAGAAATAAGAAAGTGCCTTAACATACCTTAAACCCGTTGAGTCCTTAATCACTTCCAAGCAACTCTTCAAACAAGTCAACTCAATCTATCATAGTATAAGGAGATTCAGAATCAGTGCTGAGCAAAGGCTAAGTCTATAACTTAAGCTAGTAGCTCGTTTACATAAATTTTGGCAGCATCTCCCTTGTAACAAGGGCCTCCTCCAATACCATATACAAACAACAATGACCAGAGCAATCCATCAATACATAATTATCAATATCAAGACACCATATAACAACAACAAGTCACAACTACATTACGACGAGCGGCAAGCTCCGATTGGAATTCGTATACCCCTTATCAATCCTTATAGACTTCTTACTTCAACATAAAAGTATCATTAACATGATAATGAAGCCATTAATCAATGATTCCAGCCTTAAACCATATATTTATAACAACGAAAATAATCCACAACTTCAACTATCCTCAGTTAGCAACTTTATTCACTAGTTCATGTCTAGCCCATCCATTTAACTTAATCAACATCAAGATAACCTTAGGCACAAGTAAGAACTTAATATAAATACCTCCTACAGTAACTTCAAGTCAAAATCCAAGTTATATTCAGTTTACAACAACCCTCAATAGCAATACAACACCATAAAATTGACTTAAGCTAACCCAAGTATTATCTTGTAGTTTATCATCCTAACAACTTAACCAACATACAAGAAAGATTAAGAACAATTGGTAGGCTGTTATACTCACCTTAGACAACAGCAACAACTTGGAATTTCATCCAAATACAGCCCACAATAATCCTCAATGACAACACAACCTCAAAGAGGTGTTGTTCTTCACTAGAACTAAGTTTTGATGTTGAAATATGGCGGAATCACTTAAAACCCTTGTGGTATATGTTTAGGAGGGTTAGGAGATGTTTGGAGAAGAATTTAAGTTGAAAAATGAGCAAAAATAGGCGTTCAAATCGTTTATAAATTGAAGTAGGTCAACCACCGCCTAAGTGGGTCCCATTGGGAGTTGCTTGCGCAGTCTCGTGAAAACACAAATATCTCTCTACTCCGATGTCGTATTGATGAACGGTTTAATGCGTTAGAAACTAGACTCGTAGACATTCAATTTGGTAGGTAGAACACCCTATAATTCCAAGTATATTTGGAGAAATTCTCAGATACATTTGACCTAAATTTCAGCAAATTTATGAATGTAACTTGTGATGACCTTTGCCAACTCTTGTTCCACAACTTGCTTGCCTTCAATGTAGAAAATGATTATCATACGACTAAAATAACTCATAGAATAACCTCCTTATCATGTTAAGAACCCTAGCCTCACCCCAAAGTACATGTTATAACATTCCAAACTTGTCGACTTTTGACGAAACTTATTTTCTTCAATTGGTTTAGCTTCTAAGATTTCTAACCCTCTTGGTACTCGTTATTCATGATCTTAAGTATTTGTAACCTCCAAGGTAACGTGATTAACTTACTTTATCTGCTTCCAAATATAATCTCATTTCCGAGCTTACATCAATGACTTACGACGTACTCTCACGTATGAAAAGTTGGGGTGTAACATTTGGCAAGGGCATTCTTACTGCTAAACCTGCGTGAGCTGAGAGAGTAGATCAGCAATAGCATCTGGTCTGGAGATGGTCTTTTTTGGAACGAAGTAGATTAGGTTTACTTGCTTTTCGTTATGTAATAAGGCCAAGTGCCATTAGTAACATTATTTAGTGTCGTTTTGGGTCATTTTTTTTTTACATTAATAAAATGAGGCAACTATTGGCACTGAATTTCTCCAAATCTATTTATTGCTAGGCCTACCTCGGGCACAACGAGGCTCCCAAATTAGGACACAAACTTACATTCCCGCAATATGTGTTTAAATATTGCAAATATTTCAGAACCCTTACTGACTTGTTTACCTTTTGTTTTTCTTTATTCTTTACTCCCATCCCCTAAGGTTGGTTCGCACATACTGGCATTATCAGCATATCACATCAGATCTAGAGGCCCTCCACCTCTTCCCCCTCTAAGTAACACAAAGAATAGAGGGAATACTAAAATGGACGACTTAAGAGATATTCGAAAGGAAAATGCGGAGAATGCAGAAACTTCAGACGGTCGAAGTACTTCAGCACCAAATGAATTGGTCTTACGGCTGGAACAAAAGATACTAGAGTTACACGGAGAACATGAGCAGGTCCGCAACTTAGCAAACCTATCCCTCACCCTGAACGTCCCCGATGTCAACCAACAAAATACCAAAAACCCAACACCTTCCCAAAACACACCAAACCAGCATCCAAAAAACCCTCTCGCACCGCATCAATACGTAACTCCACCTCAAAATCTCAATCCATTACCGATACCAACTCCGCCATAACACCCCCATCAACTAATCCAGTACTCACCAACCGCTGTTGATACTCAATTTTTCCCTATATATTTTAAATATGCATAAATACCTTCAAAATAGCATATACATACATATATGAGCATGCACAAGGTTTTTACAATTTTTCCATAATTTTAAGGATTTAAATTGATTTATTTCCTTTCCTTTTATTCATAAATTCCCAATAATTATTCCTCAAATTATTGTTATGGTAATTTAGTCATTTAATTTTTATACTTATGCCAAATATGGTTAATATATTTTTTATGCATTTTTATAATTGCATTTGGCATTTTTTAAGCTAAATTGCATATAATTGCAATATTAGCCCATTTATTGTATAATTACATTTTATATGCGTAAAATTGGTCCTATATTTTTAAAATGATAAATACCTATTTTAAATCATTTTTAGTACATAAAAGTCTTTTCTAGAAACCATTTATTATTTATTATAAATTATATAGGGGAAAGTGGCTATTTAAAATATAGCCAGATTAGATTTCACTTGTAGCCCAAATCAAACAACAACCCCAGCCCAATTTCAAATTAAAACACCTAACCTAAGCCCTAAATTCTCCTACCCAACCCAAGACCCGCTAAATCCTAGCCGTTGATCTAAAAGATCAATGGCCCTCATAATTCCTTTCCTTTTTTAATTCAAACTACACCCTAACCCTACTTCATTTCCAAATACCGTCGCCTCTGTATCCTCTCTTCTCTCAACAACCCAACATAACCCTAGCCCCTTTCCAGAGTCGACCTTCTTCTCTGGTCTTCTCCGGTGACCACCCTTCAACCCCTAAGCCTCTAATGGCTCCTCTATTGCCATGCTCATCTCCTCTAAGGACTTCAAGGGCCCTGGGCCACACTGACTTGCATCTAGGGTTTGCCATCCGGTCTGTTCTTGGCTACTTCAGTATGATTCCAAGTAAAATCCTGCTATACTTGTTACGATCCTTGAGATTTTGACAGGTTCTTTCATCTATACTTGGGTTTCTTCTGTATCATGCTTAGCCTACTAATTCAGACCATGCTCTACATGAATCCCTAATTTTATATATGATTCTTATCCTACTCGACCTCTTAGGGTTCTGGTTTTGCTTACCATGTGTTTGTTCTTATAAAGTGGTGCTAAATCAGTAATATCTTCTATTTTTGAATCCCTGAATCTTTGTGATTGATCCTTCACTGATTTCGCATTATATATCTACTGATTTTTACCTTGTAGAATGTTTTCTGACCTTGTTATATGGTCAATTATGCTATTAATTGATTTCTTAAGTCTTTCCTTAATTGAAATATGCTGAATCTAGCTTCAATTACATGTTGTGTACTTGTAATATGCAGAAAATATTTCCTTATTTGTCATGTTCAGCCTTATACGATTTCCTTCCTTATTTTTCATATGTCTATTATTGTTTGAAGTTAACTCCTCAATTAAACGGGGTACTTGCCTTGATTTCCTGGCTGACTAATTCTGAGTTCCATAATTACTGATGGACTTTGATTTTTACCTTATTTTGCTACATGCTTTCAAACTATATATACACACTCTCTTATCAGCACAAAGACACAAACACTCTTGGTTCAAAAACTCTCTCTCACTCTTAAAATTTTCTGCTCTCTTTTGTGTTACTTGCTACTACTCTAAGTTAGTCAGCTGCAAGCCAAGGCTAACCATTGTGTTCTCCTTCTCTTTCACTTTGTTTACTGACCACTTTACTGGTATGTTCTAGTTTCAATTCAAAGTTCCAACAATAATATGATTCTTTTATTGTTTCAGTTCATCCTGTTTCTAGTTTGCTTCTATTTATGGTTTTGTTGTGAAACTTGTAGTCGATGTTTACATTATTATGTACTCCCCTTCCTTAAGACTAGTATAGTACCTCTCTGTGTTGTTTCTAAACATGCCTGCACCAATTATCTCTATATTTTTACCACCATGTTGCTCCATGTATCCCCAAATCCCTATCACCCCTGTATGTGAATTTTTTCTCTATGTCTGATTTTGTGACTATGTTTGGTCAGTTGTTTCTGAACATGTCTATACCAAATTCCTAGACCTTTGCTTGATTATGTGTTCACAATCAAGTGTTCTATGTATCCCCAAGTCCCTTGACCCATGTTTTAACTACTGAACTTGCTTTGTGCTGTGACTCCTGGTTGTGTATGAATCGATCTTAAAGGTGTTGTGTTTGGACTTTTGTTCACTACTCCACTCTCTTTCAAACTGCCCCTGTTGTGTTACTGAATCCTTTTCAAACAAACTTTCTTTTTAATACAGTTTTACATTACTCTACTCCAAAGTCAATAAGTTCTGCCCCCTCTAGTATGTGCACCGCTTGGGATCCTTGAGATCCTTAGGGAACTTTGATGCACCTAGACTATGATTTTGTATATGGGATTGAGGCATTTGAGGTTATTGGAGGCTTTTGAAAATCTGGGCCTAATTGGCGGCTCCCTATAGACTAGCTTCTTATTTTCTTATTTACTTACGTAATTCATTCATATGGGCTGTAATAACTTGTAAACAAATATTGGGGTAACTAGTGAAAGGGATGGGTAGCTACATGTATATGGGGTAATACAGGTAGAAATCATGCTCATAGGACTTTACATTTAATCTGTTGCTTTATCAAGTAGAAATCATGCTTATATGGCTTTACATTTTGTCATCTCACCATGCTAGAAACCATGCCTATAGGTTTCAAATAATTCCGTAATAAAATCATGTTTGCAATGTCTTAAAATTAGCTTAACAAATAGATGCCATGTCTATATGATGTAATTTAACCTAGTTTATGTTATAACAAATGTTTATGTATGTTTCCATGTCTGCAAGTCTGTAAAATCAGTATCAAACTTAGATATCATGCCTATAGGGAACAATATCAAATCCTGCCTATAGATCTCGCCTAAGTTTAGTTTAAATTACTCAATCTAGTTAACGTTTAGTTCACTTCTGAGTTAGTTTAATTAAGTAGTTTATATTTCCTGAAACAAGTTCTTTTAAAACTGCCTCAATCTATTATTAGTTAGCATGCCCATAGGATTTTTTAAAAATCTGTTTTAAAACACTGCCCTGTCTTACTATACAATGCAGCCGTCAGTATTCCGCGTATATACAAGCCTGTAGGGCGTTCTCAAAATTGTGATTCTGAAACTGTTTCTATGACTTAATGTTTTTCTGATCCTAACAGGCTTTAAGACACCAATAGACAACTGCTAGGGTCATTACTCATGAGTTTATAAAAACAAATTGCTTGTCTTCTGCATATTCACCTAGATATCCTGTCTTAGGATATTATTTAACAAAAGCCCTTAATTATGCTTGAGTCGTGCTATTTATGTGCCTTATTTGAGGAAGAAACTTTGAGCCTCTATTTGCTCCCTTTTATCTTATGTGTTAAAGTCCTAGTTTTTTGTCTGTCGCCTTAGAATTTTAACCTTTAAAACCTTAGGGGTCTGTCTAGAACCACCTATAGGTAGAGGTCCTAAATCCCTCCAGGACCATTAAGAAGGGACGGGTAACAGCACGCAATAGAGATCGCTGACCAAACACTCGCTTTGCTTGACCACTAAGGGGATGGGAAGGGTAGATATGTGATATGATGACTACGCGCTAATGTCACGTGTAGCCCCTCATCGAGGAGTGTTTACCGGACATTGTGTGGGGTGATCCTATAGGCTAACCAACCTAGGACTCTTCCTTTTCCAAAATTCCTTTTTTTAAAACCTTTGTTTTATACAACTTGTTCAAAAATCTTTATCTAATTACTCGAGTTATCCAACATGCTTTACTTGCAACCTATTTGATTCAACTGTTTATTTGTAATGGACTAATTTGTAATAAGTTCAACCGGGACCCACAATTGTGGACCAAGAGAGGTGCCTAACACCTTCCCCTCGAGGTTATTTCGAGTCCTTACCCTAATCTCTGGTAATGCAAACTAATCCAAGAGTTAATCATTCTAGGTGCCCTAATGCACCATAACTCGTCAGGTGGCGACTCTTCAAATACCCAATTCCCAAAAAGGAAATGAGTTTTCACACCCCATGGAATGTCAAAACCCAGACCTCTCTTCGCGGATGGAAAAATAGTGGGGGCGACAGCATGGCGACTCTCCTGGGGATACCTTTAGGATCTTACCATAACGAACTTGTCTTTTACTAATTAGTCCAAGCATGTTTTATCCCATACCCTTCTCCCTTATTTGAATTTAACTGTCTATTTTTCAAGAATTTATGATTTCTTTATTGTCCTGAAACTAACTTGTCTCTTTGTTTTCCTTTTCCTGTAACTGTCTTTCAATTATTTAAATGTTGTATTTATTTTTCCTACGTGAAAATACTTGACTACTTGTTGTTAATTGCTGCATAAATCATGCTCCGCATCATATTCCACTTGTGCGTATCAAATCCTATAGCAATGCTTTAATGAGTGGTTGCGCTCTTCCTATTTACTACCCTTAAATTCGGAAAAGCTTATTTGTGGTAAAATTGTGCATGCATTATGGTCAAACCTAGTCAGGATCAGTTATATTGTCCACATAATGATCCTTTAAGATAAGCCTTATCCACAGTCCATCGGGGTTTCCATAACCACGTTCTATACATTAATTTGGAGAACTAAATGCTGATTTATTGATCATAAATGTATAAATAGTCGAGTCCAGTGGGGGTAAGATCTAACCCTTTTATTTTGCAGAAAATATGGCATGAGATCCCCAGATTCGGTATGGTTAGCAATATCCCACCATTGTTGCTAGATTGGTGGGAGGACCTTTCCTCAAGTGACAAGAAGCATGTAAAAAAGTACCTGGGTAACGTGCCTTCCTTGCTAGATATTGAGCCAAACAACAAATTGATCGAAGCTGTCACTTTATTCTGTATAGTGAAAGAGCTGTGTTTTGTTTTGGTGAAATAGAAATGACACCACTCTTAGAGGAAATGGGAGGGCTTACAAGATTGGCTTGGGATAGTCATGGGCTATTGGTACCGGAAAACCGTACGGGTAGGGGATTTTTGAAGATGATGGGGCTGAAGAAGAATGTCGACCTAGTGTGCTTAATGGACTCCTACATACCTTTCGAATACCTATATGAGAGGTATGGCCATAGCAAATCTTTCCGCACATACCATGATCTCCCTCACTTCTCTGGGTCACATCCACTACAGAGTGTTTGTATTCATTGTGTTCTTTCTAGGCCTGATAGTATTCCCAATGAAAAAGGGAAGGATCCACAATAGGTTGGCCATGGTCGCCAA
Source organism: Nicotiana tabacum (assembly GCF_000715075.1). Lineage (NCBI taxonomy): Eukaryota > Viridiplantae > Streptophyta > Magnoliopsida > Solanales > Solanaceae > Nicotiana > Nicotiana tabacum. The sequence continues at coordinate 8,459,018 of NC_134090.1, forward strand.
GAATCTGATGGAAGGGATTAATGGATACACATATACCATAGTCCCCATGGTCAAAGTCGACATCTACAAGGCCCTGGAGCGCTGTCAAAGAAGGGTCAAGCATTTCGAGGGTTGTAATTTATTGCTGCAGTTATGGTTGTTGAAGCATCTCCAAAAGGGTCGCTATCATCAAGAATTTTTGCGAAGGGCTTGGAACGACCACATTTCCTTCTATCACCCTAAGCGGATGACTTACATTCCAGACAGATTTGCTCAGCCAGAAAGTGCCAGAGAATGGGTAGAGTTCTTCGACAATCTGACCGAGGAACAGGTGCAGTGGATGGTTTAATCGTTCCCAACAGACGAGTGTATTATCAGGTCCAGGGATACTCCACACTTGGTGCTGATCGGGTTGAGAGGGATATATCCATACGTCCCTATGCAAGTTATGAGGCAAGTAGGCAGGAAACATGTTGTACCAAGGGTTGTCAAAATGAGTCATTTCAGGGCAGACTTCCAAGATAACGACATCCCTTACAAGTGCCAAGCTCAGCACATGTGGCACTGCAAAATCATTATGGAGAAAAGCACCGTTGAGCCAGACATGTATCATGCAGGGTGCGAGCCTCTCTACTCGGCATGGTTGAAGGACAATCTGAAAGGAATGGTAACACCAGGGACTGGTCGAGGGAACAGAATCATAGACGAGGAAGCTGAAGCTTAAGTCAAATACAACAGGCTACGCAAGAGGGTCTACGACTCTAAGAACTAGCATTGGGAAATACACGAGAGGAATGTGAGGCTGATCGAGGAGTGGAAAGAGATGGCAATCACTTCCAACAACAAACTTCAATATCTAGAGTGAGGAATAGTGGAGCTGCAGGGCAAAGTCATAAAGAGGATTGAAATTTGCCAGAACGCTGAAGGAGCTGAGAGAGGACATTTGGCTAGAGCCTACTTGCTATTGGGACTGCGTGAGCTGGGAGATCTGTATGATGGAGTCCGGAAGATCGAATATGGGAAAGGTCCTTCTGGGACCAAATAGATTAGGTTTACTCGCTTCCCTAAATGTAATAAGGCCAAGTGTCAATAATGACTTAGTTTATTATTATCTTAGTGTCATTTTGGGATTCGACTATTTTTATATTATGAAATGAAGAATTTATTGGCATTTGAAGTTCTCCAAATTTATTTGTCGCTAGACCTACCTCATGCACAACGAAGCTCCCAAATAAATACGCGAGTTTACATTTTGCAATATGTGTTTAAATATTGCAAACATTTTAGAATCCTCACTAACTTGTTACCTTTTTTTGTTTTTGCTTATTTTTATTATGATTATTCTCATCCCCTTAGGTTGGTTCACTCATACTGGCCTCATCAGCATATCATACCAGATCTAGAGGCCCTCCACCTCCTCCTCCTCCAAGCAACACAAAGGGAAAAGCAAAATCAAAGATGGACGACTTAAGTGGAATCCGGAAGGAAAATGTTGAGAATGTTGAGACTTCAGATGGCCTTAGTACTCCGGTCTCGAACGACCTAGTTTTGAGACTGGAACAAAAGATACTAGAACTATAAGGAGAACTTGAGCAGGTTCGTAACATGGCAAACCTGTCACTTACCCTCAATGTCCCTGACATCCACCAACAAAATACAAAGGACCCGACACCTCCTTAGAACACACAAAACCAATACCCACAAAATCCTCCTGCACCAAATCAATACGCAACTCCACCCCAAAATATCAATCCATTGCCAATACCAACTCCACCACAACATCATCATCAACAAATTTCGTACCCACCATCCACTACTTACCACACTCCCCAAAACACACAATCCATTCCTGATCCCCAAAACTCCACTAATGACCATCACTACACCTAAGTTCATGGCACCCATCAAAGCAACCCCATATATGTGGAAACTATACCTTATTCTACCCAACCAATTTCCTATACACCGGAATCTTCCGAGAAGGACCTGCTCATTAAAAACATAGCTGAAGAACTAAAGAAATTAACAAGTCGAGTTCAGGGCATTGAAGACGACAAGGGGATAAAGGGTTTGAACTATGAGGATCTGTGCATACAGCCGGATGTCGAACTGCCAGAAGGGTACAAACCTTCCAAGTTCATCTAAGGACCTATTGTGACAAGCTTGTCGGGGTCGGGAAAGATGAAAAGATCCGGATGAATCTCTTTATGAGGGGCCTCACTGGGGTCGCTTTGTCTTGGTTTATAATCCAAAATCCCAAGAAATGGTCCATTGGGTAAGCATGGCATCAGATTTCATGGACCGGTTCAGGTTCAACATAGAGAATGCACCAGATGTCTTCTATATTAATAATCTTAAGAAGAACCTATTGAGACATTTCGTGAGTATGCTACTCGTTGAAGTTCAGAAGCAGCCAAGGTCAGGCCCGCTTTGGACGAAGAAGAGATGAATAAATTCTTTGTTAGGGAACAAGATCCACAATATTATAAGAGGTTGATGGTTATAAAAAAATCATAAGTTCTTCGACATCATCAAACTTGGAGAAAGGATTGAAGAAAGAATCAAGAGCGGGATGGTAACGAACTTCGAAGCACTGCAAGCCACAAATAAGGAACTACAATCAGGTGGCATATCGAAAAAGAGGGATGTTGGGGCAGTAATGGTGGCCCAAGGCCCAAAATCTCCACTAACCTATCAAACACCTCCACCCACATATCAAACACCTCCACCCACGTACCAAGCATCACCACCTACATATCAGCCTTCATTTCCTAGATATTCCCAACCAACCATTGTCCATCACACCTATAATTCCCAACTATCCCACTTATAATCACCACCAGCTCGCCAAAATTATCCAAGACCAAGACCCAATTTCGACCGCAATCCACCTAGACAATACACCGCCATTGCTGAGCCCATCGACCAACTATATGAAAGGTTGAAAGTCGTAGGCTACGTCACTCTTGTTCCAGCTGTGGCATTAGAAAATCCATCCCAATGGGTCAATCCGAACAAAGCCTGTGCATACATTCTGGTATGAAAGGGCACACCACTACTAAGAGCCGAACATTGAAGGATAAGACCCAGACACACATTGACAACAAGATCATACAAGCAAAGGAAGCCACGCCTAATATCTGCAATAATCCCCTCCCTATCATAGAGGTGATGATGTACATGTGATAGAAACAAATGAAGAATGGGACCCTTTAGGATTATTCGAGAAGGCGATGACTTTAATGTTGCATTCACACTTACTCCTATTGTGGTACAGACTCAGTCACCAATCGAGGTTGAAGTAACTGCATCAGTTCCATTCGAGGTAGAAGTAGCTCCGCTCGCAGTCACCTCCGCTCCATTTGAGGTAGAAATGGTCACACCTTTTACTATGAAAGTATCAACCACACCCCCATTGAACTCAAAAGAAATACCCTAGGATTATGTTGTCGAGACTCAGCGAGAAGGGAAGACTAAGATAGAAGAATCCGATGCTGCATAAGTGATGACTAGAACTGGAAAAGTCTATACACTTGAACACCTAGAAGGTTCAAGTAAGGAGGTCACAACTAGGTAGCCTATCATTGAGACTGGGCCAGATGAACTGTGGAGGAAAGTACATGCAAAGGAGTATTTTTTTGTTGACCATCTGAATAAAGTCCCTATGTAGATATCTATCATGTCACTATTGCAGAATTCAGAGGCACACAAGAACGCCTTGATGAAAGTACTAAGTGAGGCTTATGTACCCAATAACATCACTGGTGGAGAAATGACAAACATGGCTGGGCAAGTGCTGGAGAGCCATAAGATTATCTTCCATGAAGATAAGCTACCGCCCGAGGTTTGAATCAAAATCGGGCATTGCATATTACAGTGCAATTTGAAGACAAGTTCTTTGCCAGGGTCCTGGTTGATGGAGGTTCAAGCCTAAATATTTGTCCATTGGACAGTCTGAAGAGGTTAGACAAAGGTTTCCATGAGATACGGGTAGGAAGCATGAATGTGAAGGCTTTCGATGGGTCCTAGAGGGCCACGATCGAGGAAATCAACCTTTGTTTGCAGATGGGGCCAACTTGGTTCGATGTTGAATTCAAAGTGCTTGACATACCAGCCTCATATAATCTTTTGTTGGGCCACCCATGGATCCATGCTGCTGGAGCCGTGCCTTCCACACTACATCAAGCCATGAAGTTTTAATGTAACCGCCATGAGGTAATCATTCACGGAGATGGAAGTAACCCCATCTACACTAGCCAAACCATCCCAGCCATTGGACATAGAAGAAGGCTAGGAGGGAAAACCTATTATCACATCAAACGGGTCAAAGCCATCGAGAAGGATAAGTGGTGGAGTAACAAGATAGAAAGCATACTAGCATGGTCCGGATATGAACCCGGCAAAGGGTTGGGAAAGAACCTCCAAGGTATCACCAAACCAATACAGTTGAAAAATCATGGTACCACCTTTGGGCTCGGATACCAATATACATGGCAAGATCATAGGGATTGGTCGCCTCTATGGCATGGACCATATTACCCTCTTGAGAAACCGGTGCCACGCTTAGAACAAGCTTTTCACCAAGCTAACATAATATGGGGAACTGCAGAGGAAGAAGCACTAGCTGGGTTGAAGATTTTATTCTTGGAGGATGAGGACATGGACAACGGTTCCATAATTGAGGAGGAGGAAGAAGACCTCACCATTCAGACTGTGGAGAATGGAGTTGTTCTCAGAAACTGGACTGCCACACCATCCCAAGCCCGCCGAGTCCCTGGGTAGCTTGGCAAAATTTAATAAGCCATTCTAGGCATTTAAAATTTCCCATAATTTTGTTTTAAGTTTTACTTGTTTTAAAATGAATGCTCGATTCATCGAGTCGTGCTTTGTCTGGACAATTTTTCGGTTTTAATCAAATGCACTTGCTCTTTATTATTCATTACTATTTCTACACTTTTTCTATCTACAATGTTATTATTACTTTTCCTGATGAACCCGTGATTGTGACATGTAATGAGGCAACGCAACATGAGAATAGTGATTCAGATAAAAAAGATGAGATATCCCGAGGAAATTGTCAGGGAGGTTGAAAACTTTGAGAATAATACTAAGTCCAATCTGGACGAGATCGAAGCAGTAAATTTGGGAGACGCCGAGACCGTCAAGGAGACTCGCATCAACATTCACTTTTCACCAATAGAGAATAAAGAGTACATTCATTTCCTAAAGGAATATGAGGACATTTTCGCATGGTCATATGATGACATGACCGGTTTGAGCACTTCCATAGTGGTTCACAAGATTCCTACTAATCCCATGTGTCCACCAGTAAAACAGAAACTCAGAAAGTTCAAACCAGACATGAGCGTGAAAATTAAGGAGGAAGTTACCAAGCAGATCAAAGCCAAAGTTCTCAGGGTGGTCAAATATCCAACTTGGTTAGCTAACATTATGCCAGTTCCGAAGAAGGATGGGAAGGTCAGAGTATGTGTTGACTATCGGGATTTAAATGGAGCAAGTCCCAAGGACGACTTCCCGCTGCTAAATATACATATCCTGATCGATAACTACGCCAAGCATGAACTCCAATCCTTTGTCGATTGCTTCGTGGGTTATCACCAGATTTGGATGGACGAAGAAGATGCAAAGAAGATAGATTTTATTGCACCATGGGGTGTATATTGTTACAAGATGATGCCATTCGTTCTGAAGAATGCTGGGGCTACTTACATGAGAGCCATGACAACCATCTTCTATGATATGATACACAAAGAAATGGAAGCGTATGTGGACGATGTCATTATCAAATCCAAGAGGTCTGCAGATTACATAGCGGACTTGAGAAAGTTCTTTGATAGGCTTATTAGGTACAATTTGAAATTGAACCCCACAAAGTGTGTATTCAGGGTTTTTGTAGGAAAGTTACTAGAATTCATCGTCAGTCGTCGAGGGATCGAGCTGGATCCGTCTAAAGTCAAGGCTATTCAAGAGTTACCACTGCCTAAGAGCAAAAAGGATGTGATGAGCTTCTTAGTACGTCTCAACTATATCAGTCGCTTCATATCACAGTCCATAGTCATATTTGAACCTATCTTCAAGATGCTAAGAAAGGATGTCGAAACAAGCTGGACCGTGGATTGTCAAAAAACTTTTGACAAAATCAAGGAGTACCTATCCACACCGCCAGTTTTGGTCTCGCCAGAACCAGGACGACCTTTGTTACTCTATCTTTCTATATTGGATGGAGCCTTCGGGTGTGTTTTGGGACAATATGACGAGACAAGAAGAAAGGAGCAAGTCATATATTACTTTAGTAAGAAGTTCACACCTTATGAAGCACGGTATTCTCTGCTTGAACGCACTTGCTGTGCTTTGACCTGGACAGCCCAGAAATTAAGGCATTACTTTTGTGCCTACACTACATACCTCATATCCAGGATGGATCCTCTAAAGTACATATTTTAGAAACCCATGCCTACTACGAAGTTGGCTGAATGGCAGATATTACTGAGTGAGTTTGATATCGTCTATGTAACTCAGAAGGCAGTCAAGGGACAAGCATTGGTAGATCACCTTGCTGAAAATCCGGTGGGAGGAGAATAAGAACTCTTGAAAACGTATTTTTCTGATGAAGAAATATCATTTATAGGAGAAGACATTACCGAAGCATACGACGGTTGGAGGATGTTCTTTGATGGAGCTAAAATTTTTAGAGGAGTGGTCATTGAAGCAGTTTTGGTATTAGAAATAGGTCAGCATTATCCAGTATTTGCTAAACTAAGATTTCCCTAAACCAACAACATGCCGGAATATGATGCCTACATACTAGAGCTCAACATGGCAGTCGACATGAACGTTCAGGAGTTGTTAGTGATTGGTGATTCAGATTTGCTTGTGCACCAGGTACAAGAAGAGTGGGCCACCAAGAATTATGAGATATTGTCGTATCTGCACCATATGCAGTAATTGAGAAAGAGGTTTACAAAGATAGAATTCTGACATGTTCCCAGAATTCAGAATGAGTTTGCCGATGCATTGGCCACTCTGTCATCCATGATACAACATCTAGATAAGAACTACATTGATCCCATTGAGGATCCATAAACAACCAGCGTATTATGCTCATGTCAAAGAAGAAGCAGATGAAAAGCTTTGGTTCCATGGCATCCAAGAGTACTTATCAAAAGGAGAATACCCGGAGCATGCAAATCACACCCAGAAATGCACACTCTGAAGATTGTCAAATTACTTCTTCCACAGCGGAGGAAACTTGTACAGAAGAACTCCTGATCTGGGTCTACTAAGATGTGTCGACGCAAAGGAAGCTTCTAAGCTACTTGAGGATGTGCATGCAGGGACCTATGGTCCACACATGAATGGTTTTGTCTTGGCTAAGAAGATACTCAGGGCAGATTACTTTTGGATGACCATGGAGACGGATTGCATTCAGTATGTCCGCAAATGCTTTCAATGTCAAGTGCATGCTGACATGATAAAAGTACCGCCAAATGAGCTCAATGCAACAAGCTCTCCATGGCCATTTGCCGCTTGGGGAATGGATGTTATTGGTCCAATTGAGCCTACTTCTTCAAATGGACACAAGTTTATTTTAGTAGCCATTGATTACTTCACAAAATGGGTAGAGGCTGCATCTTACAAAGCTGTAACCAAGAAAGTTGTCACATATTTTTTAAAAAATCGTATCATCTGGCGATCCAGAGTTCCCGAGTCCATTATTACTGAAAACTCCGCCAATCTCAACAGTGATCTAATGAAAGCTATATGTGAAGCTTTCAAAATCAAGCATAAGAATTTAACAGCCTACAAACCTCAGATGAATGGATCCATATAAGCCGCCAACAAAAACATCAAGAAGATATTAAGGAAAATGGTAGAGAACCACAAGTAATGGCACGAGAAGCTACCTTTTGATTTATTAGGGTACCGCACCATGGTTCGCACATCAACCGGGGAAGCTCCCTACATGTTGGTTTATGGTATCGAGTCTGTCATCCCAATCGAGGTGGAGATTCCTTCTTTAAGAATCATACAAGAAGCTGAACTCAGCGATGTAGAATGGATAAGGAGTCGCTATGAACAATTGACCCTTATCGATGGAAAGAGAATGAACGCAGTATGTCACGACCAACTTTATCAGAACAGAATGTCCAGAGCCTTCAACAAAAGAGTCAAACCACGGCAGTTCACACCAGGGCAGCTGGTATTGAAGAAAATCTTCCCACATCAAGATGAGGCCAAAGGGAAATTCTCTCCCAACTAACAAGGTCCATACATGGTTCACTGAGTGTTAACAGGAGGAGCACTGATACTTGTAGAAATGGATGGAGAAGTCTGGCCAAAACCGATCAATTCAGACGCAGTCAAGAGATACTATGCTTAGATACTTTACATTTCCTCATTTGATGTAATTGAACTACACTTGACCTAATTCCCATTTAAGAGGGGATACGTAGGCAACCTTATGGGTTCGGTCATATCATAATAAAATTGTCATTTTCCACCGAGCTCAAAAACTGGGGCAGAATTTTGAGGAGGACCCTCAAAATTCCAGAGCAAGTCTAGCCAATTCCATCGCATGCCAAGAAGTCAGTAATCAGTCAAGAACTGGGGCAGAATTTTGAGAAGGAATCTCAAAATTCCGGAGAGGGTTCGGCAGGGTTCTGTCATCCGCAAACAATTAAAGATCATCTACCAAACTGGGGAAGAATTTTGAGGAGGACCCTAAAAATTCCAATATGAGATATTTGCAATGCCTTTGAGACGTTTCATAGTCACTAGTTCATCTAAATGTATCAATATATTTCTGAAATAACTCTATTTTTTATCAAATTGTATATTTTTGAAAAAAAAAAAACTCCATTCAGTCAGGTGTCACCCAGGGGAACTCAAAAGGCTTTCAGAACGAAGCAAAGCAAGGTCAGCTGACAGGAGCAAAAACAAACCCTCCAACCTCCCCCTCGCAAAATTTACAATTTTTCTTTGAACGCAGGCACATTTGACGTAACAATAGCGCTTGCAAAAGCAAACTCACTATCCATACGGCCAGCAAACACTGAATATATCTCCAGCTAAAAAATACACTACTCTTATCTTCTACTCGCTCTTTGCATGGGACTAATCCATGTCCCCTGTATTTGCATGAGGCTAATCCTTGCCTCCATACCTCCATTAGGCTAATCCCTACCTCCATACCTGTATGAGGCTAATCTCTGCCTCCTTTCTTGCATGAGTCTAATCCTTGACTCCACATTTGCATGAGGCTAATCTTTGCCTCCCTACTTGCATAAGGCTAATCTCTGACTCCCACATTTGCATGAGTCTAATCCCTGAATCCCACATTTGCATGAGGCTAATCCTTTCCTCCCTACTTGCATGAGGTTAATCTCTGCCTCCCTATTTGCATGAGGCTAATCCTTGCCTCCCTATTTGTATAAGTCTAATCCATGACTCCCACATTTGCATGAGGTTAATCCCTGCCTCCCTACTTGCATGAGTCTAATCCTTGACTCCCCACTTGCATGAGTCTAATCCTTGACTCCCTATTTGCATGAGTCTAATCCTTGACTCCCTATCTGCATGAGACTAATCCTTGCCTCCATATTTGCAGGAGTCTAATCCTTGACTCCATATTTGCATGAGGCTAATCCTTGCCTCCACATTTACATGAGGCTAATCCCTGCCTCCATACTTGCACGAGGCTAATCCTTGCCTCCATACCTGCATGAGTCTAATCCTTGAGTCCCTATCTGCATGAGGCTAATCCCTGCCTCCCTACTTGCATGAGTCTAATCCTTGACTCCATGACTGCATGAGGCTAATCCTTGCCTCCATACTTGATGAGGCTAACCCCTGCCTCCACACTTGCATGGGACTAAGCACTATCCCAGTTTGCACAAATATTGCTCTATTTCTAGCACTATCTATTCGCTTTTCAATCGGGCTAATCTCTGCCCTCCATTTCACAAGACTAATAATTGTCTTGATAACGGCTTGACTATTGCACATCATGGGCTAAAATATCTCCAATCTATCCGAAGGCGTCATAGTCTAAAGGCATCATCCTCATAGGAAGACACCATGTCATGGCCTGAGGATCCCTCAAACTTGCATATCATTATTCAAAGGCGTCATGGTTCGGAGGCATCATTGTCATGGCCCGAGAACATCACTTCATGGCCTGCAAATCAATCGCTAAACAATTTATGGCCCAGGACGTCATGGTCCAAGGACATCATCTTTAACCGTCCAAAGACAACCTTCATGGTCCAAAAGGAAATCTGCATCATGTTTAAATTTTCACAAATATAGGTTTGTAGCATCTTTTATATGCAGGTAACTAGTAAGCAACCGCTGTCCTAGCAGGAGCAATCTCGCTCCAGTTCCCTCCAACCATTCTGAGCTTTAATCACTCACTGTAGCTGTTTTCGCATCGCGTGTCCGTTCTTGCAGTAATTCCATCTGCATACTCCGCGGATGAATCCAGAACTACACATGGCCTGATTCCTGTAAAATCAGGGATATGTAGGCAACTTGAAAATCGGAGTCCGGCCTCCATCTTTCAAAACATCTCGTCTGGTCAAAATTGACCATCATTTCTTTACCCGAAAACTCTTTCATCCTTCCCAGGTAAAGCGGGGCAGCTGTTGATACCCAATTTTTCCCTATATATTTTAAATATGCATAAATACCTTCAAAATAGCATATATATGCATATATGAGCATGCACAAGGTTTTTACAATTTTTTCCATAATTTTAGGGATTTAAATTGATTTATTCCTTTCCTTTTTATTCATAAATTTTCAATAATTATTCCCCAAATTATTTTTATGATAATTTAGTCATTTAATTTCTATACTTATGCTAAACTATGGTTAATGTATTTTTTATGCATTTTATAATTGCATTTGGTATTTTTTAAGCTAAATTGCATATAATTAAAATATTAGACCATTTAATGTATAATTACATTTTATATGCGTGAAATTGGTCCCTATATTTTTAAAATAATAAATACCTATTTTAAATAATTTTTGTACATAAAATTATTTTCCAAAAATTATTTATTATTTATTATAAATTATATAGGTGGAAAGTGCCTATTTAAAATATAGCCAGATTGGCTTTCAATTGTAGCCCAAATCAAACCACGACCCCAGCCCAATTTCAAATTAAAACACCCGACCCAAGCCCTAAATCCGCCTACCCAACCCAAGACCCGCTAAATCCTGGCCGTTGATCTAAAAGTTCAACGGCCCTCATAATTCCTTTCCTTTTTTAATTCCAACTACACCCTAACCCTACTTCATTTCCAAATACCGCTGCCTTTGTATCCTCTCTTCTCTCAACCACCCAACCTAACCCTAGCCCCTTTCCATCTCCGACCTTCTTCTCCGGTCTTCTCCGGTGACCACCCTTCAACCCCTAAGCCTCCAATGGCCCCTCTATTACCATGCTCATCTCCTCTGAGGTCTTCAAGGGACCTGGGCCACACTGACTTGCATCTAGGGTTTTCCATCCGGTCTGTTCTTGGATACTTCAGTATGATTCCAAGTAAAATCCTACTATACTTATTACGATTCTTGAGATTTTGACAGGTTCTTTTATCTATACTTGGGTTTCTTCTGAAGCCCTAATTTTTCTTACATCTCTTAGATCTATACGACTTTTAAACGATTTGAGTCTTTTCCTGTGATGTTCTATACTGTTCTTGAATCTCTTTTACAAAAATCATCAATATCAAGTTGTTTTCACCTTCTTCTAAAGTTAGGGTTTTTCGGAACTTCTTCCAAACTTTGTTAAACCGATTCTTTATGTTTATAACTTCTATCTCTTTCATATTTTGGCTGATTCTATGATTTTACTCTTTTTTCAACTCGCCTATGTTGAAAACCCTAATTTCTTAGTTCCAATCTTGGGTTTCTGAGTTTTATTTTGATAACGTGTTCAATTAATCTGTACTTTTCTATGATTCTGTGATTTTTGCCCTATGTTTGCTTGCTAGAGTTCCTAACTATGGTTTTCCCTACCTATTGTGTGATTTTACCCTATTTTGTTCGCCAATGTTTCTGATTCTTCACTTCTCCTACCTGTATCGTGCTTAGCCTACTAATTCAGACCGTGCTGTACATGAATCCCTAATTTTATATATGATTCTTGTCCTACTCGACCTCTTAGGTTTCTGGTTTTGTTTACCATGTGTTTGTTCTTATAAAGTGGTGCTAAATCAGTACTATCATCTAATTTTGAATCCATGAATCTTTGTGTTTGATCCTTCACTGATTTTGCATGATAGCTCTACTGATTTTTACCTTGTAGAATGTTTTCCGACCTTATTCTATGGTCAATTATGCTATTAATTGGTTTCTTAAGTTTTTCCTTGATTAAAATATGTTGAACCTAGCCTTTATTACATGTTGTGTACTTGTACTATGCAGAAAATATTTCCTTATTTGTCATGTTCATCATTATATGATTTCCTTCCTTATTCGTCATATGTCTATTACCGTTTGAAGTTAACTCCTCAATTAAAGGGAGTATTTGCCTTGATTTCTTGGCTGACTGATTCTGAGTTCCATAATTACTGATGGACTTTGATTTTTACCTTATTTTGCTACATGTTTTCAAACTATATATACACACTCTCTTATTAGCACAAAGACACAAACACTCTTGGTTCAAAAACTCTCTCTCACACTTAAAATTTTCTGCTCTCTTGTGCTACTTGCTACTATTCTAAGTTAGCCGGCCGCAAGTCAAGGCTAAACATTGTGTTCTCCTACTCTTTCACTTTGTTTACTGACCACTTTACTGGCATGTTCTAGTTTCAATTCAAAGTTCCAACAACAATATGATTCTTTTATTGTTTCAGTTCATCCTATTTCTAGTTTGCTTCTATTTATGGTTTCGTTGTGAAACTTGTAGTCGATGTTTACATTATTATGTACTCCCCTTCCTTAAGACTAGTATAGTACCTCTCTGTGTTGTTTCTAAACATGTCTGCACCAATTATCTCTATGTGTTTACCACCATGTTGCTCCATGTATCCCCAAATCCCTATCACCTCTGTATGTGAATTTGTTCTCTATGTCTGATTTTGTGACTATGTCTGGTCAGTTGTTTCTGAACATGTCTATACCAAATTCCTAGACCTTTGCTTGATTATGTGTTCACAGTCAAGTGTTCTATGTATCCCCAAATACCTTGACCCCTGTTTTGACTACTGAACTTGCTTGGTGTTGTGACTCCTGGCCGTGTATGAATCTGTCTTAAAGGTGTTGTGTTTGGACTTTTGTTCACTACTCCACTCTCTTTCAAACTGCCCCTGTTGTGTTACTGAATCATTTTCAAACAAACTTCCTTTTTAATATAGTTTGTCATTAAAACCTTTCAACTTGTGTCAAGCACTTTCACTCTACTCCTAAGTCAATAAGTCATGCCCCCTCCAGTATGTGCACTGCCCGGGATCCTTGAGATCCTTAGGGAACTTTGATGCACCTAGACTATGATTTTGTCTATGGGATTGAGGCATTTGAGGTTGTTGGAGGCTTTTAGAAATCTGGGCTTAATTGAAGGCTCCCTATAGACTACCTTCTTATTTTCTTATTTACTTACGTAATTCATTCATATGGGCTGTAATAACTTGTAAACAAATATTGGGGTAACTAGTGAAAGGGATGGGTAGCTACATGTCTATAGGGGTAATACAGGTAGAAATCATGCTCATATGACTTTACATTTAATCTGATTGCTTTATCAAGTAGAAATCATGCTTATAGGGCTTTACATTTTGTCATCTCACCATGCTAGAAACCATGCCTATAGGTTTCAAATAATTCCGTAATAAAATCATGTTTACAATGTCTTAAAATCAGCTTAACAAATAGATGTCATGCCAATAGGATGTAATTTAACCTAGTTTCTGTTATAACAAATGTTTATGTATGCTTCCATGCCTGCAAGTCTATAAAATCAGTATCAAACTTAGATATCATGCCTACAGGGAACAATATCAAATCCTACCTATGGATCTCACCTAAGTTTGGTTTAAATAAATAAATTCGGTTAACCCTTAGTTTACTTCTGAATTGGTTTAATTAAGTAGTTTATATTTCCTAAAACAAGTTCTTTTAAAACTGCCTCAATCTATTATTAGATAGCATGCCTATAGAATTTTTTAAAAGTTTGTTTTAAAAATTGCCTTGTCTTACTATACAATGCAGCCATCAGTATACCGCGTAAAGGCAAGCCTGTAGGGCATTCTCAAAATTGCGATTCTGAAACTATTTCTATGACTTAATGTTTTTCTGATCCTAACAGGCTTTAAGAAACCAATAGGCAACTGCTAGGGTTATTACTCCTGAGTTTATAAAAACAATTTGCTTGTCTTCTGCATATTCACCTAGATATTCTGCCTTAAGATACTATTTAACAAAAGCCCTTAATTGTGCTTGAGTCGTGTTGTTTATGTGCCTTGTTTGACGAGGAAACTTTGAGCCTCTATTTGCTCCCTTTTATTTTATATGTTAAAGTCCTAGTTGTTTTGCATGTCGCCTTAGAATTTTCACATTTAAAACCTTAGAGGTTTGTCTAGAACCACCTATAGGTAGATGTCCTAAATCCCACCAAGGCCATTAAGAAGGGACGGGTAACAGCATGCAATAGAGATCGCTGACCAAATGCACGTTTTGCATGACCACTAAGGGGATGGGAAGGGTAGATATGAGATATGATGACTACGCACTAATATCACGTGTAGCCCCTCATTGAGGAGTATTTACCGGATATTGTGTGGGGTGATCCTATAGGCTAACCAACCTAGGACTCCTCCTTTTCCAAAATTTCTTTTTTTAAGACCTTTGTTTTATACAACTTGTTCAAAAATCTTTATCTTATTACTCGAGTTATCAAACATGCTTTATTTGCAACCTATTTGATTCAACTGTTTATTTGTAATGGACTAATTTGTAAATATAAGTTCGGCCAGGACCCACAGTTGTGAACCAAGAGGGGTGCCTAACACCTTCCCCTCGAGGTTATTTCGAGCCCTTACCCTAATCTCTAGTAATGCAAACCAATCCAAGAGTTAATCACTCTAGGTGCCCTAACGCACCATAACTCGTTAGGTGGCGACTCTTCAAATACCCAATTCCCAAAAAGGAAATAAGTTTTCACACCCCATGGAATGTCGAAAATCGGACCTCTCTCCGCGGAGGGAAAAAGGGGGGCGCGACAACTGCTACTTATCACACTCCCCAGAACACACCACAACTCATCCACAATCCTCAAAACTCAACCAATGACCACCACTACACTTTGGTTCCTTTCACTCACCAAAACAACCCTATGTATGTGGAAACTGTACCTTACTCTACTCAACCAACCTCCTATACACCAAAATCCGCTGAGAAGGACCTGCTCATCAAGAACATGGCTGAGGAACTCAAGATATTGACAAGTCAGTTTCAGGGTGTCGAAGGAGGAAAAGGGATATAGGGTTTGAATTATGAAGACCTATGCATACAGCCGGATGTAGAACTGCTAGAGGGTTACAAACCTCCTAAGTTCGAGATGTTTGACAGTACAGGTGATCTCAGGGTTCATCTAAGGACCTATTGTAACAAAATTGTCGGGGTCGTAAAGGATGAAAAGATCCGGATGAAGCTGTTCATGAGGAGTCTTACGGGAGATGCTTTGTCCTGGTACATCAGCCAAGATCCTAAGAAATGGTCCAACTGGGTGAGCATGGCGTATGATTTCATGAACTGATTCAGGTTCAACACAGAAAATGCACCGGATATTTTCTACATTCAGAACCTTAAGAAGAAGCCCACTGAGACTTTCCGCGAGTATGCTACTCGTTGGAGGTCAGAAGCGGCCAAAGTCAGGACAGCTTTGGACGAGGAACAAATGAACAAGTTCTTCGTTAGAGCACTGGATCTGCAATACTATGAAAGGTTGATGGTTATTGAAAACCATAAATTCTCTGATATCATCAAACTTGGTGAAAGGATCGAAGAAGGCATCAAAAGCGGGATGGTAACGAACTTTAAGGCACTACAGGTCACAAACAAAGCATTACAATCAAGCGGCATATCGAAAAAGAAAGACGTCGGGGCAGTAATGGTGGCTCAAGTCCCAAAATCTCCACTCATATATCAAACACCTCAACCCACATACCAAACACCTCTACTCACATACCAAGCACCCCCACCCACATACCAAGCACCTCCACCTACATATCAACCCTCATCTCCCAGATATTCCCAATCGGCCATTGCCTATCACACTTATAATTCCCAACCATCTCATTTCCAGTCACCTCCAACTCGCCAAAATTATCCAAGATCATGACCCAATTTTGACCACAAACCACCCAGACAATACATCGTTATTGCTGAACCCATCGACCAGCTGTACGAAAGGTTGAAGGCCGTTGGTTACATCACTCATATTCCCGCTGTGGCAGTGGAGCACCCATCCCAATAGGTCAACCCAAACAAAAACTGTGCATACTATTCTAGTATGAAGGGGCACACCATTAACGAGTGTCGAACATTAAAGGATAAAATCCAGACACTGATTGACAACAAGGTCATACAGGCGAAAGAAGCTGCACCCAATGTCCGTAACAATCCTCTCCCGGATCATAGGGGTGGTAGGATACATGTAATAGAGATGGATGAAGAATGGGATCTTGAGGGGTTAATCGGGCTTATTCTAGAAGGCGATGACTTTAAACCCGCAGTCATACTTACTCCTATTGTAGTACAGACACCGTCACCAATCGAGGTTGAGGTAGCTGCATCGGTTCCATTTGAGGTAGAGGTAGATCCACCTGCGGCCACCCCTATTCCATTTGAAGTGGAAGTGGCCACACCTTTCATAGTGACAGTATCAACCACACCTCCTTTCAATTCAAAAGCAATATCCTGGGATTACGTTGCCTAAGTTAGGCGAAAGGGAAAGGCAAAGATGGAAGAATTTGATGTTGCACAAGGAATGACCAGGACCGAAAGAATCTATACACTTGAACACTTGGGATGACCAAGTAAGGATGACACTACCAAGCAACCTGTCATCGAAACAGGACCAGATGACCTTAGGAGGAAAGTACAGGCGAGCGAATACTTCGTCATTGATCATTTGAACAAAACCCCAGCTCAGATATCCATCATATCACTGTTGCAAAATTCAGAGGCGCACAAGAATGCTTTGATGAAAGTTCTAAGTGAAGCCTACGTACCCAATAATATCACCTGTGGAGAGATGACCAACATGGTAGGACAGGTGCTAGAAAGTCATAAGATAACCTTCCACGAGGATGAACTACCGCCTGAAGAGTTGAATCATAACCGAGCATTGCATATCACAGTACAATTTGAAGACAAATTCATTGCTAGAGTCTTGATTGATGGAGGTCCAAGCCATAATATTTTTCCGTTGGATGCTCTAAGAATATTGGGCAAAGGTTTCCATGAAATACGGACAGGAAGCATGAACGTGAAAGCCTTCGATGGGTCGCAAAGAGCCACGATTGTGGAGATTAATCTTTGTCTGAAGATGGGGCCAACTTGGTTCGACGTTGAATTCTAGGTGCTTGACATATCAGCTTCATATAATCTTCTGTTGGTCCGACCATGGATAGATGTCGTTGGGGCTATGGCTTCCAAACTACACCAGGCCATGAAGTTCGAATGGAACCATCAGGAGGTGATCATTCACAGGGACGGGAGTAACCCCATTTACACCAGTCAAACCATCCCGATTATCGAGAACAGAAGAAGGATAGGAGGGGAAACTTATCATCATATCGAACGTGTCAATGTCGTTGAGAAAGACAAATGGTGGAGTAACAAAATAGAAAGCATACTAGCATGGTCTAGGTACGAACCCGGCGAAGGGCTTGGGAAGAATCTCTAAGGCATCACCAAACCAATACAGCTAAAATGCCATGGTACTACTTTCGAGCTCGGATATCAGTATATATGGAAGGAGTGTGATGATTAGTCGCCTCCATGGCGTGGAGATTATTACCCTCTCGAGCAACGAGTGCCACATCTAGGTCAAACTTTTTACCAAGCTAATACAATATGGGGAACTTCAAAAGAAGAAGCATTAGCTGGGCTAAGGAATCTGTCCCTGGAATATGTCCCTCACTATTCAGACTGTGGAGAAGGGAGCTGTTCTCAGGAACTGGACTGCCACGCCATCTCGGGCCCGCCGAGTCTCTGGGTAGCTTGGCAATCAATTTAATTTTATTTCTATAGCCATGATAGGCATCTAAGATATTTTCCGTAATTTTGTTTTAAAGACTCACTTGTTTAAAAAGAATTGCTCGATTCGTCGAGCAGTACTCATTTTGGATGTTTTCAGTTTTAGTCAATGCATTGCTATTTACTATTCATTATTACCTTCCACACTTTTCTTTCTACAGCTTTATTATTACTTTTCCTGATGAATCGATGACTGTGACATGTAATGAGTCAACGCAATATAAGGATAGTGACTTAGATGAGGAAGATGAAATACCTGAGGAGATTGCCAGAGAGGTTGAGAACTTTGAGAATAAGCCTAATTCCAACCTGGACGAAACAGAAGCAATAAATTTGGGAGACGCCGAAACCGTCAAGGAGACTTGTATCAACATTCACTTATCACCGACAAAGAAGGAGGAGTACATTCGTTTCTTGAAGGAGTATGAGGATATCTTTACATGGTCATATGATGACATGACTGGTTTGAGCACGTCCATAGTGGCTCACAAGTTTCCAACCAATCCAATGTGTCCGCTAGTAAAGCAGAAACTCAGGAAATTCAAACCAGATATGAGCCTGAAAATCAAGGAGGAAGTTACTAAGCAGATCAAAGCCAAAGTCCTCAGAGTGGTTGAGTACCCAACCTGGTTAGCCAACATTATACCAATTCCGAAGAAAGATGGAAAAGTCAGAGTATTTGTTGACTTTCGAGAATTAAACAGAGCAAGTCCCAAGGACGACTTTCCACTACCAAATATACACATTTTGATCAACAATTGCGCCAAGCATGAACTCCAATCCTTTTGTATATTGCTTCGCGGGTTATCACCAAATTTGGATGGATGAAGAAGACGCAGAAAAAATAGCTTTTATAACACCATAGAGGGGTATACTGCTACAAGATGATGCCATTCGGTCTAAAGAATGTTGGGGCTACTTACATGAGAGCCATGCCAACCATTTTGATCGACAATTGCGCCAAGCATGAACTCCAATCCTTTGTATATTGCTTCGCGGGTTATCACCAAATTTGGATGGATGAAGAAGACGCAGAAAAAATAGCTTTTATAACACCATAGGGGGGTATACTGCTACAAAATGATGTCATTCGATCTAAAGAATGCTAGGGCTACTTACATGAGAGCCATGACAACCATCTTTCATGATATGATACACAAAGAAATAAAGGTGTATGTAGATGACGTCATTATCAAATCCAATAGGGCCACAGATCACATAGCGGACTTGAGGAAGTTCTTTGACAGGTTAAAGAGGTACAACTTAAAACTGAACCCCACAAAGTGTGTATTCAGAGTTCCCGCATGAAAGTTATTGGGATTCATTGTTAGTCGTTGAGGAATCGAGATGGACCCGTCTAAAGTTAAGGCTATTCGGGAGTT
This sequence comes from Nicotiana tabacum, assembly GCF_000715075.1. Taxonomy (NCBI): domain Eukaryota; kingdom Viridiplantae; phylum Streptophyta; class Magnoliopsida; order Solanales; family Solanaceae; genus Nicotiana; species Nicotiana tabacum. Next base: position 8,478,673 of record NC_134090.1, read on the forward strand.
ATCGCTACCTAGGAGCAACAAGGACGTGATGAGCTTCCTAGGACGTCTCAACTATATCAGTCATTTCATAGCACAGTCCACAGTTATATGTGAACCCATCTTCAAAATGTTGAGGAAAGATGCCGAAACAAGCTGGACCGAGGATTGTCAGAAAGCTTTCGATAAAATCAAGGAGTACCTGTCCATACACACCGGTCTTGGTCCCGCCAGAGCCAGGTCGACCTTTGCTACTCTATCTATCTGTGTTATATGGAGCCTTCGAATGTGTTCTGGGACAACATGACAAGAAAGGGAGAAAGGAGCAATCCATATACTACCTGAGTAAGAAATTCACACCTTATGAAGCACGATACTCTCTAATGGAATGCACTTGTTGTGCTTTGACCTAGACAGCTCAGAAATTGAGGCATTACTTCTGTGCCTATACCACGTACCTTATATCTAGGATGGACCCTCTTTAAGTACATATTTCAGAAGCCCATGCTAAATAGGAAGTTATCCAAGTGGCAGATATTTTTAAGTGAGTTCGATATCGTCTATGTAACTCAAAAGGCGGTCAAAGTACAAGCATTGGCAAGACCATCTTGTGGAGGCAAACATAAGCCCTTAATTGCTTCCCTATTTGACAGTCCTATGTGTTCTTTGTTATCGCTTAGATTTTACCTTTTAAATACCTTAGGAGTGTCTAGAACTGCCTAAGTATAGAGGTCCTAAACGCTTCCAGACCACAAGGAATGGACGGGTAAAACACGCTTAGAGTTCGATAATTAAACTCGCTTATATAACCACTAAGGGGAGGGTAATAGGTAGTAAAGGAATATGATGACATGCGCACTAATGTCATGTGTAGACCCTCTAGTTGAGAAGGATTAACGGGCATTGCACAGATTGATCCTATAGATTAATTAACTTAGGACTTCCCTTTCCCAATTCACATATGTGTGCTTAGACTGCCTAAAATTTCTTGGTTTATGCATGTATGCTTGGACTGTTCAAACCTCCTTAATTTACATATACTTAGACCTTCTAAACTTTCTTGATTGTATAGACTGCATAAACTGCCTTTATTTGCAAATATGTGTTTAGACTGCTTACTTTTTAAATGACTAATTCACATAACTAAGTTCGGCTGGGACCCACCGTTATGGACCTCGAGGGGTGCCTAACACTTTTCCCTTAAGGTTATTTTGAGCCTTTACCCTAATCTCTGGTAATGCAAACTGGTTAATTGAGTCAATTACTCTAGGTGCCCTAACGCATGTTAATCCGTTAGGTGGCGACTCTTCAAATACCCAATTCCCAAAAGGAAACGAGTTGTTCCCAATGAATGTCGAACCCCGGACTCCATGAAGGAAAAAGGGGGAACGATAACGTGCATTAGCTATATCACGATCCCAACTATAACATTATTGCCCTTAGTTTTAGATCCCGTTAGATACTCACCTAGGAGTAGGTCACTTCCCTAGTGCCTCTTTACCAATTTAGAAAACCCTACAAAAATATCTACTTAGCTTAATTTCCTGCATCATTAGAATTAAAATTAGAATAGCTACAAAACAAAAAATTATTGGAAGTGCAATCAAGAACACTACACACTGCTAGATTAGATAGGAATCCAACTCCAAACATATCTTAGCTCCCTGTGGATTCGATCCCGACCTTTTCGGGTAAAAGTTGCATCGATCGCTCTTGCCACTCTATAGTGGTGTAGGGTTGGACCCGATCACTTTTTGGCATCATTGCTGGGGAGCTAAATAGTTTTGGCTATCTATCTAACTAGTTTTGTGTCTTTTTTTTTTCTTTCCTTTTGTTTTACTAACTTGTGTGTGTGTCATCAATTCAGGTACAAATGGCGAACAATAACAATGATCCTCTTGGAAATGTTTTACCGTGGGAGGAGGTAGATGATAATGGTGAGGATGAGGTGCTTATAGTACCTCAACGTCAAAGACGAGGATGCCAGGCCAATGATAATGTTCCAGACCCTCCCCCGCCACCTCCAAGAGCGGCTCCTCGGGTGTTTCCAAATGGAGGATACGCAAGTGCGATTGTCCCACCCCGAATCCTGGCGGAAAATTTTCAAATTACAAATGTGATGTTGACTTTATTGGAGCAGCGAGGGTATTCCACAGGTGCTCCCTATTAGAATGCTTATAAACATCTTAAGGGCTTTGTATATACCTGTTGGGGAATCAAGCAAACAAATATGTCAGAGGATGCATTGCGGTTGAGATTGTTCCCTTTCTCACTCAGAGGGAAAGCTTTGGACTAGCTTGAAAGCCTTCCTGACCATTTCATCACTATGTGGGATGAGTTGGCGGACAATTTTATAGCTAAGTTTTTCTCGCTAGGGCATATGACGACTTTGAGAGATGAGATTTTGGCCTACAAATAGAAACCTAATGAACCACTTCATGAGATTTGGGAGAGATATCGGACAATGGTGAAAGAATGTCCGAACAATGACATGACCGAAGCAATGATTCAGCAGACATTCTACTGTGGCATTAACACAACTAATCAGAATGTAGTGAACCAGCTAGCAGGGGGGAATTTTATGAACACACCTTATGTTGAGGCGTGTGAGATATTGGATGAGATGGCAGATACCTCCTCAGCTTGGCAAAGTCGAGCCAATGTGCCACATGGTGACCCCAATGTCATCCACTTGCACAAAGAGCTCCATGATCATAACCAGACAATAACAAAGTTAACTACAATGATGAACCAGTTGGCAAAAGCTCAATTGCACCAAGTTCAAGCTCCTAAACAAGTAAATGCTATGGAAGGAGTTAATATGTTGGTTAACAAGAAGCGACAAAGAGGTCAACAAGGTCAAGGTAGTCCGGATCAATATGAGCAAAGTAGTGGTAGTTTCAATCAAGATGATGGCTATGATGATCAAACTGAAGAAGTGCAGTACATGAACAATTACCAAGGACAAAGAGACAATGCTCCTAACCAACAATAATAGTAGAGATCCCAAGGAAATTGGGGGAATCAAAACCAACAAGGCAATAGCAACTGGGGGAACAACAATCAGAATTGGGGCAACCAGAATAACCAAGGCAACTGGAGTGGAAACAACAACAATAGGGGAGGAAATAACAACCAAGGGGGTTGGAATAATGGAAATCGAGGGAATGAGGGGCAAGTCTTTCAAAGGCCACCGATGTACCAACAACCAAACAACCCACCTGAATTTCTGTCCCAAGGTCCTAGCTCATCAAACAATTGGATGGGAAGGATCGAGATGATGTTTGAACAAATGATGAAGAAGAACGCCAACTCTGATGCCTAGTTGGCATCCCACAATACTTCAATCCGAAATTTGGAGGTTCAAATTGGTCTGATTTTGCAATCTTTGAATACTCACCCTAAGGGGGCTCTACCTAATGATATGGTAGTAAACCCGAAGGGTGGAAATAACATCGGGCATGTAATGGTGATGATTACTAGAAGCGGTCGAGGTGGTGATGTGAATACCTCCAAGCAAAAGGAAATTGTGAGTGATGAGGTTGAAGTACAAGATGATGATGTTTCTATAGTTGATAAGCAAGTGAGTGAAAAGAATTTGAATGCGGAAGTGAGAATTGATATTAATGATAATGAGGTGGAGACTCAAGATGACATGAACTCGTCTAGGGAACATGTAAATAGACATACCGAAAACGGTAGTGCCCAAGGCTAAAGCTCCCTTGCCAAGGCCTCCTCCACCTTACCCTCAGAGGCTTGCGAAGCAAAGGAATTAGAAATGATTTAGGAAATTTATTGACATGATGAAGAGCTTATCAATCAATGTTCCTTTGGTGGAAGCTCTTGAAAAAATGTCAGGTTATGCCAAGTTCATGAAAGACTTGGTGACTAAAAAGAGATCCATGGATTGTGAGATCATCAAAATGACTCATCAAGTAAGTGCAATTGTGCACTTGATGGCTCCAAAGCTTGAAGATACCGGCGCTTTCACCACTCCATGTACCATTGGGAGGCGAATTTTGCAAAGGCATTGCGCGATTTGGGAGCAAGTATCAATTTGATGCCTTACTCCGTGTTCAAAACTTTGGGTATTGGTCAACCCAGGGCTACAACAATGATGTTGCAAATAGCGAATAGAACAATGAAGAGGCTGTTTGATATTATCGATGATGTTCTTGTTCGGGTGGACAAGTTTATTCTACATGCTGACTTTGTGATTTTGGACTGTAAGGTCGATTATGAGGTTCCGATCATATTTGGAAGACCTTTCCTTGCAACTGAGAAGGCATTGGTTGATATGGAAGCATAGGACCGGTTGGGTGATGAAAAAGTGGTCTTTCATGTGTGCAAATCGATGAAGAAGCCAAATAGTACTTAAGTGTGCTCTTTTGTGGATCTTGTCACAGAAGTGATAGTTGATGATACTAGTGCAATGATCAATGTGGAGGATCCTCTAAAAGCGATATTATTGAACCTTGATGTCAATGAAGATAAAGGTCGGGTGGAGTGTGTCAACGCTTTGCATGGAATGGGCTCTTACTCTTATGAGCCTCGAAAGCTCTCTTTGGATCTTGAGAATAGAAAGACTCCCCCAACAAAGCCCTCAATTGAGGAACCTCCCGTTTTGGAGTTGAAGCCTTTGCCCTCACATCTCAGGTATGAATTCTTAGGCCCTAGTTTAACTTTACCTATTATTCTTTCATCTTGTCTTACTAACGTCCAGGTAGATGCAACTCTGTAGGTGCTCCAAAGAAGAAATAAGGCAATTGGATGGACTCTAACTCATATTTGGGGAATAAGCCCCGCCTTTTGCATGCACAAGATTATACTTGAAGATGATGTCAAGCCCTCCGTGGAACATCAAAAGAGGTTGAATGAGGCTATGCAAGAGGTTGTCAAAAAGGATGTGATCAAATGGTTGGATGCATGGGTTGTGTACCCTATCTCGGATAGTTCTTAGACTTTGCTGGTTCAATGTGTGCCAAAGAAGGGTGGTATGACTGTGGTTATCAATGAGCAAAATGAGTTGATTCCAAACAGGATTGTTACCGGATGGAAGGTGTGCATGGACTATTGAAAGTTGAATAAAGTGACCCACAAGGATCGCTTTCCATTGCCCTTTCTTAACCAGATACTAGATAGACTTATTGGGCGTGCCTTCTACTATTTTCTGGATGGGTACTCAGGTTACAACCATATTTTGATTGCTCCGAAAGATCGGAGAAAACTACTTTCACGTATTTGTATGACACCTTTGCCTTTTCTAGGATGCCATTTGGTTTGTGTAATGCACCGGCTATATTCCAAAGGTGTATGATGGCTATATTTACCAACATGGTTGAGGACTTCTTGGAAGTGTTCATGGACGACTTCAGTGTTGTGGGTGACACTTTTGATGAATGTTTAAAGAATCTTGACAAGGTGTTGGCCCAGTGTGAAGAGACCAATCTTGTGCTTAATTAGGAAAAATGCCACTTTATGGCGAGGAGGGCATTGTCCTCGACCATAAGATCTCAAAGCACGACATAGAAGTGTACAAGGCTAAAATTGAAGTGATCTCAAAGCTTCCTCCTCCTACTTCACTCAAGGGGGTTAGGAGTTTTCTTGGGCATGCGGGGTTCTACCGAAGATTCATCAAAGACTTTTCTAAGGTAGTGAATCCTTTGTAGAAGTTATTGGAAAAGGATGCCAAGTTCGTGTTTAATGAGGAATGTATGAAAGCTTTTGAACTTCTCAAGTACAAATTGACAACCACTCCCATTATTATCGCACCCAATTGGAGCTTGCCTTTTGAGCTCATGTGTGACGCAAGCGATGTTGCTGTAGGAGCAGTCTTGGGTCAAAGAGTAAATAAGATGTTTCACCTGGTGTATTATGCAAGCAAAACAATGAATGATGTTCAAGTGAATTACAAAGTGATGGAAAAAGAGTTGTTAGCAATTGTGTTCGGAATGGAGAAATTTAGGCCTTATCTCATGGGCGCCAAGGTGATAGTTCATACCGACCATGTAACACTCCGCTACTTGATGACAAAGAATGATTCTAAGGCTCAGTTGATGAGACGGGTTCTATTGCTTCAAGAGATTGACCTTGAGATTGTTGATAGAAAGAGGAGTGAAAACCAAGTGGAAGACCATTTGTCAAGATTGGAGGAGGATGGGAGGCCCTGTGATAGCCTTGAAATTAATGATTCATTCCCTGATGAGCAACTCCTCTCTGTATCTGTGAATAGCATGCCTTGATTAGCGGATGTTGCCAACTTTCTTGTGACCGGTATTGTTCCGTGTGAGCTCTCTTCTAACCAAAGGAAGAAGATTAAACGGATAGCTTGGACTACTACTGGGATGAGCCTTACGTGTTCAAAATCTGTAATGATGGGATGATCTGGAGATGTGTTCTGGAAGAGGAGCAAATGAGTATTCTGGATGCTTGTCATTCCTCTCCCTATGGTGATCATCATGGTAAGGCAAGGACAGCTTCAAAGGTGCTTAGTTGTGGTTTTTATTAGCCTACATTGTACAAGGATGCTAGTGAGCTTGTGAAGAGATGTGATGAGTGTCAAATAGCGGGTGGAATTTCAAATAAGGATGAGATGCCTCTCACCACTATTTTTGAGGTTAACATATTTGATGTGTGGGGCATTGACTTTATGGGACCTTTTGTGAGTTCATGTGGCAGCACGTACATTCTGGTGGCCGTTGATTATGTTTCAAAGTGGGTTGAGGCCGTGGCTCTACCCAACAATGAGGCCCAGAGTGTTGAGGCTTTTCTCAAGAAGAGTATCTTTACTCGGTTTGGCACTCCTAGAGCAATCATCAGTGATGGAGGGTCTCATTTCTGTAATAAGGCATTTGACACTTTGTTTGCAAAGTATGGTGTCAATCACAAGGTTTGTACCCCTTACCATCCTCAAGGTAGTGGGAAAGTGGAGGTCTCCAACAGGGAGATTAAGAACATATTGTTAAAGACGGTTAATGCAAATAGGACTGACTGGACAAAGAAACTGGATGATGCTTTGTGGGCTTACAGGACTACTTACAAGACTCTGAGTGGTATGTGTCCGTACCAGTTGGTGTTTGGGAAACCTTGCCATCTGCCAGTTGAGTTAGAGCACAAGGCCATGTGGGCTTTGAAGAAGTTAAATCTGGAATGTGATGTTGTAGAAAATCTTCAGGTGGAGCAGCTTAATGAGTTTGATGAGTTCCGGTTTCATGCCTACTCTAGCTCTTCTTTGTATAAGGACAAGATGAACTACTTACATGCAAGTATGCTCACGCCAAGGAGTTCAAAGTGGGTGATTTGGTTTTCTTGTTCAACTCCCGATTACGACTATTTTTGGGAAAGCTTAAGTTAAAATGGAGTAGACCTTTTGAGGTGGTGCTTGTGACTCCGTTTGGTGCTCTTGATTTAAAAAACAAACATGGTAAGATCTTCAGAGTTAATGGCCATAGAGTAAAGCACTATCTTGGCAAATTTGATGACAGCCACGTAGTGGCAATGATCCATCTCAAGTGATTGATAGTAACATACATCATGTCGCGACGTTAAATCAGGCGCTTCTTGGGAGGCAACCCATGTGTTTTTCTTCTTTCTTTTTTTTTTTATTTTCTTCTTAGTGTAGGATTTATTTTTGGACTAACTGGTTGTGAGATGTGTGTAGAGATGTTTGATGCAGTGCAAGACTAAGCTGGAAAATTTTGACACTCCCTGAAGATTGGGCCGCCGCCGCGCTCTATTTTTCGCGGTCGCGGAGCCGGAATTTGATGGCGGTCAGCGGTGCTAAACAGTCCAAAATGAGGGTTCTCTAAAGTTTCAACTGCTATCACGGTGAATTTTTCGCGGTCAGCGGTGGCTTACCGCTGTCGCGGAGCATTTTCCACTCTCAGCGGTGGTCTCATAATTACAGCCCTTAAGTTCTGCTCCAGCGCGGATCGCGGTGATTTACCGCGGCTGCGGTAGGTAAGATCGTGTGTGCCCCTGGGTATTTTCTATAAATAGGCGGTCATAAGGCCTTTTACCTTTTTCGCCCATTTCACTCTCAAGCTTAATTTCATTGTTCACTCCACGCCCTAAGCTGCACGCATAAGATTTAGAGTCCATTTCCCTTGCACATTTCACATCTGGTAATTTCATTTCCCTCATTAGTCTTCAATTTTGTACTTGTTGTTATTTTACCTGTTAGTTTTTACTTCTTCTTCCCTTTATCTTTTAATTTTACCCTAGGGCTGTTTAATGTTAATTAGGCTAGGCTTCATATAGTTAGGAGTTGTTAATGAACACCTAGTGGAGTTAAAAATATAGAGGAGATTGCTAAAATGCAAGAACATCTGAAACCCCAGGTGTGCTAGGCCCAATTTCAACTTCCGCGGCCGCGGTTGATTTTTCGCGGTCATATGCTTTATCTGAGAATTTTAAGTCTTGATAACCGCGGTCAGCGGTGGCAACGTCCGCTGCCAACGGTGCCTCTCTGTAGCCGCGATGCTTTTTTTGCGGTCCGTAGTGCTCAAGCTCAGAGAGGTCTAAATAAGGGTCCGCGGTCGCGTTCGATTTTCTACAGACAGCGGTACAACCACCGCAGCCGCCCTCCTTTTTTCCACGATCCGCGGTGGCGCCTTGGCGGCCGCGATACCTTTTTTGCAGTCCGTTGTCCACTTTTTTGTTCAAGCACTGTCAACTGCTATACTGCTTTTCTGCACTGCTTCTTCTAGTATTTGAACTAACAATTTTCAACTGATTATACTTGTAGACAATGGTTAAATCTAGAGGAGGCGGTGAAAAACAAAAAGGGAAAGCGGAATCCTCCTGGGGTAGGGGATGAGGACAGAATAAATTGACCCCAGCAGTTCGGAAATCAATTGGGGAAATGAGGAAGAACATCAAAGTTGTAGATAGAGTTGCTTCCTATTCTGAAGGAAGTGAGTATTTGCCCTCCCGAGAGGCCTTAGAGTCTAATTCAGTGAATACATATGTACTCGACTTCACAGAGAGACATAGGTTGAGAGATGAACCTACACCCTCAGCCTCTCCTACTTCTCCTGATGCCTCTTCTACTGAGTCGTCTGATGGCTCAACAGAGGGTAGTGAGTCTTCAGCTTCAACATCACCTACAGCTTTATCACCTGGACAGGATCCCATATATGATGAGGTACCGGATGATGAGGGAGGGGGTGTGACCCAAATAGGGGGTGTGGAAAGGACTAGAAACCCTAAAGTGTGGCAAAGGAGGTTTGTCAGTGAGCTGGAATATCACAAGTTCTAGGAGTGGTGGCCTTTAAGGTCACTTATACATGAGCTCCAGTTCATGGAGCGGGATCTTCTGCCTCACAACCCCAACGTGAAGCAGCACTTCAATGGGTGAGTGGGATGGGATTACTTCACTAGTAGGGTGTCAGATGCAAATGAGCACTTAGTCAAGGAATTCTACGCCAATGCCTCCCACATCAAGAAGGATACAAAAGTGACTAAGGTGCGGAACTTGAAAGTTAAGTTTTAAGGGAAGACGATCAATGAATACCTGGGCTTCAATGATGAAGATTAGACATTGTACTTAGAAAAAGTGGCGATGGATGAGGCATCCCGACTGTGGTTGGCATCATACCTGGCTCTCCCGGATACCACCCCAGCATGCTTAACAGCAGGGGTTCCTATATTGAGGAACACACTAAACTTTGAGGTGAAGGGTTGGGATACTTTTGTACGTAGCAGGCTAGACCCCACTACCCATGAAAACACCTTGCCGATCTCCTAGGCGATTATAGTGGCGGCTACTATGGCGGGGTCCCCATCAATGTCAGGAATATCATGTCTAGGGTGATCACCAGGGTGGTCAATGAGGGTGATAAATCGTACCCCTTCCCGAACTTCCTTACCATATACTTGGAAGATCAGGAAGTGGATAAAAGAAACACTTTGATGTGAAGGTAAAACCCAAGATGCTCTTTTCATGGTACAACCTCAAGGGTCCAAAAAACCCCAAATCCAAGGGATCCAAGGGCAAAGCTACTACTTCTACTGGCTAGTCTGAAGAGCCAGTAGTGGTGGTCACTACTTCACAGCCTCCCACTGCCATGCCAGATCCTGCCTCCGGACCATCTACTTCCATGCCTTCAAAAATTCCATCCTCCTCAGCATATCCATTGACTGCCCACAGATTGAGCCAAACACTCTCTAGTATCAACAACTGGATGCAGGAAGCAACTTCTAAGCTATCTTTGCTATCCAGTTCAATGGAAACCCAATCAGTTCCCCCACAGCCACAGGTGCCAGCTTCGGTAGAGGGGTCTCTCAATGAGCTTTTGGACAACCATAAGAAGCTCCCGGAGAACCAAAATCTTATAATGGATGCTTTAGCAATTCAAGGAAAATCACTTCAAGAGCTGAGCAAGCAAACAAGGAAGCTGAAAAAGACTCGGGCCTCGAAGGAGTCTGTGAAGGAATTGACGGGGGAGGTGGAGAAGATGAAGGCAGCAGACCACTTACCATTGGATCTGCTATTATAGGACCAACCTCCAGCAGCTCAGAGAGAGCAGGTCCAGGAGCAGGAGATTGAGAGAGAGCCCAAGAGGAGGAGAATAGTGCCCAGAGTTGATGATGTAGAGATCGAGCTGGCGGCAACTGAGAGAGTTGCTTCTAGCCAGCCACAGGCCCCCGAGACAGGTGATCCAAGAGCCCAACCACAGGACCCCATGCTACCACAGGACCCGGTGCAGACAGAGGACCCATAGGGAGTTTCCTTTACTCTCTACCCTTCTTTTTGAGCTTATTTTTGGTTAGTTAGCATTGAGTACAATGCTAGGTTTCATTTGAGGGGATGGCCCTACTTTGATGAATTGGTAGTTGGTTTGTAATTATGATACTATTTTCTTTCTTTATACTTATTTTTCATTTTTGGTATGTATATAATTTTACCATTTATTTTACTTTTCGTTATTTTTCGATCTTGGTATGTATATAAAGTTACTCTCTCATGTATATATTCATTTCCTCTTATGTATATTCGTCTAAATCCCCTATTGTACATATTTAGTTTACTTTTCACATTTTTCTTCATAGCTTGTTTTGCAATTTTCCTTAATAGTATAGCTTCTTATTTTACAATTTTTGTGTGATTAATAAGCCTTTGGTTTTCTTAATGCCACGGTTCTTTCCAAAGGTAGAGTTAGTGTGAATCGGGTGGCTCTTCCCGATGATGGATGGCATGACAACCTTCTTAAGGGTTTGAGTCTATTATTCTTTTTGTTTTTGTGCAAATAGTAGTTAGTGAGCAATGGTGCCGCAGGCAAAAGCTTCACTTGGGCCTAATACATTTACCTTTGACCTTATGGTTAAAAACAAATTGGTGTGTATAGGATGATGATAGTTGTGACATTGAGACTCTTGTGTTGACTAAACAATCATCGAGTGGTTTCTTAGAACCATTTGTGTTGCTCAAATCTTAGCTAAGGTTGTTGTAGGCCCCCGACTCTGTTGCTTTAGCAATCCTATAACTTGTGTGGTGAGATATTGATTTGCAAGTCCAAGTCTCGTGCCAATGAGTCTAGAAATTGCCCTGAATGTTTGTCGAGGCGTAATCCTAAGTGAAGCCTTACTTGAGAAGTGATTATAGGCTCTCCTTGATCCTAATTGAGACTTGAAAACATACATAGCCTACCAATGATGATATCCTTAGTCAACCTCGTTGAGCCATATCCCTTATTCTTTCAATAACCATGATACAAGCCTTTATCCGTTCTAAAATGATCCTCTTTTGGCACCCTATCTTTCCTTAGCACAAGGCAAAAGCATAAGTTTGGGGGGAGAGACGAGGAATGCAAAAGTGAAAAAAAGGTACAAAATGAAAAAAAAGGAAAGGCAAAGAAAAGAAAGAAAAGCCAAAAATTCAAAAAGAAAGTGAACAATGTAGAAGAAATAAAGGGATTCAACAAAAATAAAAGATGAAAGGCATGGAAATATTGAAAAGGAAAAGAAGGATTGAAATGAACAAGAAAGATTGACAGTGTGTCTCTCTAGCCACTAAAGAAGAAGTAAATGACTCAAAGAGTCAAGAAAATGTGTGCCAAAATGAAGCAAATGAAGTGCTTAAGAGAAGATGAAACCTTCTTAGACCAATATATCATACCCTGAACCAAAAGCCTTCATTACATCACCACAAAAACTCTATATGATCTTGAGTTGGGTGAGCTTACATTAGTGGAGACTAACATAAGAGGCAAGCTTATGGTACTTAGAGACGGACTTGTGACCTTCCTTTGAGAGAGATGAGTGTGTTTTCCACAATCCTCGTTCTGAGTGCTACAATCTAAAAGTGAGGTTTGCTTGTGGCGAGTTGAGGAGTATGAGTTTGGGTTCCATAATGACCAATGTAACAGAAAGAGTTTCCTTGATGAGTTGAGTCAATTTCTGATGTTTTTGTGTCGCACTATAGCCATGGTGCTAAAAGGTTGTGTATTGCTGATAATGCATTTGAGTTGAGGATAATTGTTAGTCCCAATTGATTCTTGATGAGGTTACTTTAGGACAGCTGAATTTTCCTTTCCTTTATCTTGAGGAGGTGGGAATTACTTTGTTTGCTTGAGGACAAGCAAACGTTTAAGTTTCAGGGAGTTGATAACTAGGGATTCTAGTCTATTTTATGCTCCTTTTTGCTTGAGTTTTAGATTAATGGTGTGTAAAAGTATTCCGAAAAGCTAACTTCTTGTGCTTGTTTGCAGTGTTTGCTCAAAAAGAGACAAGAAAGTCAAAAATCAGCTCAAAAAGGAGTGAAACCTGCACAAGTCAAAGCTGAGTCAACTGAGCGCTACAACGAAAAATCAACCACGGACGCGGAGGACTCACCGCTGAGGCGGTCTTGATTTTTCGGTCCGCGGTGGCAAAGATCAGAGAGCTGCATTTTTGGGACTGCAAGTTGCCGCGGCCTGCGGTGATTTTATGCGGTCGCGGTAGCTGCACCGCTGCAGCGGTCATTTTATCGCGGCCAGCGGAGGAGAGATTTAGAGAGTCTGAAGTTGAGTTGAAAACTGAAGACCGCGGTCCGCGCTTGATTTTATGTGGCCGCGGTAGCCTCATCGCTACAACGGTCCATTTTCCGCTGTCAGCGGTACCTCTACCAGGGGCATTTTTGTCCGAAAAATTTAGTTGTGTATAAATACTTCTTTTTCAGATTTTTAGGTCATCTTTTGTATAACTGAGTACGTGAACCCGCCATTTTTACCTTTTTGAGTAATTTTATAGCTTGTTTAGCAATTAGTCTTAGATTCTTAACGTGTAATTACAATTTATGACTTCTATTTCATCTCCATCTATGATTTCTTCTTTAATTATGAGTAGCTAAACCCATTAGCTAGGGTTGTGGCTCAACCCTAGTATGGGTATTTAATGGGTTTCCTATTTTAGGGCTTAGATGTTTATGGGTAATTGATATTTGGCCTGATTTGTGCTTTTTATGTTGAATTGGTGGTTGCAAACACTAATTTGTGTCTTTTTGAATTAGGCTCTTCTTGAGAAAGAGAGCTCAAGTCTAGGAAATTCAGGCCAACAAGGAATTGGGATGCATTCAAGAGATTGATAGCCCCAATTAAAGGGTTAAACTTAGAGATAGTAATACCCGACTTGAGCCAACTTTGCTTGCACAATTTGAACACCCAATTGGGCATGAGAAAGCCAATTAGGGCAAAGTCACTCAAACTACCGAGAGGTATAGAGTGAGTAGCTATGTGCATTGGCTATATCACGATCCCAACTATAACATTATTTCCCTAAGTTTTAGATCCCGTTAGATACTCACCTAGGAGTAAGTCACTTCCCTAGTACCTCTTTACCAATTTAGAAAACCCTACAAAAATATCTACTTAGCTTAATTTCCTACATTATTAGAATTAAAATTAGAATAGCTACAAAACAAAGAATGATTGGAAGTGCAATCAAGAACACTACACACTGCTAGATTAGATAGGAATCCAACTCCAAACATATCGTAGATTCGATCCCGACCTTTTAGGGTAAAAGCTACATCGATCGCTCTTGCCACTCTATAGTTGGTATAGGGTTGGACCCGATCAGCAACCCTATCCTTGATCATATAAATGATTTTCAGGGTGTCCTTGATCAGCTGTCTGAAATGGGAGTTAATTTTGATAATGAGATATAAGGACTTTGGCTTCATAATACTCTCCTAGACTCTTGGAAAACTCTTTGTGTTTCTTTGACAAATTTAGCTCTGGAGGTAAGGTGACCATGGAATATGCCAAAAGTGGTGTGTTGAACGAGGAAGTAAGGAGAAAATCTCAGGGTTCGTCCTCACGAGCAGATATCTTGGTTATAGAAGACCGAGAGAGAGACAGAACAAGAGGCTCGAGGAGTAGAGGTAAAAGTAGAAGTCAAGGTCCAAATACCATAATATTACATGCAACTACTGTGGCAAGAAATGACACATCAAAAGGCTTTTCCACAAGTGGTTACAAGACATTAGAGAAGGAAAGAAAGTTGAAAATAACGAGAACAATGTTGCTGCTATTGTTCGAGATGACCTTCTTTTTGCTAATGATGAAAACGTCATCAATTTGGTATCCCATGAGACGAGCTAGATAGTAGATTTTAGAGCTACCTCACATGTCACACCAAGAAAAAACTTTTTTCATCTTATACTCATGTCGATTCTGGAGTGTTAAAGATTGGCAATACCAGTGAAGTTAAGGTATTTGGTGTTGGCACAGTTTATTTGAAAACAAATAATGGTTCAATGTTAGTTCTTCAAGATGTTAAGCATGCTCCAGACTTTCCCTTTAATTTGATCTCTACAGGAAGATTAGACGATAACGGTTATCATAATGCCATCTTTAATGGTCAATGGAAGCTCACCAAGGGCTCGTTAGTAGTGGCTCGAGGAGTCAAGTCTGGTCATTTATATATGGCACAAGGTTCTATTATTAATGACTCCATAAATTTGGTAGAAAGTGACATTATCAGAATTGTGGCACAGAAGATTGAGTCATATGAGCGAGAAGGGGATTACGCGTTTGGCTAAGAAAAGTTTGTTTTCTGGAGTGAAACAAGCAAAGCTGAAAAGGTGTATCCATTGTTTAGCTGGTAAACAGAAAAGGGTTTCCTTTCATAGTCATCCTCCCTCAAGAAAGTCCGATTTGTTGGAGCTAGTACATTCTGATTTGTGTGGTCCTTTTAAAGTAAAGTCAAAAGGGGGTGCACTTTACTTCGTGACCTTCATTGATGATCATTCTCGTAAGCTCTGGGTGTATCCTTTGAAATCTAAAGATCAAGCACTTGGCGTGTTTAAGGAATTTCAGGCCTTAGTTGAGAGACAGGCAGGGAAGAAATTAAAATGTATTTGCACTGACAATGGTGGTGAATATTGTGGTCCCTTTGATAACTATTGCAAGGAACAAGGAATTCATCATCAGAAAACTCCACCCAAGACACCTCAATTGAATGGTTCGGCAGATAGATGAATAGAACATTAGTTGAGAGAGTTAGATGCTTGCTTTCAGAAGCTAAACTTCCAAATACATTTTGGGCGGAAGCACTTAATATTGTTGCCTATGTTATCAATTTGTCTCCTGGTGTTATTTTGGATAGTGATGTCTCATACAGAGTTTGGTTTTCCAAAGATAATATTTATGATCACTTGTGAGTTTTTGGGTGTAAAGCTTGTGTGCATATTCCTAAAGATGAGAGATCGAAAGTGGATTTCAAAACTAAGTAGTGCATCTATATCGGTTATGGTCAAGATGAGTTTGGGTATTATTTTACGATCCAGTTGACAATAAACTTATTAGAAGTCGTGATGTAATATTCTTTGAAAACCAGATTATTGAAGATATTGACAAAGTTGAGAAGACAGATTCTCAGAGTAATGAGAGTTTAGTTGATATTGATCCAGTTTCTATTACTAAGGTACCTATTGCACATGAAGGAACCCAAGACAATAATGAAGATAGTGATCAAGATGAAAATGATCAGCATGGTGTAAATTTTATGGATGCTCTAGTTGATGAAGTTGTGGTTGATCAGCAACCAATTCCTGCTCAGGTAACTACTTCGAATGCTCCTGAAACTTCTCTTAGAAGATCTACAAGAAGCAAAAATCCATGCGCTAACCTCCTGATGAGTATGTACTTTTGACTGACATGGGAGAACCTGAGAATTATGATGAAGCCATGCAAGATACTCACAAAGATCAGTGGATCAAAATCATGGAAGATGAGATGAAGTCACTTCATGAGAATGGCACATATGAGTTAGTGAAATTGCCCAAAGGTAAGAGAGCTTTATCTAACAAATGGATATTCAGAATAAAGCAAGATAACCATACCTTTGTACCTAGGTACAAGGTGAGGTTAGTTGTTAAAGGTTTTGGCACAAAGAAGGGAGTTGACTTTGATGAAATTTTCTCCTTTGTTGTGAAGATGTCTTTTATTCGTGTAGTTATAGGCTTAGCCGCAAGTCTAGATTTATAGGTTGAGCAGATGGATGTCAAAACTATTTTTCTTCATCGTCGTTTAAATGAGGAGATTTATATGGAGCATCCTGAGGACTTCATAGTTAAGCTTGCAGATAAGCATGCGTTTTGCAGAAAATTGGCAGGCATGAAGCTTGTCAATAGTTCCTCTACTTGAAGACATATTTGGCCCCTTTGCTGGAGGGGGAGTTTATTGGGCACATGCCCATGTTGTCCAGCCAAATGCCCAATGGCCTAATCTTATTTTCTTTTGGTTTCTATTCCTATTCGAAATTGGATTCGGTATTTGTTCCTATTTAGAGTTGGTTTTGCCTTTAAGAGAAAGCACCACTCATTATCTATAAATAGGACAACCTTGGAGAATTGTTCTATGATCATTGATACAAGTCTTTGAAAGACTTAAGCACATAAGAGTAGTTTTTGAGAGACATTTCATCAAGAGAGAAGAGAGAAGAAAAGTATTTGTTTTGCTGCAGATTATTATTCCGACCAGCCGACTTCAAATCACGTTTTCCGATTCGTTAACCATTGGATAGAGCTGATATTTTGATCGAGTGTTTTAACATCTTGGTCTTTGATTTGAACGGTGGAGATCGAATTTGGAGGCATGTAGCATCTGATTCCGATCCTCAAATAACAGCTTCATTTTTGTGGATTCTCCTCTTTCTTCAATTGATTTGTCATTGCTCTTATTGCTATTGTTGCTCTGTGTTTGGCACTTATTGTGTAGTCAATTTAGAAAACTTTTATAACTCTCTTATTGTTATAATAGAGATTTTTGGATCTTTGTGATCCCGTGGTTTTTACCTTCGATTTGAAAGGTTTTCTACGTTAAAATTTGATCTTCATTATCTTCTTTATTTTCGGGTTTGCCTCTTCCTCGAGATAACATCCAGGACGCAGGTAACTACGAATCCAATGATCACATGGGATTTGTCTTCTAAATTTGACAGGGAAGAGTATCACTTAATTTAAAATTGAATTCTATTGGAGATTAATATTGTTACTCTTTTTCTAATTGGCTGCAAATAAATATTATAACTTCCTACACATTCAATAAGCAATATAGTCAAGATTAACTCAAAGAATTATCAAAATAAAATCGTAAATTCTTTAACGCGATCTCTCCAATCATCAGCTACAAACTCAATACTACCTTCACTTTTGAAGTGTTGGTTTTAGGCATTTTTCAACTCGGCGGATAGCTTAGGGCCATAAACTGTAATTCTGAAAGATTTTTAATTTTTTGTGTGTTAATGTTCACATCATCTTTATGAATTCGGTGACGGACTTCGAATCGCCCAAAATTTTGTGAGCCCATATAAAAGGACCTAATTAACAATAGTCATCTTTTATCAATGCACGTTCCTTATTTTTTGGTGTTTTAGGGTCATAACAATTTTTAATTTTTTATATGCTAATGGACACGCCATCTTCATAAACTTGGGCAACGGGCTTCGAATCGCCTAAAATTTTATGAGCCCATCAGAAATGATCTAATGAATAATAGTCATTGCTTGGCCATGACCGTCCCTCATTTTTTGGCATTTTAGGACAATAAAACAGGAACTTAGGACGATTTCCAATTTTTCGTGTGCCAATATTACGCCATCTTTATGAATTCGGGCGACGAGCTCCGAATCGCCTAAACTTTCAAGAGCTCATCGAAAATGACTTTATGAACAATAGTTATCGCTTCGCCATAACAGTTCCTCATTTTTTACGTTTTAGGGCCAAAGATCAGGAATTCAGGGTGATTTCTAAATTTTTGTGTGCTAGTCCACACCATCTACATGAATCCGGACGACCGGCTCCGAATCGACTAAAATTTTACGGGCCCATAAAAAATAACCTTATGAACAATAGTCATCACTTCGACATAACCGTTCTTCGACTTATGGTGTTTTAGGGCCAAAAAATAGAAATTCAGGACGATCTCCAAATTTTTGTGTGCTATCCATGTCATCTGCATGAATTCGGGCGACCAGCTCTGAATCGCCTAAAATTTGTAGGCCCATAAAAAATGATCTAATGAACAATAGTCATTGTTTTGGCATGACTGTTGCACATTTTTGACGTGTTAGGGTCATAAAAGAGGACTTCAAGATGACTTCCAAATTTTCGTGTGCTATAGCACACGCCTTCTGCATGAATCCAGACAACTAGCTCTAAATAGCCTAAAATTTTACGGGCCCATAAAAACAACCTAGCAAACAATAGTCATCAGTTCGGTATGATCGTTTCTTGTTTTTTGGCTTTTTGGGCCATAAAATAGGAATTTATGATGATTTCCAAATTTTCATGTGCTATAGTACATGCCATCTGCATAATCCAGGCGACCGGCTTTGAATCGCCTAAAATTTTACAAGCCTATAAAAAATAACATTATGAACACTAATCATTACTTTGGCATGACCGTTCTTCGTTTTAAGGCCAAAAATAGGAACTCAAGCCAATCTCCAAATTTTTGTGTGCTGCTTTACTATAGTCCATGTCATCTGCATGAATCCAGGTGACCGACTCTGAATCGACAAAAATTTTGCGAGCCTATCAAAAACAACCTAATGAACAATAGTCATCGCTTCAACATGACCGTTCTTCATTTTTTGGCGTTTTAGGGCCATAAAACAGGAATTCAAGAAGATTTCCAAATTTTCCTGTGCTATAGTCTATGACATCTGAATGAATCTGGGTGACCGACTCCGGATTGCCTAAAACATTACGGGCCCATAAAACGACTTAATGAATAATAGTAATTGCTTTGGCATGACCGTTCCTTATTTTTCGACATTTTATGCCAACAAAACAGGAACTCGGGACAATTTTTAAATTTTTGTGTGTTATAATCCACGCTATCTGCATGAATCCGGGCGATCCGCTCCAAATCGCCTAAAATTTTGCGAGTCCATAAAAATGACTAATGTCAAAAGTCATCGCTTCTGCATGACGGTTCCTCATTTTTTGGTGTTTTAGGGCCAAAAATAAAAATTTAGGACAATTTCTAAAATTTCATGTGCAATATAGTCCACGCAATCTACATGAATCCGGACGACCAATCTGAATCATCTAAATTTGCGGACCCATAAACAACGACCTAATATACAATAGTCATTGCTTCGTCATGGCCGACGTTTCTCATTTTTGGCATTTTAAGGCCATAAAATAGGAATTCAGGACAATTTTCAAATTTTCGTGTGATATAGTCCACGACATCTGCATGAATCAGGGCGACCGGCTCTGAATCGCCTAAAATTTTACGGGCCCATAAACAATGACCTAATAAACATTAGTCATCGCTTTGGCATAACCGTTCCTCTTTTTTTGGCATTTAATAGACATAAAATAGGAACTCAAGATGATTTTCAAAATTTCGTGTGAAATAGTCCATGCTATCTGCATGAATCTGGGCGACTGACTCAGAATCGTCAAAAATTTTGCGGGCCCATCTAGAACGACCTAATGAATAATCGTCATCACTTTTGCATACCATTCCTCTATAGTCCAAGCCATCAACATAAATCCGGGTGATCGGCTCCGAATTGCCTAAAATTTTGCGAGCCCATAAAAACGACCTAATAAACAATAGTCATCGCTTCAGCATAATTGTTCCTCGTTTTTTGCGTCTTAGGGTAATAAAGCAGCAACTTAGGACGATTTTTAAATTTTCGTGTATCATAGTCCACGTCATCTATATGAATCTGAGCAACCAACTCTGAATCGCCTAAAATTATCGCAAAAAAAAAGACCTAATGTACCATAGTCATCGCTTCGGCATGAAAGTTCTTCGTTTTTAGCATTTTAGGACCGTAAAATAGAAATTTCGTCTGATTCCAAGATTTTTGTGTGTTATATATAGCCCACGCCATCTGCATGAATCCAGGCGTCGGGACCTGAATTGCCTAAAACTATATCGTTCCATAAAAAATGACCTAAAGAACATTATTCATCATCTCGTAACGACTGTTTCTCATTTTTGGTATTTTAGGATAATAAAACTAGAATTCTACCCGATTCCCAGATTTTTGTGTGCTATAGCCCACGCCATCTACATGGGACAGGGCGTTTGGACCCGAATCGCGTAAAATTTTGTCGACACATCAAAAGCGACCTAAGGAACAATAGTTATCGCCTCGCAATGATTGTTCCTCATTTTTTAGAATTTTAGAAACATAAAACTAGAATTCCGCCAGATTCTCAGATTTTCGTATGCTATAAGCCCACGTCATCTGCATGGGTCCAGGCGTCCAAACCCGAATCACCTAAAATTTTACCGGTCAATCAGAAACGACCGAAGGAACATTAGTCTTCGCCTCACCATGACCGTTCCTCATTTTTTGGTGTTTTAGGGCCATAAAACTAGAATTTCGCCTGATTCCAAGATTTTCATGTGTTATAGCACACACTATCGGCATAGGTCCGGACGTCCAGACCCGAATCGCCCAAAATTTTTGTCAGACCATAAAAATAGACCTTAGTAACATTAGCCATTGTCTTTCCATGACCATTCTTCGTCTTTTGGCGTTTTATGGACATAAAACTAGAATTTTGCCCGATTTCTAGATTTTCGTATGCTATATGGTTCGAGCGTCCGGATCTGAATCGTCTAAAAAAATTCCGGCCCATAAAAAATGACCTAAGGAACATTAGTGGTCGCGTCTCCATGCTCATTCTTCATTTTTGGTGTTTTAGGGCCATAAAAAAATTACCCAATTCCCAGATTTTCATATGTTATACCCCATGCCATCTATAAGAATCCAGGCGCCCAGACATGAATCACCTAAAATTATACTGTTACATAAAAAAGACCTATATAACATTATCCATCGCCTCGCCATAACTGTTCCTCATTTTTTGGTATTTTAGGGCCATAAAACTAGAATTTCGCCTGATTCCCAGATTTCCGTATGCTATAAACCCACGCCATCTGTATGGGACCAGGCATCCGAACATGAATCACCTAAAATTTTGACGAACCATCAAAAACGACCGAAGGAACATTGTTCTTCGCCTCGCCTCGCCTCGCCATGATCATACCTCGTTTTTTGGTGTTTTAGGGGCATAAAACTGGAATTTCGCCTGATTCCCAGATTTTCTTATGTTATAGCACAGGCTATCTGCATGGGTTCGGGCGTCTGGACTCGAATCGCTTAAAATTTTGCTGGCCCATTAAAAATTACCTTAGGAACATTAGTCATCACCTCGCTATGACCGTTCTCCATTTTTGGCTTTTTAAAGCCATAAAATTGAAATTTTGCTCGACTCTCAAATTTTCGTGTGCCATCTGCATGGGTCCGAACGCCTGGACCGGAATCACCTCGCCATGATCGTTTCTCATTTTTTGGCATTCTGGGGACATAAAACTGGAATTCTGCCTGATTCTTAAATTTTTATGTGCTACAGCCCACGCCATTTGCATGGATCCGAGTGCCCGGACCGAAATCACCTAAAATTCTGCAGGCCCATCAAAAACAAGTTAAGGAACATTAGTCATTGTCTAGCCATGGCAGTTTCTTATTTTTGGCATTTTGGGGCCATAAAACTAGAATTCTCCCTAATCCCAAATTTCGTGTGCTATAGCTCACGCCATCAGTGTGAGTCCCGGGCGTCCAAACTTGAATCCCCTAAAATTTTGTCGGCCCATCAAAACATCCTAAAGAATATTAGTCATCACCTCGCCATGACCGTTCCTCCTTTTTTGGCATTTTAGGGCCATAAAATTGGAGTTCTCCCCAATTCCCAGATTTTCGTGTGTAATAGCCCATGCCATCTATGTGGTTCCCGAGCATCCGAACCTGAGTCACCTTAAATTTTGTCGACCCATTAAAAATGACATAAGAAATATTAGACGTCTCCTCGCTATGACCGTTCCTCATTTTTTAGCATTTTAGGGCCATAAAACAGGCATTTCGCCCAACTCCAAGATTTTCATGTGCATAGCCCACGCCATCTGCATGAGTTTGGGTGTCGGGACCCGAATTGACTCAAATTTTTCCGGTCCATCAAAAACAACCTAAGGAACATTTGTCATCGCCTTGCCGTGATCGTTCCTTATATTTTGGCGTTTAAGGGCTATAAAATTGGAATTTCGCCTGATTCCCAAATTTCTGTGTGTTACAACCCTCGCCATTTTCATGGGTCTGGGAATCCGGACCCGAATTGCCTAAGATTTTGCCAGCCCGTCAAAAACGACCTAAAGAATATTAGTTATCGCCTCGCCATCACTGTTCTTCATTTATTGGCGTTTCAGAACTATAAAACTGGAATGCCGCCTGATTTCTAGATTTTCGTGTGTTATAGCCATCTGCATGGGTCCAGGCGTCCGGACCCGAATCGCCTAAGATTTTTTCGGCCCATAAAAAATGACCTAAGGAACATTAGTCATCATCTCTCCATAGTCGTTCCTCTTTTTTGGCATTTAAGGGCCATAAAACTTAAATTCCGCCCGATTCCCAGATTATTGTGTGCTATATAGCCCACGCTATCTACATAGGCTCAAGATCCAGGACCCGAATCGCCTAAAAACTTTCTGACTCATAAAAACCACCTAAGGAATATTAGTCATCACCTCCTCATGATTGTTCCTCATATTTTGGTGCTTTATCGCTATAAAATTGAAATTTTACTTGATTCTCAGATTTTCATGTACTATAGCCCAGGCTATCTGCATGGTTCGGGCATCCGGACCCGAATTGCCTAATATTTTGCCAGCCCATAAAAAATGAGCTAAGGAACATTAGACATCGCATCTCCATCACCGTTCCTTGTTTTAGACGTTTTACGGCTATAAACTATAATTCTGCCCGATTTCTAATTTTCGTGTGCTATACATCTGCATGGGTCCAGGCATCCGAACTCGAATCGTCTAAGATTTTAGCGGCCCATCAAAAATGACCTAAAGTATATTAGTCATCGCCACGCCATGACCTTCCTCGTGTTTGAGCATTGTAGGGCCATACAACTGGAATTCTGCCCTATTTCTAGATTTTCGTGTGTTATAG